>NC_045741.1:8446656-8474418 GCF_008692095.1 Etheostoma spectabile
GGGGGAGTTAGAGAGGATGGAGGAAAAAACGGCCTACCACAGAAATTCCTCATACAGTAACTGCTGGAGAATGGCCTGCCTGAGGAAATGCTCGCTATTAGCCTCTAATTTCCACACATGCACATGGCACTAAGCCCTTTATCTCTTGGCCTCTTGCTGTACTCATAGTGTGGCAAAAGGAAGTGGTGAAAAAACAGCAAAGTAAAAGAGGGCTTAGAAAAGGAAGGTGAAAGTGAGAAGGAAAGGAAACTAAAGATAGATGACATGGGATAAAGGGTGTCTTTATTTGTCTACCTCCAGCTGTGATTACACTAGCCCCTCACACGTACACACAGACACACACGTACACACAGACACAGACACACAGACACACAGACACACACAGACACACACACACACACACACACACATTACCTTTACACAGTGGTAAAAGTAGTAGAGAGGATGATGTTCACAATAACTTTCCTTCTCGGTTTCCAAGATTGTTCGACATGGGAGTAAACCAGGGTTGTTGGTGGTGTATTCTGAAGCAGCAGGAAGCTGTGTTTGGCAAAAAAAGCTCTAAAACCCCCAAACTTTTTGACCGGTAGGGTAGTTAGTGGTCACTTAGAAATTTCAATTTCACTCCATTATAGACAGAATACCAGCTAAGATCAGTTGCATTGTTTTTTTAACCAGGGCTTGTGCTTACATAATTGCAAAAGGGTTCTTCAATGTTTTCTCAGTTAGTTTTTTTAATATGATATCAGATTAGTGAACAGAATGTGCCTTTGGAAAACTGGATGAATGGTTGCTGATAATGAGCAATGTAGTTATGCATTAAAGATCAGCCCCCCACTCAGATCAGCTGGTATTCTGTCTAAAATGGAGTGTATGCAAATGTATAAGTGACCCATAACCTTTGACCAGCAGTAAACCTGTACACTAAATGGCAATGACAGACAAAGTTAGTGAATAACTGGTGAACACAGAGGAGCAGTTAGAGCTAGCTGTTTCCCTCAGGAGCTGGTGGAAACCAAAACCAGAGGTAAAAGAGGAGTGAATATTTGTCAGGTAGGCAGACACACACCTTGGAATAAATGAACGCTAAGGTTGCTCTATTTCTGCTGGATGGGAAAGGAGGTAACAGTTCAAATGTTCTGCTAACTCAAAGGTATTAATAGTGAGGAATTTGAAAAACAAAACATACAGTTATTGCAGATTTCAGTAATCAGATTAAGAGGGATATTATAAGACGATAAATGTAGACTCAACACCATGAGTGTTGACGTTGGTGATGTGGTAAGTTGATCCATGCAACAAGCAGGTAAGCAAACTATTTAAACTGACCAAAAATCCTTAAAACTATTTTCTATGCAGTAAGCTGAACTGTGCTGAGCTAACCAGTGTTACAGTCACCACTGATTTTTGTATTTGTCTTTAGCTAGCAAACTCTACTTTTCCAGATTTTCTTTAGACGAGCCCAAACATCAGGCACGTGTTATATGTCAAAGATTAGAAAAAGATTAGTCGGTGAGATTTTCTACTCAAGCAAAATCCACAAGCTGATGTGCTCCTTAAAACCCAGAACATGTCTGCACTGCACTCTGGTCTCTTGACTGCATTACTAGTGGTAATCTTGCTATCAGGTTAATATATTCGGCAAGGTCTTTAAAAAAAGAAAAAAAACTATATTCACAGAAAAGAAAATCATTTCTTTGACTTTGTAATAGTCAGTGTGAACGAGCTTTCTGGTCGATGTAAGTCAAACACAACACACTGGGCTCCGACGCTAACACGTGTGGTTGTGTGATCTTTCAGATAAGGCTTTGGACTCAGAGCTTGGTGATGAATGCCTGCACCTGGGCAACACATTTTAAGGATTCCTGGGCCCTTACATCATCTTAGCTGATATTGTTGCACCTTTGCTACCCACAAGTTACTAAATGCTTTCCTTAGCTGATGGTTGCCTCAGGTTTAATAAAGGCATACAGTCACACTGGTGCCGCCATTTATTTGCATTTCCAATTTAAGATAATACATTATTTGCATTTTTAAACATAGAAATTCTAAAAAATTGTAATAAAAACAAAATTGTCTTAATGTCAGTAATCAATTGGGGAAGTTTCATGCGGATATCTATTAGTCATTTTTCTATTCACCTGGGGTGTCTCCCCTTAAAGCTGTGGTCCATGTTGGTTGCCCTCAGCCAGGAGCATTGTTGGTCTTGATACTGGGGGCCCTATTTTAACGATCTAAGAGCACAGCGTGAAGCTCGCTAGTTAAACGGCGGAAAAAAGGGTCCGTGTGCCAGGTGCATGGTTCAAAAGGGTTGTACTCAGTGTCTTAATTAACTCATAGGTGTGTTTTGGGCGTAACATGCAATAAACCAATCAGAGTGTCATCTCCCATTCCCTTTAAAAGGCTGGCGTTTGTACCTTGGCGCTTTGCTATTATGATGGAGGATTTGCTAAACAGGAAGGAGAAATTATCAGAAGAAGAAACTGATCTGCTCGTGAGTGAAGTGAAAGCGCGTGACCAGATCATATTGTGATACTATTTTATATTTCATATTGTAATTCTTGAATTTTTGATCTTTTGCATGTTTACGTGCTGCTCCGCATCTCTGTGTGTGTAAACGAGCATAGTGTGCGCGAGCTGTGCACGACCCTAGGCACATTTTACTAATTCCTACTGCTAGTATAGAGAAACTTTGGCCTGGAGATGGCTGGTCCTGTTCTAACTTGAGCCGAGGACAGTTACAGTATTTGGAGGAGCACGGATCTAGAGCCATATCCTACCCATCACGGTCCTGCATGGATTATTCACAAGATCCGCTCATCCTCTCAACATTTGTTTGTTGTATTTTGTTAAGTTTTAAAATATGAACTTGTTGGAGGGAAGGAAATAGGTATCTCCGATGCATGGCTGGAGTGCTGCTCTGCAGTGGAACATTCAGAGCTGCCATTGGTGGCTAGAAGCTATATAGCAGCAATATTAGTTATTCAAATGGTAATATCATTTACGTACCTTCTGATGAACAGGAAGTTGGTCCTGTGCCATTTTTGATTTTACATGGTTTGTATCAACTTTTTTTAATTGGTATTAATTCATTTTTGTAACTTTACAGGCTCTTCACATCTTTTTTTCTCAGCTCAACGTTTCCTACGGAGATCTGCTACTATTCCGTGAGTTTGTATTTAAAAAATTCTTCACATTACAAATTCTTTAATCCTCATGTTGTCCTCGGGTCAAATTGATCCATTTTCCTATATCAATGTTCTTTTTAACTAACCAATTGTAATTCCCCAAAATAACATGATTGATTCCACACAACGCTCTTTGGCAAGTACAAATCTCTACTTTCATCAATTTTGTCTTATTCAATTTTATAGCATTAGGGAAAATTAAATTGAAGTGGTTTCAAAATAGTATTGAGTAAAAGTTGACATAATCCAGTCTGTGATTATCAATCAACATACATTTCATCATACAATTTTTATCTAAATAATTCAAAATTTCCACTTTTGTAACACAAACATTGGGTAAAATTTTCTATAAATTAGGTTTATTGACCATAAATTAACTGCAAAACTAAATTAATAAGTGAGTGTTACGTATTGTTGAAAACGTCTCAAAAAATTGACAAACAAAAGTGTCAAAAGTGTGTACGAAAACGTACGAAAAAGTTAAAAACATAGATAAAAAGCGTTGATTTTTAATTTTGACGGGAAGACAACGCAATGGTCACGTGAATCTGTGACTGGAGAGAGCATACAGTCCCAACCAACCAAAGACTACACCAACACATTCCCTAGGAGCAGGGAGGAATAAACCAGGTCACTGAAAAGATCAATAAAATGATATAGTCTATGATCCCTGAGTAAACCTGCAGACTCAGCGTTCAGCAGCACAGGGTGGCCCGGCCCACCCCTCGCTGAAGTGAAAAAGCACAACCCGAATACAACTGAACACAGTTAATAAACCCAGATCCCCAGACACCCCTTACTGACACAGGAGCTGTGTGTGTGTGTGTGTGTGTGTGTGTGTGTGTGTGTGTATATATATATATATATATATATATATATAGTATTAGCAGCTGTGAATTTGTTACAGAGACTTTAAAATTTAAACATCGAATTATGTTTGTTCAACAAGCAATCTTTCTTATTTTTTTTACTAAATCCTGATTTCAAAGACTGAGAAAAGGCATTTTAACATCTGTAATAAGATGTATTTTGTGTTGATGATAAGATTAGTTAAAACCCAGTAAGGTTTCATTCAAAAGTGTAAACAAAAGTTTGTGATTGCCTAATCGGTTTATCTGATCGTATGCCTGATAGTTTGTCACTCTTTATTGGTAAGGGTCTCACTCTGTCCATTTTGTGTTATCTTTAAAGGCTGCCACGTATCCCAGAGTCAAACTCTAAAAGATGTTTATCACTGGAGAATGGAGAAATGGAGTGGCACATGATTGTATAAATCTATGAGAAACTTGAACACTCAGACATTCCTGGCAAAAGATATTGAATGTCAGCACAGAATGCAGGCTAATGGAGTGGAAAGTCATAGAACCATAGAGAGAGAAAGAGAGAGAGAGAGAAGAAACCAGGCCATGTGTGGAAGTGAAAGTGTAGTCCCCCCGACTTGTGTTTAGACTTTTATGAAAACAATGGCCAGGCTGATTCAAACCTGAAAAACCCTGAACGATCCTGGACCGGCTCAGCTCTGCTTCAGGTCAAAAGGTCCCTGTTTTACACTCCTCACTGGGTAAATTGTGGTTTGTTATCAGCTGGGAACTCATCTGAAAACAATCCCATGTGCAAGACGCACGGTGAGCTGCCTCCTAAAGAGATCAAACCAGCTCAACATCCCGTAACATTATGAGGTATGTATTAGAGGGTGACAATTTTTCGGGACTCCCGTGGATACGCTATTCAATTTCACAGTTGGTAACGTGATAGGGACGGATAGAGCATCGAAATCACCGGGAGCGGACAGGAGCGGGAAGGAGTTGGAAGATTTGCGGGGCCTTTTGTTTTTTCGGGTGGTTAACTCAGCTGCAAAATCTTTGGTTTGTCTGAAGTCCTGTCAGGTCTACCCGGCAACACCGAAACTCCTGCTTTGTTGCTACGCCACCTGGAGAAACTGTGGTGTTATATCCGACTGTCTAAAAGCGTGTAGCTTAATACTAGTGTAGGTAGTTTTTGGATGAGTCGTGTCCATTCATGACGTGGATGGAATAAGACGTGGAAATAGGTGCACAAACAACGACAATGCAGGATACTATTTTAAAAATCAGCAACAGAGGAGACGAAAGATAGCAGTTAAGATACTAATTCAGTCTCTCTCCAGATCCAAATACGTTGGAATGGGGAAAAAAAACTGCTTAGAGAACATAAGGACCTAACCAGGATCCGGTAGTCTTTCTCTCGGGATCTCGCAGGCAGGATTCCTTTTCTTGGGACATGGCGGGAGTAGTTTCATGGCTCGGGATGGGATGGGTGCGACAACTGATTCCTGTGTCACCCTCTATCATGTATAAAGGCAGATGTGGATGTGGCCTTAAGTTGTATCACAACTTTACAAGTCCACACAAACACAGACTAAAAAATCAAACCATCTGTTAAAAGGTGAACATGTGACCCTAGCAGGGAATTTTCTTTTTCATCTCGACTCTCCAGTATTAATAGGTAAAGCGATATTCTCACATACACCCTCAGAGTTTACGATCAGTGAAAAGTTTAGAGGCTGCATTTTTACTGCCTGCCCGTGCGTGAAGAGTATTGGAAAAATAAGTCTCTGTCCTGCAAGGCTTCTGAGGAGACAACCAGAGGAATTAGTTTGTGGGTGTCCCTGAGACATTGAGATCGGGAGATAACCCTGGTGTTGTCTTCCCGTCGACCTACAACTCTGTGTTCTTCTGTGTTGAAATTTCAACATTTTGTTGTTGTTTTTCTACACTTTTCCTGATGAAATTTTATTTTTATTTATTTTGGTCAATTTTATTCCAATTTTTTGTCACTTTTTTAAAATTATGTTTAAGTCTATTTTTAAAACAGTTTTTTGTGGCTTTTTCTAATGTTTTTGATGTTTTTTTGGTCACTTTTTCGGCATTTAAAAAAAATGTATTTGTAGTTTTTTTTCCTGCGGTTTTGTAGTTTTTTTTCCATCATTTTTCACTCTTTTGTCATAGTTCTGATAAAGAAAGTTTCAACAGGAGGGTTAAGGCTGAGGACGGGCGGATGTTTTTGTTAGCTGTGGGTAGAAGGATGGAGAATGGAAGGAGAATTTCCTCCCACCTGCCTCCCACACAAGTCCTCATGTCATCGGCACACTGGTGCCGTGAGGCCAGGTGAGCAATCATCACCAGAGAGCCACATCCAGGGTGTTTACGGTCTCACTGGACAAAAGCAATGACGACCTACAGTAAGCTTTTACAGCGAGGAACAGACATTCAGACAGCCTGGAGTGCGCTGTGCTCATGTTTGAACGCTGGTTTATGATGCCATGCATCCCTAGAATTTCACGTGGTCAGTTTTCTGTTTGCATACCAATTGCTACCATTCATATTAATCCACTTAAATTCATTGTTCATTTAAAAGAGAACATAACATTTAGTAAAACAAAACTTAAAACAAATTAATAATGAATCCAACCCAACAGCGCTTGATCATGAGAAGCAAATCAAAAAGAGGAGTTACGCTAACGCCTGCACCACTGCTGCTTTTCCCCAGGGATTAGATACTGAGAACATCCACTGTACAAGGGCTGTCATGATCTCTTTTAGCAGATATGCATCCCAGAAAATTAGCATTAGTAATTATTTTTATACACATGTCTGAGCCTCCCGGACGGGTGAACAGGAACTTTAAATTTAAGTAAGCATTCCTAGTCTCTAGTTTCCTTATATTTAGTGCCAAATTACATTGCTCTTTTATAGAAATGTCTTGGAAATGATTAATGAATTATTTGGAAATTATGGATGAAATAAAGTGTTTCCAAAAACAAATATTTCATTAATTTGAGAGTTTAGACTCCTATGAGCACCAGAAGCAACAAAAACACGATCACAGGGCACTCTTAGTTCTAAATGAGCTCTGTGACTTTCCAACAAGAAATGTTAAAAGGCACTGCAGACAGAGCCCCCCTGACCCCGTGGGCCCCTAGCCCGTGCATCCACTCAGTAATTTGTCCATGTTAGGTCGTGATAGCCTAAAACAATCGAGGCATACTAAGTATGGGACGAGAGAGAGAAAAAAAAACAGAAAAAGAAGAGGAGAGAGAGAGAGAGGAGTTCTGTCAGTGGAGTGCTGCTCGTAGCGCTACACTCATGGATCAGAGTGTCTACCCCTACCACAACCCACACACACACACACACACACACACACACACACACACACACACACACACACACAAACACCCACACACCACAACACACACACACACAACACACCACCACCACAACCCCAGTGGCCACAGCTGCCCCAGAATGTTGGTATGCATCTCTTTCCATTTTATCTTCCAATCAGTGAAAGGAGAGAGGAGGAGAAGAGAGGAGAGAGAGGGAACGAGAGAGGAGAGGAGGCGCAGAGAGCGGGAGCTCGAGCGGAGAGGAGAGGGGAGAGAGAGAGAGAGAAGGTGTGTGTGTGTGTGTAGGTGTGCAGCCTCTTAAATGTGTAAAATGCAGTTCTCTAAAAAAGTGACTTTGACCTTTCCACTTTGTCCTGTAGTGGCACCCCTTCTAAAACCGGAGGCAAGCCTTTTAATAACGTCCTGAGTCAACCTCATGGACACAAAGCCCAAAGGTAGGATTGATGTGTTCTCTCCAAGTCCTGCGGGATCATCTGAACGCAAGGCACCGAGGGATTTGTCAGTCTAACGGGAGCTGACAGGAAGAGAATGAACTTTAACACTCACAGGCTGCTTTCCCTTTCATGAGCTTCCAGGGAAACCTTGCAGTGAATCAAATCCCTCTACTCGGGAAAATACACCTACGGTTGTGTAGTAAAAAGACATACACACGGGCACTAACGTAACGGCACGTCGACTCACACACATCTTGTTCAATGTAACCTTAACCCTCTTATCCCTGCACATTTCCCATTTAAGCTGTCAAGCTGTTAAAGAGTGACAAATGTGTGAAATTAAAAAATACTGAAAAGAAAACATATAGTTAATGCACGTGGGCTACACACACACACACACACACACACACACACACACACACACACACACACACACACACACACACACACACACACACACACACACACACACACACACACACACACACACACACACACACAAACCCCAATGCCCTGAGAATAAAGGTTGTTGCTGAGAGCTCGTTGTTTCACTGATTTCATGCTCTCTTGCTTTCAATCAGGGGCTGTAATGAAAGGTCTCATAACTCTAACATTAACGGGACCCAAGGCCTGTTAAACAGCTGAATAGCCTGGTTTTGGAACTCAAAATTAGGACTCAAAATGGCTCTCAAAGCCTGTCTCGGGGGAGTCTCCATGGGGTGAGTGAACAGGTATGTTTCAGTGAGCTAATGTGACAGAACATTCTTATTTCAGGTCATGATGAAAAGTTACCTAAGAGTGTTGCCTAACAGTCCGTCTGTTCACTTTGTACCATTAATTAGACTGCCTAACGAATGACCTTTTACCTAATTACCCTGAGTTAACTACAGATATGGGCCTTTTCTGCAAAGGGGAATGTTTGACAGGTTTAGGGCCAAGGTGAAAAAGAACACGACGAACTGAAAAACTACAACCGTAAGCATAAACACAACAAGAAATGCTGTTGGTTGTGCTGGCAGATATATGTCCTCTGAGATAATTGCATGGCTAAAACAAAAAAGCTGCGACTTTATCCAGAAAAAAACAAAAACTTTTCAGGACACAACTTCTCTCTTAAAAATGCTCAGTGATAAATCTTGGTGCTTAAATGAATACAAGCTTTAAAGAAAACCTGAAACTTGCACAGAGTATGGAACATAGTGTGGTAGTATGGACTCTCAATGTAATAAATCAAACTAATGGGATGGTTGTGGGAAGAAATAGAGAGCATAAGAGAGAAGTTCAAACCCTGCTTAGTTTGGCCAATGACTGCCTAAAGTGGGTGTCATTGTCAAATAGTCTATTTCAGAAAGATACAAAAACTGTTGGATACAGCTTCCCCCCCCCCCCCCAGTTCTGCTGTCATAAAGAGGTTTTCACACGCTGTTAGACAATCCAAAAAGTACTTTGTTTGACTGTTTACCTTCCCTGGTAAAGTTGGGTTAAATGTTTTAAAAGCCAGTGTTTGCAGCCAACTTGTGCTTTAATTTTTTCCATATTTAACAAAGATCACGATTGTTCCCTACATGAAAGTATGAATCCCGTTTTAGTTGCCAAGAGCAGCTGTATCGAGGGAAATAATGAAACGTATTGACAGTGAATTTTGTGTTGACAGCGTTGCATCTTGAAAACATGAAAATCAATCATTTCTCCAAATGGATTTTAGATGGAAGAGAAGATTACAATGAAATATAAACAAACATAAATAAAAATAATAATAATATTTAACCTTAAAGTAAAGATGAAAACAATTTGTAGGGCACAAAGGAGCCAGTCCCTCTGTTGGAAAAATGTAGTGTTAGTTTTTCAAAACTGTTTCTAAAGGCTGTTTTATACTTCTGTGTAAAATCTACGCCAGTGCTACGTACGTAGGTACGTGAAGACACAAACCTACTAAAACGCTTGGTAGCGTGTCATTTCAAGGAGAGGGTTAACTTTTCCTGGTACCGATTTCCCACCGTGGTAAGAAAAAACAGGGGAGATACTTTGTTTCTCTCACTGTGTATACACATCAGGACCCTTTCGTAGGCTGCGGCAAAAGCTCTGGGTGGAGTCTCCGCAGAAGTATAAAACAGCCTTAAAGGTCCCATGGCATGAAAATGTCACTTTATGAGTTTTTTTATGAGTTCTTTATAAGTTCCACCAGCCTGCCTATGGTCCCCAGTGGCTAGAAATGGTGATAGGTGGATATGGAGTTCTGGGTATCCTGATCTGCCTTTGAGGAAATGAAAGCTCAGATGGGCCGATCTGAAATCGTGCTCCTTATGAGGTCATAAGGGGCAAGGTTTTCTCCTATTTCTCTGCTTTGTCCGCCCAGAGAATTTGGCCAACCCATGAGAGAGAGAGACATCATGGCTTTCAAACGAGAAAAGTGGCAGTTGGTCAAGGCTACACCCCCAACCTCCACCTTGCCCCCACCCCCCCCCTTCTCCTCCTCAATAGCTACAGACACAGAAATGACACATACTAACGAAAGCTCTTTGTGGGACTGGCTCTAGTGGCTGTAATTCTGCACCAAGGCTGAGTTTTGGAAAAGAGACTTCAGATACAGTATTAGGGACCACTAAGGTCTATATAAAAGAGACTTCAGATACAGTATTAGGGGACCACTAAGGTCTATATAAAAGAGACTTCAGATACAGTATTAGAGGACCACTAAGGTCTATATAAAAGCCTCCAAAGGGCACCATGTCATGGGACCTTTAAGAGTGAGGGCATACTGTCCCTGTGAGGTCATGATTGTGCATGGCAGGAGTCAAGCACTCCCACTGTGAATAAAAGTAGGCTCAGAGGACTAAACCTTTGAGCGTTTGATGAGAGACACTGTATGAGTTGTTTCCATGCAACTGCTCCATCTCGCGGGATTAAAAGAATACCTACCTGTTTGATTCTGACACTGACTCCAAGAATATTTTTTTACTAACACTCTCCCTCTATCCTTCTCCACTACCTCACTAAGCAAAGGCAGGCGGTGGGAAGTAGTACCAAACAAAAACATAAATAAAATGATTATTATACACTACACCATTGCTGTAAACTTGATGCAGAGCCCAAAGTCTCAAGGCAAACAGAAGTGTAATAAACATCACGACACGCACCCCCACTCTCTGCCCTTATCACGCAGTGTCGTCCTCCCGGCGCTGCCTCGATCAAAAACTCAATTACACCCCTGCATACTACTGTAGAGCCCAGTAAACAACAGCGTCAACACTGCTCTGCCAGCCGAGCCAGACAGCCACGCTCACACACTTCCAGACAGGACATTTCTCTGGCTATAAATAGACTGCTGGTGGGGGGCTTTCCACAGGCCGGAGAGCAGACAGTCTGACTGAGCTGGATCAAATCTCCAACACTATGACGCCGCACAAACATAAACACGTAAACTGGATGACTAGCCTGGTAGCGTGGTCTTGGAGCTCCACATACTTCTGAGAGCTCCTGAATAGAAACCAAGTAGTGGGAGCTACACACATGCCACACACTAACACAGAGTTGGCGTTGACTTGATTTTACTGGTGGTTAATATAGGCAAGGATATTAAAATCAAAGTGAAAATACAATTTTTCATTTCAGGCTTCAAGGATCCTCAAAGAAATAAAACTAGACAATCTGAAAGCTTTGGATATCCTCTGTCCAGGGTACAAGTGGCCAAAATGGGTTTCTTCAGGAGGGGGGCTGGCGTCTCCCTTAGATATAGGGTGAGAAGCTCAGTCATCAGTGGGGAGCTCGGAGTAGAGCCGCTGCTCCTTCGCGTTGAAAGGAGCCAGTTGAGGTGGTTTGGGCATCTGGTAAGGATGCCTCCTGGGTGCCTCCCTAGGGAGGTGTTCCAGGCACGTCCAGCTGGGAGGAGGCCTCGGGGAAGACCCAGGACTAGGTGGAGGGATTATATCTCCAACCTGGCCTGGGAACGCCTCGGGATCCCCCAGTCGGAGCTGGTTGATGTGGCTCGGGAAAGGGAAGTTTAGGGTCCCTTACTGGAGCTGCTGCCCCCGCAACCAGATACCGGATAAGAGGAACAAAGATGGATGGATGGATGGATGGATGGATGGATGGATGGATGGATGGATGGATATCCTCTGTCACACTCAGAGGTCAGCCTGATCCGAAGTGATGGAACAGACATTTCATTTCCAGCCAGGTTTCCTAGCCTTAACGTGAACTGACTCTAGATTTTTATGCACAGACAGACGTGTTTTTACAGCTGTTCTTGTGTGTCCCTTTCTTTCCTTCTAGGTCACCGCCAAATTTTATTGTTATGCCCTTGTTTGATGACGTTGGCTGCATGATGTGCTGCAGGAAAGTCAGTGCTCCTTAAATATTAAAAGAACACTTTAGAAGCAGTCAATCCCTGGAGTGACCTCTAGCTCACCCAGTTTGCTGCATGTCATCCCCCATCTCTCTCCCACCTTTCCTGACTATCCGCTTTCACCATCTAATGAAGGAAAAAAGCCCCAAAAAATAATCTTAAATAAAACAACCAGTCAGTCCCCTTCAATACCCTCTACAGTCTGGCTTTTTTCCTTTCCTTAATCATGTTACATCTTTCTTGTGTGCATGTTACAGGTTTACAAAGTGAAAAAGCCCAGAGTCCCCCCCCCCCGAAGGGACTTACCATGTCCAACAGAAACCTCTGTTCACAAACTGCTCTAAACAACTCTATTGCAGTCCAGCCTTTACTTCCGTGACAAACGTTAAAATGCTCACCTAGCTGCTAGCGTAGCACGCCCTCATCCTCTGCTTCTGACTGGCTAGTAGTCCTTACCTAGCTACTGCGCATGTCCAACTCCATACAAAGATGGAACAGAAGTGCATTCAGCAGTTTAAATAGTTCCGCAAGTGTGTAAAATCCAAACGATGCTTTGAAATTTGAGTGACTGTTGCAAACACACACATACTTTACCTTGCTCTCTACACTGTTCAGGTCAGTTGTCTTGGCTGAGGCGTCCAGATCAGTCACCCCTCTGTTGGGGTTTAACTCCTCTGCTGCCAACACCTGGCTCACCTCCTCCGCATCGATGTCCGTCTCCTCGGCGACGGTCGGCGTCTTCTCCGCGCCCGTTAGCTCCCGAGCTGAGCCGAGGAAAGTACACACACATACAGGTGGATGAGCACGCACGCCTGCATACACACATGTAGGCATGAGCATGGCCACAAGCACACACACACGCAGACATGGGCGGACACACATGAATACATTCAAGTAAGAAACATTATCCATAGAATCGCAGCATACTATTTGCATGATTATGATTAAATGTAAGTTTAACCTGTTCAGAGGTACAAGTCTTATGAGCTATAGAACAATGCAAATACAAACCAGCACTCACTTGTTTCATTAGCGTTTCCATATTGTGTTTTCAGTTTTTAAGTATCGCTCTCATTACTGTTAATACTTTCTTAATTGGACAAATTGGACCGGATTGGATACAGACCGTGTTTTTGCCGTAGCAGATGTCATTAACAATGGAGATCAACAATATTGCCCCGTGTATGAGACAAAATCAATGCAGACTGCAACAAAACAGTTCATGAAGAGCACTCGTACTGTTCTTCCTCTGCACTCCACACTTGTTTGTTACAACAGGATTTCTTGAAGTATTTTTGGTAAAGGAAACCATCCAATTCAATTTATTAAAACACACATTTAGTTGACATTTTTTAAACATTCCAATAACGCACCACAAAAGACCAAAATAAACACCAAAAAAGTCTAAATTCTAGCAAGAGGTCCCATGCTGATTCCACTAACTGATGAAACCCTTCTCAGAATCACAACACTGGCTTTGCCTTCAGCAGTCGGAATTGTCTTGAATATTTTACTATTTCATTTTGATTTGCCCACCAGGAAACTCAACGGAAAACTACTCTAAAGCTTGTTGTCACAGTTGGAACAGTTCTTCCACCTGGCAACAAAGCCTGAGGTTGTCTCTCATATCCTCACACAATCCCCATTAAATTGAATAAACAGGAAAATGTAAGTGTCATTGTTCTAGCTGTGATGCTTGTTATTATTTTACCCTTTACCGGGCAATGACTATGTCAATAACTATGCATGCCGTGCTTATGCATTAGTTATTGAAAACGGCATTTGCTTCCTGACTGGACTAGAAATATACTGGATGATTGCAATTGTAGCCATTGGGAAGTGGCCAAGCTATTTCTACACAGAATAGATGGAAGTTACTAACATTCACTCAAGGCTGCCTCTCCCCACAGCAAGTTTTATTAAAAAAGCAATCATCTATAAAAAAAAAAAAAAAAAAAACTGAAAATATGGATACTGTATGATTACTCACTTTCTTTGCTAACTTATGCACTTCATTATGGAACAAAAAAAAATCTTAAATTTAGATTAAAATACCGAGCAACTAACAACAGGTCAGGATTCTCACCCAAAATAGTTAGGTTGTACCAAGTTTTTTTTTTTTTTTAAAGATTATTTTTTGGGTATTTTCGGCAATTATTTATAGGACAGCTGAAAACATGAAAGGGGAGAGAGAGGGGGAATGATATGCAGCAAAGGGCTGCAGGGCGTAATCGAACATGCGGACATGCGGACGCGGAATAACCCTCTATCTATGGGCGCGCGCTGTACCAGGTGAGCTACCCAGGAGCCTCAGGTAATACCAAGTTTATGTAAAAAACATTAGGAACAGTTTAAACTTGGGAAATACTGTATGCTTATTTGTTTTCTTGGCCAGAGTTAGGAGACAAGATCAATACTAATATCTGTTTAGATATTATTTTTGTCTTTTGTTATCCAGTGCCTTACTCTAGCTGGAATAATCTCTTCAACTAATCTCTTCAACTTGCAATAGCATCTAGTAATAAGATAAATGGAAAAGTAGGTCAAATGTTTCAGCTGCGTCATGTGTATTTGATTTGTTTTGCCACACATTTTGACAAACCTCATCTCAGATTAACTCACTCACTTCGGATCTGTTTGACTGTTCAATGTCCATTTCTGCTCGCTCGCCTACTCGTGTCCTTTCTTTCCCCTGTCTTTCATCTTCACTGCTGCAGTGTCCTCTTCCTCTGCATTCTCCCCTCTACTGTCCATCTCACATCCTCACCCCTCTTCTTCCATACATACTCCCCTTCTTCCTTTTGTGCACCCTGCTCTTAGTGCTGTCCTCCCCCTCCACTTAAACCTTGTGCTTGATTACTTGCTGCCAGCTCTACTACTCTCTCTCTTCCTCCTACTTTCTACCCAGCTGTCAGTGCTGTCCTGTCCTTCCTCCAGCCCTCTGTTGCCAACATGTTTTCTCCACTGTTGTCTTCCTCGATCCTCCTCTTCCTGTTTCTCTCCAACTTCACCCCTTCTCTGCCCTCCCTTGCTATCCTTGGTTGAAGTTGTCAATTGTCATTAATTCAGTGAAAAGAAATTGACACAGTTCCTTGTGTGGAGAGACACATGTCAAAATATTTCCAACTGAACAAGTTATCTAATGGTTTTGTACATGTTTCAATCACAAATAAAGTTTTGGTTAAACCCTGAAGCCATTTTGAATGATATGAGGTATTTTTGACAACAGACTTTAAATGTATACAGTAAGTTATGTGTTTTCATACATATCGTTATTGCTGCTGGTCCTTCATTAGTGGATTTATAGTTATTATATATTTTTATTTATTCAAAAATTTGTAGTGGAGATAACCAGGAAACACGGGAAGAGAGAAAGGAATGGCATGCAGCAAAGGTTGAAATAATAAAGTTACTCATATCTATATATAGTATATATAGTTAGTATATCTTAAATGTGCAATATAGTAGGGTGGTGATGGCACAGTGGATATGACACATGCCTTTAGTATGGGAGACATAGGTTTGATTGCCACTGCGATACATTGTGTCCCTGAGCAAGACACTTAACCATGGTTGCTCCAGAGGCGTGCAACCTCTGATATACAGCCACTGTAAGTTGCTTTGGATGAAAGCATCAGCTAAATGACATGTAATGTAATCTTTTGTGCCAATATGCAACCTGTCTGACTTGTTTTTCCGACTAGGCCTTTCCGGTGCATGGATGGCAAAATAAGCTATAACAATATATTCCTAAAGTAAAATGATCTGCCTCATTTAAACTCCTGGCATTTGGAATATTACTTTAAGTGGAACTGCATTGGAAACATCGCTTATGTCTCATGTTAATGTGAACTGTAAAGGTAATATTTCACAGTTTGGCGTTATTTTCTAGTGAGTGGGCTTTATTAGTTCAAGTCTTGTAAGCCATTTTTAAGCAGTTATTTGTTGTTAATTTGATTAAACTGTTCGCTGGATGTTACAGCACTTTGTACAATTGTTTGGAAACTCTGCACATAAAAGTATTTCTGAGAACAAAACCCATTTCCTTTGTAGATTCAACCCAGTTCTCATCTCCTCCTCTGAAATTCACTTCCATATTTGATCTTTTCTTTACTCACTCCCATCCTCCATGATCCCAAGTTCTCTTTTCCTCTAATATCCATCCCTTCTTCCTCCTCCCCTTCACTCTCCGTGTTTTCTTCCAGCTTTCCCTTTCTCTAATCCGATATCTTCCACTCTTCTTTCCCTTTTCCCTTCTTTGCCATGATAATTAGTTCTTGAGATAAGCTCTTTGGCTGTGCATGACGGCTCTTGTGCTGCTTAACACAGCATGACAGCGAGTGTGTGTGTGTGTGTGTTTGTGTGTGTGTGAACAGGCCTATGCGTGTGGGGCCCTTCCATTATGTGTGGATGTACAGATATAGTGTGTGGGTGATCACTGGGCTCATCAACATGTGAAAGAGAGCTTGTCTCTGGAGGGCTGGAAGGGGGATGTGTAGATAACGGTACCTCGGCCTGCCCGTCCCTCAGTTCGGTGGGGGGGGGGGGGTGGAGAAAGAGGGAGCCCAGCGCTGGCTGCTGTAATGGCTGGAACGAGGGTGTGAAAGAGTTCTGTCCTCCCAGACCCCTCTCAGAGCCACGTGTCCCTGGGCTGCAGTGAAGCCCATCCTGGCCAGGCACAAGGCAGCGGATAAAAGCCGATCAGCCCGCCAGTGTTGCTGTGTGCTGCCTTCTTTCTTTGGGTTGACTCATCCATGACATTCACTCCATCGGCTTCTCCTGCTCGCCAACTTGGGCACAATGCAAGCAGGAACAGGCACCTCTGTATCTGTGTGTGTGTGTGTGTGTGTGTGTGTGTGTGTGTGTGTGTGTGTGTGTGTACATAAAACACAATCTGTTTGTGCTATCTGACAGCATATGACTGTGTGTTTGGTCTTTTTTTTTACCACAGCCTTGTGGATACAGTTCCATATTTCTTTCCATGACCTAAAAATACCATTCCTTCTTTGCTGGTTTATCTTTCTAAAGGTGTGCTCTGCAACACTTCTGGGCTGAAACCTTCCTCACACAGGGACAGATGGATCCTGGCTTCACCTTCCTTTCTGTCCCAATCCAGATCCCCTACAATCCTACACAAATTCTGTAAAGAAACACTACAACCTGGTATGTTTTTTTTTTAAATTCTTTTCAAAACAGATCCTGGAGTCTCCTTTTCAGACACTTTGTTCTTTTGTTCTTTATTTTAGACCCATTTTTAGCACACCCTATCTGCACTCTAACCTTCTGAACTCGGAACCGTTACATCAACTCCAACCACACATCTGCCTGCTTGTGTATTTTCTCTATTGCATAAGCATCAGTGTGTCCTGTTGCGTTAACATCTCTTGAATCAACAGCTGTTTGAAGGTGTAAAGAAAAAAAGTAAATAAATATAAAATAAATAAAATACAAAACCTCTGGCCTCAGAAATATTTCTTGACCTCCCCCGTCTGAAATGTGCATCAGTGTTCAGTGACACTGCAGGATTACCAGAACAACCTTGGATCGAGGTGTAACAACAAAATGAAGATACTTTATACCCGTTTTTCATTCTTTCTATTCAACACTGACTTCACTTCACCAACCTTCAAGGAGCTTCTCCAGTACAGCAACAACTTTTGATTACAATTCCAAATTCCTGCACAAAACATTCAAGCTTCTGATTCTTCTAAAGGATTGAATTAGAAGTGAACAGGCAGTAAGCACAGATCCCAACATCAGATA
Organism: Etheostoma spectabile; assembly: GCF_008692095.1. Lineage (NCBI taxonomy): Eukaryota > Metazoa > Chordata > Actinopteri > Perciformes > Percidae > Etheostoma > Etheostoma spectabile. The sequence continues at coordinate 8,464,552 of NC_045741.1, forward strand.
AAAGAGAAGCGAACCAACATGATTTTTCCCTGAGTGCAGAGCAGCATTGCTGAACATTTACAGACACTACAGGCCACTTGATGTGGGATGCGGACTATGTAGCAGGTGCATGTTGATCTTTGTGTTTGTGTACCTGTGAAAGAGGAGTCGTTGCCGTTCTTTTCGCTGTGGCAGTCCTCCTGTCCGTCTGCGTTCTGCTGCGTGTGCTGCAGACTCAGTTTATGACAAACCTCGAACGCCTGGCCCACTGTCCGAACAATACGCATGGCCTGGCTCTGGGTGGGTGGGGAGAGAAAGACAAGGAAAGAAATGCAGTTGTAATTCTCAGAAAACAACTTGAATAACTATGGAATTATTCTTATTATGTCTAAGTTTAAACATTGCAGTATTGGTATTGAGTGTGTTTTTTCCCTTAATATTTCTGACTTTAAGTTTTTGTTTTCTTTTTTATCCTGTGACCCAGTTCTTTCAAACCAACCACAGCCATCACTTCTAATGCGCCAGGGGATTTTTCCATAATATATTGAAGTCTAGATGTACTGATGTTCTTTCCACTAAAGTAGATTTTCATCAGTAACATAACATTTTGTTTCAAACAGACACAATAGGCAGGAAATGAAGGTTTCAAATAATCTGTATAGGTCACAGAGTCCCACAACGTCACTTGATGATATTACACAATTAGGTCTGCGTTTAAGGTTTCTGATTGGATCCTTCCTTTGTCCTCAGGTGCAAAGAACTGGCTGCGTCTGATTATGTCTTTCCGCCCTGCTCTGAAAAGGCAGGTCAAGTGAAAACAACTTAGGTGACTTAGTTTGTCTGACATGTCAGATCAGAGAGGTGTGGAGGCAGAAAAGATGGCATATTGAAGCACTGAGCCCCACGCTCTACACACACTACGCACCAAAAGCTGAATGAGCCGAACAGATGTAGTCATCCAGTCCATCCTAGTCCAGGTTACCAACTCTGGACCAGTCTGAAGTCTCAGTATCAGACCATTACCCCAGGCTTGGTATCAGATGAGAAATAGTATTTATTAGGCACATCTGGGTTTCCTATTACATTAATAACTTAAACTCGTTTTGACAGATTCGGAGTTGCTGGGCCATGGGTTCACTCCACAGAAGGTTTTGCAGGTCAGAAAAACTCCAAACGTATTCACTTTCTGTTCCGTGGTGGGTGTGGCTGCAGTCTTACTGTACTCACAGTGTAATTTATTATTATTTTATTTTTCTATCAAAGCATGCTGCTTCAGCTTCATTTACTGCTGATGTTGTTTCCATAGAGACAAAGCACTTTGTCAGCAAAATGAATTTATGTCCAGATCTCAAAAAATCTTGTACCGTACCATACTGACCCTTAAGGCGCCATTATACTCCGGATGCGTACACGGACAGCTGTGGACCCCACAGGCGCATAGTCAGTATGTTAGCCCAGAGGTACCCAAATGATTTCATATGTAGGGCCAAAATGTATCTGAATTGAAGTCCATAGGCCAAAAATAAATTGTGAAGAATACCATAATTCTTTGTAGATAAAACTTGCGTATGTAATTTAACAGGGAAGTCTTACAGCACTGTGCTTTACATTGCCGTACAACTCAGATTAATAACGTTAGGATTTTGCACCACTTTTAAATTAAGAAGAGAATAAGCATGAGGATGTCAAATGCCTTGGCGGGCAAAAACAATGGGGGGCACAGCCCAAACTGATTTTAGCCCTAAATCGAAATTAGACATCCTTGGTTTAGCTGCTTCGAGTAGATCACTACACTACTAGTGGTAGAGGAATTTGTGTTTCCTAGGATGGCGAAGGAATGCCTTGCCATACTCTGCATCTGACTATCTCCCACTGAGTACTAGCCAGTCAGAGGAAGAGTAGTGCAGGTTATGCCTACGCTATCCTAGGAAAACGCAAATTTGCGAAGCGGAGTGTGTATGTCTGCACAGAGTCCACACGTATAGGCCCTACCCTCTGATGACGACATTTACGTCACACAGACCCAGGCGGATACTCACACTCACACACGTGGACGGGTATAACTTTGGCTTTAGAGCAACAGCTACTACCAACAATGACTAAGCTGCCTTTGTGGGTTATACTTTGTAGTGTTTAGTCACCTCACTAGACTCACACAGCATGTGGTCCTTTCTAAAAGCTGGATGGGGTCCAAATTTAATGAAATCTCACCAAAGGCCATGCTTCTATCATCAAACTTCCAAAACCACTTACGTTTCCCTAGATTGTTTTCACAATTGAGGAGGGAATAGTAATCAGGAATGAATTCCTGATGTGATGATGATTATGCCTAAATGCATAACTGGGTTTAAATCCAACCGGTTAATGGTTATTAAAATAATAATTAGTTGCAGCAATGTAAACAAGCACAATCTTTGAGCTATCAACTGATCCGTGTAGCTACTGTAACAGACAGAACTATTTCAGACCATCAAAGCTGCAATCCGTAACCTTACACACATTCAAACTACGGCAAACAAATTACAGAGCGTCAGTGTTGTGTTTCTGAACTGAAGGAGACATAAACATGAGTATTTGATTATGGAGAAAGTCTCCAAAAAACATACATACTTTATACAGACTTAACGTCAATTAATTAAATCTGCCTAAATCTTCAGCTGTCAACTTTTGCCCCTTTGACATCTGTCGCCTCTCTTTTCTGATTTTCTGGCAACGCATATTAATATCCTGAAACAGACAAGACGAGTTGCTCTACCAGCTTTTAAGAAAGATTAAAGGTCCCTTTGCATGAAAATGTCACTTTATGAATAATTAATATGAGTTCCCCCAGCCTGCCTATGGTCCCCCAGTGGCTAGAAATGGCTATAGGTGTAAACCAAGCCCTGGGTATCCTGCTCTGCCTTTAAGAATATGAAAGCTCAGATGGGTCGATCTGGAATCTTGCCCCTTATGATGTCATAAGGAGCAAGGTTACTTCCCCTTTTTCTGCTTTGCCCGCCCAGAGAATTTGGCCTACCCATGAGAGAGAGACATCATGTCTTGCAAATGAGCAAAGTGGCAGTTGGTCATGGCCACACCCCCAGCCTCCACCTTGCCCCCCCCCCTCTCCTCCTCCTCAAAAGTTACAGACTCAGAAATGGCACATCCCAAGGAAAGCTCATTGTGGGACTGGCTCTAGTGGCTGGAATTCTGCACCAAGGCTGAATTTTGGAAAAGTGACTTCAGGTACAGTATTAGGGGACAACTAAGGTCTATATTAAAAGAGACTTCAGATACAGTATTAGGGGAACACTAAGATCTATAAAAAGAGACTTCAGATACAGTATTAGGGGACCACTAAGGTCTATATAAAAAGACTTCAGAACAGTATTAGGGGACCACTAAGGTCTATATAAAAGAGACTTCAGATACAGTATTAGGGCACACTAAGGTCTAATAAAAGTGACTTCAGATACAGTATTAGGGGACCACTAAGGTCATATAAAAGAAACTTCAGATACAGATTAGGGGACCACTAAGGTCTATATAAAAGAACTTCAGATACAGTATTAGGGGACCACTAAGGTCTATATAAAAGAGACTTCAGATACAGTATTAGGAGACCAGCAAGGTCTATATAAAAGCATCCAAAGAGCACCATGTCATGGGTCCTTAAGAGAATATTGCCTTAACAGCAGACTGTCGTTAATGGCTATAGAAACATAAAAACAAATAAACTAAGTTGATTTAAAAAATACACAAAACAATGTTGCCCTTTCTTTTGCTGTAAGTGGTCGGATAAATATACTGTCCATACTGTCCTTTAACATTATTGAAGGAACTCTTTTATCGTTTACTCTGTCCTCCATTTGCTTTTTTCCTCCTCAGACTCACTCAGCTTGCTGTTTTGTTCTCTTCTTCTCCTTTACCTCCATCCATTAATCACCCCCCTGTCTCCTTCTTCTTTCATTCGTTCATGTCTTTTTACCCCATGCTGGTGCTCAGCACGACAGCAAACACATGTGTTTTCCTTTGAAGATGTTTTCTAGAGGCAGTTAAACAGGGGATGATAACAGATGCTGGTGTTATTGTACACAGTGAAAACACCTAAGGCTCAGGTTCCCCTGACTCACTGATTGGAGAACACACAATCAAACACTATGCTGGGCACAGAGTGGCTTTCTTTCTCCCCCTCAGCCACCTGACTCTTAATCTTAATTAGTCCCTTAAAAAGGTTTGACTGCCAAAACAAATGTAACTTTGCAGTAACCTCAAAGCAGATAACCTAACATCTGTCATAGAGCCGCAAAGACTAACCGATTAATCCGACAGTAAATCTAACAAACTCTCCCAATCCAGATTCTTAAATGGGAGTATTCTGGTTTGGTGGTATGGTTTATTGACTCTGTTATGACGTTAAACTGAATACCTTTAAATTGTGGACAAAACAAGACATTAATGGACATCATCATGGGCATTAAGGGACACTGGTTGGCATTTCTCCCCGTTTTGTGACATTTTATAGACCAGACAACTACACAATTAATGGAGAAAATAATTGACGGATTGATCAACAATTAAGATAATTGTGATTTGCAGCCCCACTCTGTCTTAACAACCTGTTCATCTGCACCCATCACATCCAGATTGATGAAGAAGATGGCACCCTCAATCTTAATCCCACCTACCATCCAATTAGGAAAACACCTGCCATTGGGTTTTAATAGAGAGGTCTGGAACAAGTCAACTTTACACAAAGAATGTCAATGGGGAAATACTGAATTAATACACTAAATGGAGGAAGCGGGAACCCTTTAGAAAATAAGTCAGATTTTTTTTACATTTTAAAATTGAACCGAAGCTAGGTGGGAAGTAGTAAAAACAAAAGTGTATCTTCATTAGGCTATTGTCCAAAACTGCAGCATGCAGCTTCACCGTAGTCTTTAATCTTTGGTGCAGTAATGACAAAAATACACTGGACGCGCAAGTGCGGCGAAGCCCATGAAGCGGATTGTTTTTTAATTCCGGCGCCCGTGTTATCCAATCCGTCAGTTCATACCAGCTGCGGTCAGAAGCGAAGCGGCCGTCCCCGTCCACGTGCTAAGCAATTGTTTTGGCAATCAGTTTTGGGATTCAGTTCCGGCAATCTGTTTTGGCTTATCGGTTTCGGTGTCTCTTCTCTTTTTTCTTCGTGAGCCGCGATCAAATGTGTCAATCTAGTTACACTAGGTAATCAAACACAGCAAAGCCACAGCGGTGTGTTCTTGACTTAAGCAGCAGCAGAGCGTCTGTGGATGAGAGGGCACGACAGAGGTCAGGGACATAACGTTGAAGCATGTAAAGTATAAAGTCAAGCGTGAGAATATATTTATATTACCAGGATCTTAAAAATATATCCTTAACAAACTCACAGCCAGAGCAGGGATTTAAAGACAGCAGTGATGTGATTAAGCAGCGAGTTGAGCTTAGTTCTTTGTTCCAGTTCCACTCTTTTTGAGGACACTGGACTCTAAAGCATTATAGTAGTTAATGCACTTGCTGTTTCACTGTGAGAAAGAACAGCTTTGACTTTTTGCAATGGTCCTGACAGAGTGCTGCTGTGCGTACGTTGGTTACATTCTTTATGTGACTGAAAACTAGATTAGAGTCCATCATAAGAACATGTCTTGCTCTGTCTTTTGTCGCCACAACACCTCCACCTTCACAGACCATTGCACCATTTATTCATCTGAATGGGAAAGACTTCGATGGCGAGGTGTTGATGAAATGAAATACTCCCAGAGGCACTTTCCTGATGGATTACTCTGTAATCTCAAGCGTTACCTGGTGATCATCACAAAGACAAATAAAAGGACTGCCGCTGTGAAACCTTTCTAGAGTTCTAAATCCTACGCTGTAATAATAGGAACTGCTGTGCAGTGCTTCAGTGTTTGAAAGACTTTGAAATTCATGGATCTGTTACTCAAATTGGAATATTTCATTATCTCACCAGTCCCTGAAGCAACCCCCACCCCCCACCACCCCCACCCCCAATACAGCTCTTTGTGTTTGTTTGTTTTTTTAGTGGGAGGGCTGTTTCTTTTTAAAAAATATTTTTCAGATTATTTTTGGGAGGCTTTTCCCTTTATTAGTGACAGTGGATGGACATGAAAGGGGGAGGGAGATGGGGGATGACACGCAGCAAAGGGCCGCAGGTCGGATTTGAACCCGGGCCACTGCGGGACCGACTGAGATAGAGGCCGCCCCAGGAGGGCTGTTTCTGGTCTGAACATCTACGTCTCAAGTAAGCTGGGCAACAAAGCAAAAGACAAAGCAAAATGTGGTTCAAATCCCATCTTACACCAAAAGCCAACACTGCTATCTTTTAACCAAACATGCATCCTAACCCGAACCATAGTATTCCTTGAACAATAACCAAATTCTTTCATTTGCCTTCTTCTTCCCGAAAGAGGAGGTAAATCACAAAAAACTCATTAAGAGTCATTAGTTAAAGATACTGTTTGTTGGCTTTGTATAGGACTTGTTGGCAACTGTAAGTCCCTTATAAATGGGCCTTGTCAGAGTCTTGAGTGTTATCTAGTTATTGTTGAATGGACAGTCCCTTCTAAAACACTAATCATTCTCAGTTTACTCACTTTATATCAGGACGGCTGTCCTGCATCTAGACATGTTATGCCGAGAGCCAATTCTCCAACGGATCTCCAATTTTGGCAGCTGACAAGACCAGTAAGAGATTTGTCACTCAAACGCAAAAACCTGTATATCCTGTTGTAAAGACACGGACTTGTTCCTATGTTGGACATCTGTCACCATCTCTGTCTAGCTCTCGGTCTCTATCGCACTTTTCCTCTCTGTCACTTGAACTAAGCAAATGCACCCTCTCTGTCTGTCTTATCTCTCTGTTCTCTATACATCACGCTGCCAGTGAGTTGGATCCCTGCAGCAGAACAGTGGCTCTTAGTGGCTATAGAATAGGGCCCAGTCAAAATGCATTATTTATCCCAGGTTCCCCACAAAGGCTCAGCGGTGCAGCAGTCCACTTGAAAGTCCTGGCACAAGCAAAGATAAGGGACAAAAGGGAATATAATGCAGTCTAGAAAGAAGCAGGATAAACAATGAGAGGACGGCATGGGATTTACTTCTAATTAAAGCCTTGCTTACATCTTTCTCCTCTGTTGATTAGCTCATTCAATCATTCGCTCTTCTTCTTAACCACATCCCTCAAAAGCATACCCATCCATCATCTCTCCACCATCTACTGGACAGACAGAAGAGCTCTTTCTCTAACAGACACAAGGACCAAAAGAGAAAATCTTTTCTGCTCAAAGAAAACACATCACTTCTGTTCTGATGATAACTATCGGAGCAACCATTTCTGTAGTTTCTGTCTCAACCACTCCACTCTGTTTTGCACCTTCAATAACCTTGCACATGGGGATTTTACACATATTTATTTCCCACTCTATCTCCCTTATGCACATAGTGTATGTTATTCTCTATTTATATTTCAGTACAAGTAGTTTAGAATACTCATAGTGCATTCTAGTCTGGTATATTGTGTATTTCATTATTATACAGTATGCTAAGGTTTTTCTTGTTTTCTGTATTAAGCTGTTTTAATTATTTGCGGTGTTTATTTTCTATTAATATAAATGTTTCAGTGCAATGCCTGGATTAGCTGCTGTCGTAACAAAAAAATACCAATTCCATCCATCCATCCATCCATCCATCATTCTATCCATGTGCACATGAGGTATGTATAGTGTAGAAAAGAAGAGATTACAGCAAGAACTACTTATTTCTTCTGCTTCCTCTCATTAACTGCCATACCTGGGCTTCTTGATCACCAACTAACTACTCTAATGATTGGGGCGTGGCCGGGCCTTTGAGTTTGATTGCCTCAATGAAATTAGTGGGAGAGCTGGGAGGAATCACAATGAGTGTGTGAGAGCACCACAGACTGACATAATCAGACCAAAAAGTACTAATCAATGACCAGCTTTGGGATAGGATGCTTGAGTGTGAGAGCATGAAGCAAGTGTGATGAAATTAAGTCATGATGCCTCGGTGACTCTTTAAGATCCTTAGCTCACGTTCTAGGCTGTGCACGTCATACACACACACATTTGTACATTACAACGCCATGGAAGAGATAAGTATCAGACCTAAATGTGTTTTACTACGGACTGAAATGTGTCCGTAGCAATGAGATTCAAAAACTGTCAAGTATCAAATATAGGTATCAAATGGTTGATCTGATTCTTAGACTTCTTTACTTTAGAACATCCAAACATAGCAAATGTTGTACTTGTGAAAGTTCTTCTATGGCTGCTTTAGGTAAGTTTGGTATATTTTGTTAAAACGGGTGGACAAAGAAAAGCCAATGCATCATCCATATAGCAGAACTACATAAGCTCAGTGAACATAGTCAGCATAGTCATATGTGTCAGCTGTTCCAAGTTAATATCAGGCTGTCAACGGAGACTCAAGTCTGCAGTTTAGTTCTATACTGCACAGGATCTGTTGAATAATTACCAGTTAAAAGTTCCATTTCTTTCTTTCTATTTTCTTTCTCCTTTCCTGGATTCCTTTGAATTACATTTTGGTGCCATTATCATTTAATTAATTTCCTCTCTTAACACCCAAACCATTGTCCGAAGGAGGGTAGTGATGAAGAGTTGGCGTAGGTACACTGACTCATTCAAATAAAAAAGACATTTTGGTGATTAGTGTTGCAAATGATGTTAAATAAATCAAGTGGGAACTGAATAAACTGCAGCAAAATTTCAGATTCCTTGCACCTTTTAAAGCCCTACAGCAGCAATGCTAAATGAGCCATAGGTGTGAATGTGAGTATAAACGTTGTACTGTATAGCTCTTTTACAAATGCACTGAAAACCTGAAATTATTTAGACAGTATTTAATGTCCAACGGACTTTACCCTGCCAGCTCGCTGCTGCAAAGTTCATTCAGCGAGTCGGCGTGCTGATGACGTTTCTATTGGCTCGCACTAAACCGGAAGAAAACACACATCTGAGGGTGAAGAAGAAAGGCCATTTACATGAAGGCAACAACGAAAATGTCTAACTAGAGATGACAAGATTCGGGAACTTCTGTAGGTACGGGCCGCCATCTAAATCAAATACAAGAATACAAGAAACGGCAAGAGACTTGGTTGTTTACGACCAAATTATGAACCGTCTCCGCGGTGTAATCAGCATCATGTCCTGTCTCCTGCACGCTCTACCCTGCACCACCCTTCACCTAAACCAATTATTTCCAGTAACACATCAGAGACGGACAATCTCCTGTTGTGTGCTACATGTGTTAAAGGGTAACTTTGGACAATGTCGGGACCTGATCCCTTGGACCTTATTTGGAGTTTATATGAGAAAACATCTTAAATCTATCAGCCCTGTGATTGACTGCTGATCCGTCCACAGGAGGAGAAGGTCTAGAAAACAATGGTGGATTACTATAATGGAAAGGGTTCAGTGGTAGCTGCACAGAGAACTGAGCCGGCAGCAGGTTACGTTTTTGTTCCAGTTTTTTTTTAACGTTTTTGTTTGTTGAGGTTGGATAAGGACGTTGTAAGAGCCACAACAAGAGAAACACTGGGGGTTAAGACGGACAGGGAGTGTGTGACACAGAGCTGGCACTTGTTTTAAAAACTAAACTGTTGCTGTATATGACCAATAAAAAAGGGCCGCTACTGACTTCAGCCTGTGTTCACATCTCAGCACTGACTCATGATCAATATATCACACCACGGGTATGGAGTACCTGGGAAGAAGTAATCTGAAGCAAACACACAAACCCACCTACACTGTAGATGCAATGCCTTGTTCCATTGTGGAATATTTTTGTCTCTGCAGTAAAAGTATGGCAGCCTTGACACAGAGGTAAAAA
>NC_045741.1:8474428-8474754 GCF_008692095.1 Etheostoma spectabile
AAAAAGTAAGAAAGAGAGACTGAGACAAAAAGTTCTAGAGAAAAGGATCATTTCGTTGAGATATGGATATTCAATAGCAATTGCCGAAAGGCTATTAAATCCAATTATCTTAACCAAGCGGTGTTGAGAGTCCTTTTCATTGATGTCTGGAAATAACCATATGTCTTTTTTACATTTTATATCAGCACTCCTCAATGTCAATGATAAAACAAGTGATCCTTAGTCATCTTCTGGAGCTTTACCCAGCCCACCTATGTTAATACATTGTCTTTGCTAAGATATTAAAAGGACCCATGTCATGAGAGAGAGACATCATGGCTTTCAAA
>NC_045741.1:8474764-8477000 GCF_008692095.1 Etheostoma spectabile
GCAAAGTGGCAGTTGGTCAAGGCCACCCCCCCAGCCTTCACTCCTACACCTTATAGTATGTGCCAGAAATGACACATACTAAGGAAAGCTCATTGTGTAACAAGGTCTAGTGGCTGGAATTCTGCACCAAGGCTGAATTTTAGGAAAGAGACTTCAGCAACAGTATAGCCCCCCGGCCGACCCACTAGGTTCTATATAAAAGAGACTTCAGATACCGTAGATTAGGGGACCACTAAGGTCTATATAAAAGAGACTTCAGATACAGTATTAGGGACCACTAAGGTCTATATAAAAGAGACTTCAGATACAGTACTAGGGGACCACTAAGGTCTATATAAAAGAGACTTCAGATACAGTATTAGGGGACCATAGGTCTATATAAGAGACATTCAGATACAGTATTAGGGGACCACTAAGGTCTATATAAAGATACTTCAGATACAGTTTAGGGGACCACTAAGGTCATTATAAAAGAGACTTCAGATACAAGTATTAGTAGACCACTAAGGTCTATATAAAAGAGACTTCAGATACAGTATTAGGGGACCACTAAGGTCTATATAAAAGAGACTTCAGATACAGTATTAGGGGACCACTAAGGTCTTATAAAAGATACTTCAGATACAGTATTAGGGGACCACTAAGGGCTATATAAAAGAGACTTCAGATAAGTATTAGGGGACATAAGGTCTATATAAAAGAGACTTCAGATAAAGTATTAGTGACCACTAGGTCTATATAAAAGAGACTTCAGATACAGTATTGGGGACCACTAAGGTCATATAAAAGATACTTCAGATACAGTATTAGGGGACCACTAAGGTCTATATAAAAGAGACTCAGATAAAGGATTAGTAGACCACTAAGGTCTATAAAAGAGACTTCAGATACAGTATTAGGGGACCACTAAGGTCTATATAAAAGAGACTTCAGATACAGTATTAGGGGACCACTAAGGTCTATATAAAAGATACTTCAGATACAGTATTAGGGGACCACTAAGGTCTATATAAAAGAGACTTCAGATAAAGTATTAGTAGACCATAAGGTCTTATAAAAGAGACTTCAGATACAGTATTAGGGGACCACTAAGGTCTATATAAAAGAGACTTCAGATACAGTATTAGTAGACCACTAAGGTCTATATAAAGAGACTTCAGATACAGTATTAGGGGACCACTAAGGTCTATATAAAAGAGACTTCAGATACAGTATTAGGGGACCACTAAGGTCATATAAAAGAGACATTCAGATACAGTATTAGGGGACCACTAAGGTCTATATAAAAGAGACTTCAGATACAGTATTAGTAGACCACTAAGGTCTATATAAAAGAGACTTCAGATACAGTATTAGGGGACCACTAAGGTCTATATAAAAGAGACTTCAGATACAGTATTAGGGACCACTAAGGTCTATATAAAAGAGACTTCAGATACAGTATTAGGGGACCACTAAGGTTTATATAAAAGAGACTTCAGATACAGTATTAGGGGACCACTAAGGTTTATATAAAAGAGACTTCAGATACAGTATTAGGGACCACTAAGGTCTATATAAAAGAGACTTCAGATACAGTATTAGGGGACCACTATGTCTATATAAAAGCATCCAAAGAGCAAAATGTCATGGGACCTTTAAGACTGAGTGCATACTGTCCCTGTGAGGTCATGATTGTGTCATGGGACCTTTAATTCACCCCACGTATTGTACTAAAAACTAGGGCTGAAATAATTCCTTGAATAACTTGAATAATTTGATTACAAAAAATCCTCAAAGCTTATTCTTTGCCTCGAAGCTTCGTTAAATCGATCTAACTAACGGTGTACGGCTCACCGTGTTTCTGCACGGAGGACTATTGCTAGCGCACCAGGCCGACACTTCTGTGGACACAATACTGACGGCGCAGATTACAAATGAACGAAGACAGCGAAAATTGTGAGGGGTCTAAGAGAAGAGACAGGTGAGAGAAAACGACAGAAAGTTTTGGGATCATTTTAAGCTGCAAACATGCTGCAACATCATCTCAGTAGTGTAGTCCTCCACGACACAAGGTAACATCATCGTCTGCTCTCTACAGCACGCAACTCTGTTTGTTAGCTTGCTACTAATCTTCGGAAACTTGCTGCCGGAGACAAACCCGCCCCTCCCCCCAGCATGGCTACTTAATATGCCCATGAATGATGTCACCGGACCGTGCCGATGCCGCCTGCATTCTTTATTCTTTCTCCTCACT
>NC_045741.1:8477010-8483135 GCF_008692095.1 Etheostoma spectabile
CTTCTGAAAATGTGGCCCCCTGAACAGAGTTGTTGAATGGCCCTCCTGTAAGCTCTGAACCGTCACATTTACCCTCGGCTTAGTCAACAGCTCTTTGGGCCACCAGGAATATATATTTTTTAAGGGTCATAGAATTTGGCAATAAAAATGTTGCCTTTTCTAAAGGAAACCTGTTTTTTGTTTATATAGAATGAGAGGTTTCTTTTATTTTTTAGTAAACAGCAATACTAGTTATTTTCTTACTAAGTATGTCTTATCTGATTACTCGATTAATCAATGAAATAATCGGTACAATACTCGATGACTAAAATAATTTATAGCTGCAGCCCTACTTAGAACATGATTTTACCTCCAAATATGACTTGAAACTGGTTTATTTATGCTGCAGCTCACTCAGTACTTTCCAATGTAATTACCTAGGAGCAAAGTATGATTTTTCAACAAAATCCTTCATAATACATTTCATTATTATTTTGGCGTTGCAATCATCCTCAAAGGCAGAAGATTCAACTTGTCATCTGCGCCCAAGGCTGTAAAAGCTATTAGTCGATACCGAAAGACAGCATACGGTTTGAGAAAGAACTCAATTAACAGCACAACTCATCTCATCAACCAGATGAGTCTGTATCCATCATAACCCACAGATAAATAGAAATAAATAAATAAAAGGACCAAAAACTGATTTTTTTTTAACCCATTATTGGTTTGGACTGTAATCCTGTTGGTGTTAAGTGCTTAATGGAAATGGAAATCATGCGGCCAATTAGTATAATTACAACAATAACAACATCAGCTGCCAGCTGCAAGGTTCTCTATTTAGCAGCGATAAAGGGATGTGTTGTGCTGTAGTCCATTATCAGGTTTAAAAAGCCATAACCAGGTTTTATCCATTGTTTTATTATCTTCATGCATGGCTCTCTACATGCGGGGCTTGTTAGGCGTTACTGCCTCATTGGTGATGATATGGGATGAAGATTGGACAGAGGGTCTAACTATACGGTCACATGATATGTTCTAGAGCTGGACTGGCTTTACTAGCCAAAGCTCTACTACTACAAGACTGTAAATTTAACCCGAGGGTGGACCAAACCATAAGGAGACTCATGGCATTCTGCCCTCTGGATTTTTATATTTCTTGCGTACAAATGAGTGGATAATCTGACCGGATAGTGTGTGTGTGCGTGTGCGTGTGTGTGTGTGCATGAGTGTGTCTACAGGCCCACATCCGGCAGTTTCAATGCTAACATACTGCTGTTTAGCAGGTATAATGTTTACCATGACTTTAACTTAGTTTAGTGGAGCTGAGGATGATTAAAATGATATGAATGTTGCAGACTTTTGGTCATAAACCCAAGTATTAGGCACAAAACCACCAACCTCGTAATGTTGCTAGAGCAAAGCTCCGTGGATCACAGACCAACATTGCCATCTCTGAAACTCTGACCCTTCCCTGCCTTTTATCTCTCTCTTAAAATGGCCTCTTCCAATCCAACAAACCATCCGAAAATACAATCATTTCACAGGGTTATACACAAACATAATCACACACTCGAGCACGCACTGACCTCTCAGCCCAGGCAGCATTCAGTATTCTGATGAACACTCCCCGGTCTCGGCTCCATCACTCACTATTCAATTCTACATAATAAAGGCCAGGTCATTCATTTGCTTCCTTTAAACAGTCAATCAGAGGAAGAAGGGGGGAGAGTGAGAGAGTATGAGTTAGTGGGAAGAGAGACATAGCCTGTCTCAGTGTCTCAGCACTGATAGGACACTAAAGCCTTTTTATGCAACGGTGATCTAAAGTGCAGCCAAACTTTCACTGCTGGTAGTTAAGAGGGAAATATAGTCTGCTTAATCTTCTACCTCACCTTACACTCACAGCATTCCACACGTCAAAACTCACACACACAAAACCACAGCCTGCTATGATGACATTTGTAATGGATGTTTGTGCCCGTTCTTTTTTGATTATGCCAAGGGATTCAATTTCTTTTTGTCTTGTTTAATCTTCTCTGTATTTTTTTTCCCCATACGTTATCGTTAAAAAGTTTGGAATCGCCTGCAACCAAAGCTTAACTGGGTAGGAAGATGTCTCAGATCGATCTACAGTATATGCCTAAATGGTCTACATTGCTTTTAAGTTGCAAAATGTCCTCTTTACTAATGTTATTTTGTTTTGTACATGGAGAATAATTGCTCTACGATGAGTCAACCAGACTAATAACTAAAAGGGCAGAAAGAGATAAAGAAAAGAAGAAATCAGCAGTCATTGGTTGAAGAAACAGAAAGCTTAGCATCAACATGTGGGCATATGGGATCAGGCTCCTGTTTCAGTGCCAAGTGCACAGCGACGCCGTCTATAACAAGCTGGAATTAACAGGCAACGGGTCACTTTAGCAAAGCTATTCTTCAAAGTTCGCCATAGAAACAGAAGGTAAGTCTAGGGTTAGCACTGTTAATATCAGCTGAACATACCATGGCCTGACGAATCAGTTTAAACCTCCTCAATCTAACCACAGAGTAGACTGCAGAGCGCCAAAAGAAGAACAGGTTCCCAGAGTATCTAGAGCTTGTGAATGTTTAGAAATACTATCCAGAGAGTATTGAATGTGATGTAACTGCAAAACATAACGGTGTTCACCAAAATACGGCCATAACACACACACACACACACACGCACACACACACACACACACACACACACACACACACACACACACACACACACACACACACACACACACACACACACACACACACACACACACACACACACACACACACACACACACACACACACAAAAAGTGTGACAAAATGGAAAGTGATGCATACCAAGATTCTCTGGGACAACTAGCCCTGGGGCCATTAAGCTGGGAACCTGTCTGTGTCTGTGTGTGTGTGTGTGTGTGTGTGTGTGTGTGTGTGTAAGAGATAATGAGGCCCTGTGTGCTTCACCCGGCTAACCCCGTGACTTAACCAGGAAGTCCTGCAATATTTTTGGAAGCTCCAGTGGAAACTGGGAGCACGTTATCTAACTAACTTTGTCAAATTGCTGGACTCTTATTTTTACTTTCTCTGCTCAGCTCAGCCCTGCAGCAACAAGTCAAACCCCAGATGGGTTTGTGACCTGTTCCCCCACACCTTAAACAATGACAAGCCTACGGTGCCAGGAGGAATTATTGCTGCTCGACACCCGGGTGTCTCTTTATTGGAGGTTGTCAGGAAGTGGCTCGGGCAGTGACTTGATTTATGAGGAGGAACTGCTTTAAACAATACAAAACTATCAGCCTGTGAAAACTTCATTTGATGGGTTGCTTATAACAACTCCCTTCACTAATGCAATATGAAACACAAATGTGTTTGAACTTTCTTCACACACATCCATCGCTTTGTTCCCTCATCATCTGTGCATCAGTCAATTTGGCAAATCTAATTCAGTTAAGAAAGCTATAATAAATCTAGTGAGCGTTTTTATTTCCTATAATATGTAGTATAACCTTTGTTAGGTCGACGAATACCGGTAACTATGATGCACTTATTCAATAACCGTCTTGATCACAAGATCAGTGTGAAAAACTGGCTTTGTCCTACTATGTTTGAAATTAGTTTTAAATTCAAAATTTATTATACAACGTACAATACAATGTGAGATTAACTACTAACTACTAGTGTAGATATAAAAGACGTAAATATCAACACATAAAAAATAAATAAAACCTATACATAAAACTTAATTCCGGGGCGCCTGGTTAGCTCACCTGTTTGAGCGTGTGCCCCATGTACTAAGGCTCAGGCCTTACCGCAGCGGCCTAGGGTTTGATTCCGATCTGCGGCCATTTGCTGCATGTCATTCCCCGTTCCTCTCCCATTTCATGTCTTACACTTCCCTTTCAAAATACAGGCCCAAAATGGCCCAAAAAAAGAATCCCCCCTCAAAAAAAATTATTTCAACACTGTAAGGTTAGTTAGTCTCCCCCTCTCTCTTTGGCCTGAGCCAGGCATGATGCGGATTACACTGCCGTAGCATAGTCGCTCGTTATTTGATCATAGCCACCCGAGTCTCTTGCCGTTCCATGAATGGCCTGACGATATTGGCGTTGGCGCTTACAGACAGAAATCTCTAGTGTTTGTTTACTTTCGGTTTCTTCTCTCTCTCATAATACTGAAATTTACATTTTCATATTCGAATGTCTGTTTCTTTTTACTATTTGGATATCTATTTGAATTTAGAATATCCGTTCGCTTTGGACCGGAGAGCATATGGGAAAACACCACAGTCTGATACTGAGTGTTGGTAACTGAGCTACTGCATTCGGGCAGGTTGGCGTTAAATGCCTTGCTCGAGGACACCTCAATAATGTCAGGGTCAGGCCAGGCCAGATTTCTAACTTTAACTCAACTTGAGTGAGCTCTTTTCTCCATTCAGGCTCTGCTTCTATTTAACATTTCAGAGGTATTTATTGGCTTCCAAGGTTTAAAGCTTTAAACCTGGATGTCTTTTCTTACCTTCTTCTTGGACTTGAAGACATTGCAGCGGAAGACATTACTCTGTCCGTCTCTGGCGATGTAGCTGAAAATCTTCAGATCCTGGGAGTCATGAGACACATAGAATATCCTGAAAGATAGAATGAAATAGGTCAGAAAAAGAATCGGAGCCTGCCAGCGTTTCTAAATGTATCTTAAGATGCAAAATAGGCACCCAGCTTATTTCTCTGAGGTTTCAATGTGACAAAAAATAAACACTGTTTTAAGTTTGTTATAATCCAAACACATGAGACCAAATTTGAGCTCTCAGGCTCAAAAAGGGGGAAATAAAGTTGTGATTAGATCAGGGGGAAAGTGCTTGTTAGACAAAATTAACTGGTAAGTAAGTACACAGCGTCTACTAAAGGGCTTTGAGAGAGAAAGTTTAGTGAGACACAATGGTTCAGTGATCTTTTTCTTCTACACACAGGGGTTCTGACTTTCTCAATATTTAAAAAATCCTTCCCTAACCAAGTGCTTTGAGTTCATTAAACCACGATTCAAATACAAGGCGTGGATATTGTTAGAAATCTTTAAACATTCTGGACTTTGTTTAGTAGACTAACATTTTTTTTACATTATATTCCTGATGCTAATCAGTTATTATTGTCGGAGACGGGGTTAAAAACGTGTCATCACGGAATATTCAGTAAGATCATTAAGACATTCCTGGCCCTGTAAATAGCCTCATCTTTCTCTTCTGTTCTTGCTATCCTCACCTTCTGAGTGTTTGCGAGAAGTGTGTGTCATATGTCATTTAGCTGACACTTTTATCCAAAGCGACTTGGACTTCCTATGTACACTGGGTGATGTATTGCAGTGGGACTTGACCCCAGCTCTCCCGCACCAAAGGCATCTGTCATATCCACTGCGACATCACCACCCACCACTTACAATGGTGACGTTACAATTCTAACACATGCTTGAATAGTGCACGACCTACAGCATACTTAACATTCAAGATGAGCTGATGATCACAATACTCAACACGTATTTCCTTGTCCTGTATAATCAAGTTATAATTATAAAACTACACTTGCTGACTACATCACAGTGGGACTTTGCCATGAAAGAAAATCTTCATCAGAGCACTAAGTAGAGCTGTCAATCTTCCTCTATAATACCATTTGAATGTCAATTTTTTTATATTCAAATTATATTCAAATATTTAATGCTCAAATGTTATGTTGTCAAATGCTGTTATTAATATACACTACTTATGCTTATGGATCGTCAATGCCACTATCAGAGTGTGTTGTGTGTTGCACGTTCTGTCCACCAGATGGAATACCAACATCAGCCAGGCCTTAAAGGGGACCTATGTCATGGCGTATCGCATTTCTGGCACGCCACTTTGTTTACATTTATTTTCCACCCCGAGCACACAGCGACATACGCGAATCAACAGTGAACTCTGTAATGAAACATTATCCAACAAGTGCTTTGAAGCGGTTGTGTTGTAAAGGCTAAGGGTGCTCGGTTAGCACTATGACATCATGTTAAAAAGCACAGCCGAAACGCTGTTACTACTGTTTTAGTAATTAATAAGCAACCTGCGTCTTACAGATTGTCACGTTACTAAAAAATACAGCTAATA
>NC_045741.1:8483145-8489614 GCF_008692095.1 Etheostoma spectabile
TTTGAAGACAAAGCTAACTCTGACAGCTGTAGGGCAGCTAACATTAACTTTAGCTGACTCCATGAAGCTCCCAGCTAAGCTAATGTTACTATAACACGCAGTTGGAAAATAAGAATGAGCTAATTAATGATACCATTGGTGGGTGTAAGTAAAATGTTAAAACTGTGTCCCATCCTTCTTCCAAATTGTAACTCTTCCCAGTACCAACGTTACTCTGTACGTAACGTTAGCTCTGTGATGTTAAGATCCCACAATGTCTCGTTTCTCACTCCCGCTAACTCATTGTTTATCAGACGTGACATGCCAAAAGGATTTCATTTTCACATACTGATAGGCCAAGGCAAGAAGAGAAACCATTTTTCTGCATTCCAATAGTATTGTGCGAGTAGTTTATAACGGTGAAATTCGGGGTGGTGGATGGGTCAATCACAGGACTTTCACCCATAAGAGAAGGCTTCATGTCCCGCGTGTGTCCTTAACCGTCTCCTAATTGCCACGTGTCAGGGAAGCTGCTTTCTTCTTAACCGTCCTGTTATTCCTGTGAGTCACGGAACCGTAAGCCCACCCACGACCTTTCCCTAAACCCAACCTTCCCATTCCTGCGAGTCACAGAACCGTAAGCCCAAAAAAAAGCAGGAAACGCAGCACAGACGCGCTCAGTGGAAAATCTGGGTAACAAATGCCATGTATTTACAGATTATTATGATGTAAATGCAGGAGTGAGTTAGCCTCAACAGTAGGTTTACAGTCCTCATCCCTATTTTGCTTACTACAGCTATCGAGCTGCTCGGAACAGAAGGTGATGTGGATCCTGTTGTAACATTACAGCCTACAGACTACTTGCTGGAAAATACTCAGAAATGAGGCGACATTATGCACAAGGGATTACAGTGAGGTGCAGTTTAATGAGTGTTGCGGAAACATTTCTGAAAGTGTCTTATGTCAACACATACCGAGGACTTACAGGGTCTCTATTGTTATCAAGCCGTGTCATCTGCTGGAAGAAAGCTGGCCGCTCCCATCCGAATGCACTCCTTTAAGTTGCCTTCTCTTTCAACTCTCCCCTCCCAACCCTGAATCACTGTGATAAAAACCAATGTCCCGACAGATTTGTTTCTTTGAAATCTAAAGCAGGGGGAAAAGTCTTATGTTGTGCCAATTGATGCCTACAGAGAACTGAATCTTATTCAAAACATGTAGGGAATGATAAAATAAAAAAAATGAAAAACAGGAGATGATGCCAGGCGTGTGAACCTCAGCCAAGAGTGAGTAAAAGTGAGCTTAGCTGACAAATCCCCAAGCAGCGTGGAGATGGCGGTACAGATCAATCTCTATCACCCGTCTCTAACAGGAACCGCTGCCAAACATCCAAGTGAAGATGCGTCAGATAGATCAGATCTCAGAATTAGAGAAGCATGCTCGACATGAACGCCGCCGCCAATGGTTAAGGGCTAAATAAATCAGACTACAAATACTGCCAACAGCAAAACTTCTCATTTTGTATATCACTGAGTGAGTCAACAGAGCAGTGATGTGTAAGTGGTAGATCTATGACTATAGAAACAAGAATTGAACAAAAAGCCAGCTGAAATTGAGATGCAATTGTTTCATCTGCTGGCAGAAGGTAAGCATTTACGGTGCATTCCATTTACCTCGCAACTTGGAAGGCTGAGCTGGGAATGACGTCACACCCGAGTTGCTCTATATCCACGACGTTCCGCTACCGGGATTGCTCTCATTCTGCCTTTAAACATACACGTTCTCCCAAAACAAGTTCCTTCCCGTGGATATTTTGCAGCGGCACCGTCGCTCTGCTCGGCACTTAGCCCCGCCCAAGACGATTGTGATTTGTTTAAAGAAATGCAGATGAAGCACAGCACATTTTTCTCCCATCCCTGAACGCTGTGTGGACTACCTAGACCATCTTGAGCAGCGCTGTGGAGGAAGGTCTGGCAATGCGAGACTACACCAGAGTTGTGTGCGTTCCATTTAACAAGTCAGATTTTCACTGCGGGGTTAGCTCTAGCCAGGTCAGCCATTGTTAACAATTGATAACATATTACGCTGTTTTTTTTGTGCGTAAAAACTGCGTAACAACATGTCCACGGATAGAAGTTGGGCAGGACTGTGTGTACAGCTGATTCAGTGAGACACAAATAACGTTCGAAGCAGCCATGATGGATTTTGATCTCGGGCTACAGTGAGGTTGTCCGAGTTCCCAACTCGGAAATCCGAGTTCAGGGGGCGTGTTTTCAACATTGACCTCAGAAAATCCGACTTCCGAGTTCAAATGGAACGCACGACCTCGCACAGCAGGTAAACTGAGATAGTGTGGATAAACAGCATAGTCGTCATAAAAGGAAAGACGGATCATTAATACATTTCTGCTGAATAAAATATATATTTACACACTGTGCTGGTGATCAATATTAATCCATTTTAATTTGAGATAATCTAGATAATCAGTGACATTTGGAGGACAAACCCAAAAAAAGACATAAGAATTAAATTCAAATTTTGCGTCTGTTGGAAACATCAACTGTGAATGATTTGACATCAACGCCTCAGGCGTAAAATGTGTCTCTCTTTTGACTCATCACTCTACAGGAAAATAGTCAAGTTAAAAGGTTTCTCCACCAGCAGTGCACTCCATGGACCACAGTCCATGCCCGACACCTGTAAAGGTACTGATGCCCTCCTATTACATAATCATGGTATCACATAATGGAGATATAAAAGGAAAACACATGAAAACAGTGAGATTTTCTGCTTTTAGAGGCACAAATCCAATCCAATAAGTACTGTCTTGTACTGCTAGAGCCAGTGTTGTTTATGGTTGCCATGGGGCCACGCTAAGCTAAACGCTAAAGAGGGCGAGCTGACAATTTACAACCCTTCTGAAGCGCGTCATCCAGCGGGGGTTTTACTGGCGGATAAACGAGGATCTCCGGGTACGACCGCCATTCATCTGCGTACACGGCAGGCCAGAAAATCTGCAAACTTTCCCCCAAGTTACCATCTAACGCTAGTGGTAGCATGCTAGCTTGGTTAAATTTTCCAAAACAAATCTAGTTGTAGTCTTGCAATTTGTGGCCCAGCAAGATCCCCAGTCTTTACATATAATGAGGGTTTAACGTTAGGATGTGAAATGGTGTCAGTCTTTAGTCTGTTAAGAGTCTTCTATTGTGTGGTAGACATAAATAAAGATCAAATGCAGCTAGTACTGACATTTATTAACTTCTCACTCACTCACTCACTCACTCTCTCACTCACTCACTCACTCACTCACTCACTCACTCACTCACTCGCAGCTAATAAGGCCTTGTTAACAGGCCGAGTGCAAGGGGCTTTTATGTGATCTTTGAGTTATGAAGTGGGCTTGTTTTATCCTTTGATAAATTGCTGCCTGTAAATATGAACGTTATAAATGGAAGGCTAAGAGGCAATGCACAAGCACAGTGTCGACAAACGCACAGTTACAGGGAATCATTAACACACAATAACACACCTGTGCCAGATCGGGCTGTACTGTTGGTGTACTGTTGGTGTACTGTTGTTGGTGTGTGTGTGTTTGTGTGTGTGTGTGTGTGTGTGTGTGCGCCTATTTTAGCAAGAGCATCATGTTCGGAAATATAAGCCAAATGCATCTGCGTTAATATAATCTCCCAGGATTTAACATCCTTTCCTGGATATCTACAAAAGCTCTGGTATCAGCTTCAGTAGCAGGAAACGTGCATGGGTGTGTCACCCAGAAAACGTTGACTCTCCGGATTGATGTCTGAAACGACCTTTTGCTGCCTCTTTCTGCCTTCCACCGATTTTGATCACGTCGTACACCACATATGAATACTTAATAAGCTTACAATCTAATTGTGGTCAAACTATGGGGAGTTGTGTAGGAGATTTTGGAGATGTCTCGTCTATTGGACTAAACACTATAAACTGGAAAAAAAGGTGGATTTTGATGTGTCAATTAGACTAGTAATGCCAATTTGTGTTGTTTGTAAGAATGCCTAGGTTTGAGTGACATGTTTAATGTTAATCAGCTGCACAATGTAGAAGTTTTACAAGATTAGTTGGCCCCTAATTACAGCATACTCTGTCCATTAGGTTAATTGGTGTAGGCGTAATGTAAATGGATTGTATTTATGTAGCACTTTTCTAGTCTTAACGACTACTCAAAGCATAGTTGAGGAACCACACACTGTGCCTGAGGCGGCCACCGGCTCATCAGATAAACACTCACACACATTTACACTCAGCGCATCAGGAGCAACTCGGGGTCCAGTGTAAGGACACTGCGACATGGGACTGCAGGGCCAAGGATCGAACCTCCAACCTTCCGATTGTATGAGACAGTATGAGAATATACGATGTGTCATTACTGAAAGATTGGTTTAAATCATTTTTTTTAAGGGCAGCGCATAAAGGTCAAACTTTTTAATATGGGTCCAACTTTGTTTGCTTTTTTACACAAGGTAACAAATCTCAACTAAACAATTTAAGTGAATTAACAATGCCATGTGCACTGTACTAATGAGTGTTTTAACCCGTTAAGAGCCCAAAGGCTGTTTTATAAGATGCCACCATTGCTGCTCTCTGTTTGAACAAGTTATGCAAGTAATCAGACTTTCCTTTTCCATCTGAGTTTTCTAAAGTTCATTGGTATGGACGATCCCTCTGCAATGATGATTATGAATATGACATGGGCATGACAACTGATCGGGCTAACTGTTCCAGTCTGGGTCAGTTGGTAATTAAACAGAAACATGCAGTGTGTGTTTCCCTCCTCTCTCCGTTAACCATCTCATCCAAATTTTTTCACATTTCTCTTTTCCACATGGGTTGCAATAGAAAATTGGCCAACGCTGTTTTGACACAGGAACACACACAAGAATTTCTGTTGCTGTGGGATTTCGCCGGTTGCCTTGCCTCTTTATTTATTCAGCTGTTCGGACTGTACCCTTCTTTTTCTGCCAAGAGGGGTTTTGAGGGGTGATGCAAGTCAACTGTTGTGTGATTTGTCCAGATCTTGTAGGTTTGATCTGGCATGGCTTATATAATGAAAAGGATCTAAAACCAGTACAATTATGAAAAACAACATTCAACCTAAAGCCAACATACCTCTGGCATTGTTTGAACAATTAGTTATTAAATTAAATGAATTACTGAATTAATTACTAAAACCGGAGTGTCACTTTAAACAAAAGAACATTTAGAGGTTGTACAAAGCCTTTTGACCATACCACACTAAAAAACCCTCAACAGCTCAGCAGAAGGAGAAACACTGTTCTGCATTGCAATAACAAGCCTTGTTCTTTTCCCTGCATATTTTCCAGCGACAGCCCCGACCTAAAATCTTTTCCAGAACATATTTGGCTGAGGCGAGATAAACCGGACTCATTACACAGCATACTGATCAGGCATTATGTTGATTAAAAGTGACTATAAAAAAGCAGGGTGAAAACGTAAAGGTAATTATCAGAAAAGCTGTTGTGTCAGCTCCACCTTTGCGGGCCAACATAAAGAAAATTTCAGAAATGATATAGCACAGCTTTGGCAATTATAAAAGGAACACAGGGGGAAAAAAACAGACTCAATCATCCAGCAGACAGTCAATTTCCTCCTGCACTTGTGAAAGTCAAGGTAAGAAAAAAAAAGAAGGACAGTGCACCGGTTTGTGCATGTATATGAACATATTTTGGGATATATTTTTTCTCATATTTCTTATGAGAAGTGAGGTCACTAAATCAATATCTCGTGCCCTGCAATAAACTCAGCTGAGACAAATGGAATAAAACTCTCACTTTCTCTCCCATAAACACAAACAAAAAAAGACAGTTTTAATATTTATGTGGTATTCTGTCTCAGGCGTAAGGGACTCCGGGAAGGTTTGGTTTTGGTCGTATGTACAGGTTGGTGTGTCTGAGCATGTGTGGATAATGTGTCTGGACTTTGAGGCTGCAGCATGCTGAGAAGAAAATGCTGCAGACAAATGTGCTCGAAATCCTCGGGATGCAGCAATCAGACCAAAACTCTCTTGATAATACGGTTAAACGAATATATAGGCTATCTGTGATTGGCCACCTGCGCGAATATTTATCTGCAATCGCCACCTGTTGGGGTTGAAAAATCGGCCGACCCTACCTGACACTGACTCCACATATCTTAACAGGGTTCCTACAGGTTTCGCCAAGTCACATTTAAGACTTTTTAAGTCCTTTCAAGACCATTATGTGTTCAATTTAAGACCTATATCACAAAGTGGTTTGCAGTAGCTCAGTCCGTAGGGAGTTGGGTTGGGAAGCGGAGGGTCGCTAGTTCAAGTCCACATACGGACTAAAGTATGGTGGTGGAAAGTTCAATGCCTGGGCGATGCCAATGTGCTCTTGAGCAAGGCATCAAACCCCCAATATGTACACAACCGGTCAAATGTTTCGGGTCACTTAAAAATTTCCGTACCACTCCA
>NC_045741.1:8489624-8489870 GCF_008692095.1 Etheostoma spectabile
ATACCAACTGACCCGAGTGGTTGGCTGATCTTTAATGCAATATATACATTGCCCATTATCAGCAACCATTCATCAAATGTTCAAAAGGCTCATTCTGTTCACTAATCTGCTATCATTTAAAAAAACTAACTGAGAAAACATTGGAGAACCATTTTGCAATTATGTAAACACATAATGTAATCTGGAAACTGCCCTGGTTAAAAAAACAATGCAACTGATCTCAGTTGGTATTCTGTCTATAATGGA
>NC_045741.1:8489880-8497800 GCF_008692095.1 Etheostoma spectabile
AATTTCTAAGTGACCCCAAACTTTTGACCGGTAGTGTACATACATATGAATACACACAGTAGACATATACTGTATATATACACACGTATATATATTTTTAATCAGCCATTATAAATGCTGATACCGATACTTCAGGAAATGCTTATTTAAATATCGGCCGATAATATCGGCCCACCGATACATCGGTATATAACCTCTTCTCCCCAAACTTCCCTCCCTGTCTTTGTTACAGTAAGTCATACTCTCAACTCCTCCCTCCCTCCCACTCTTTTTTAAATTAGTGTTACTCTCCAACATGCGTTGCACAGGGAGTACAAGTTACCACTTTAATAAATTAGCTAGGGTGTATCTTGGTTCTTCTTTATTTATTTAGTATTGTTTTGTTTTTGCATTCTGCACTCAACCCATTCAGCCTCCCTTTTCTTATACTGAACAGCTATTTTGTGCACATTTGTTTCTGTATTTATTGTTTATTTCTTATTAATGTTGACTATGTTGTTGTAACATTCTTGTGTTTTTGTCTTGAAATATTATTGCTTTTTACCATCTTAGTGTTAAAAAAAGTCCATATCTCTTGAGCCCTTTTTTCTTCATTCTTGTGGTAGGAATGTCTTGTCTTATCTGTTGTTGTTTTTTTTGTCTTCTTCACCGTGAGGATGGTGAGAAACCAACTTTGATTCCTCCGCATGTCTAGTATATGTGAAGAAATTGACATGACTTGTTTGTGTATGTATGCACCGATCACCAAGGCAAACTCCACGTGGGTGTAACTTACTGTGGCAATAAACTCCTTTTCTGATTTTGATTGTTGAGAAATAATGAAAACATTGTTGTGTACTACCTAAAGTAATAATTGAAGCCTTAAGGGAAGATTGTGTGACAGGATCAAAAGCTCCAGAACAGCTACTAATGGACAACTTGGTTTTCTCATATTTAAGTGTCGATACCTGACACTTTGTCATTGGCAGTAGTTACCATCAACCTTTCATATCAATTCAGTGACAGTTTAGTAGAACTTCTGCTTTGTCATAATGCTTCACACTCTCACCAATCACCTTCCCTCAGGCACAAATCAACCATAAACTTGCCCATTGTTTGTGGATAGTAAGCTAGACTTGTTTCACCCACAGCCAGTGAAGCTATGGAGGTACAGTATCTATGAGCAACCTTCCCTAAAAGACCTAAGCTACACACACTCATTGATACTCATTCACAGATGCTAAAGCTAAAGCTACTATAACCTTTAATACACAAAAATCAACAACTTGATAATACCTGTCTAAATACAATTTGTGGTTACAATAAATTCCCAAAGCAGAGTGCTTTTTAAACTTTTCTACACTTTTGGCTTGAGAATGCATGACAAAATAATCTCAACTCAAATGTCCAATTAGCTGTTTTTTTTTTCTCCAGAGCTTTCACTTAGTCAACGCTTACCAATTAATTTGTAAGGGTGGGGGGAAAAAATTAATACAGCATAGTATTGCAATATTTCAGTCACAATACTGTACTGATACACAAACACCAAGTATGGTTCTTTTATTATATATATGTGTTGGTCAGTTTGTCTGCTTGACAATCCCATTTTGCAGCAAGAAAAGTTAAGTGATATGAATAAACAGAGAAATCTATCTTTTTAAATGAAATAGATGTTGACAAAGTTTCCTTTTGGGGACATCATTTGAAATTGGGAAAAATTAGAAGTTGGAAAAACGGTTATAAATTGTAATATATCGCAAAATATTGCAATATGTTTAAATCGCAATGATATCGTATCGTGGCATAAGTATCGTGATGATATCGTATCGGGAGGCGTCTGCTGATTCCCACCCCTGTGAATTTGTCAGACTACATAAATCCATTTCATCTGCAATTTACCGAGTGTTTGGTAATATGAGGAACTTCGGAGAGCGACATGTTGACCATATCAATTCAGCTTTCAAAATTAAAATAAACATCTATTCCAGTGTCCATCTGTGAATCAATGAGTGTGTGTAGCTCTTAAGGTTGGCATGACGGTTTCTGAAAACTAATCACTCAGCTGAGTGGGAGAGTGACTCCTTTCCAGCTGTAGTCGGGTATTTAGAAACTGAGGCGGCCCACACGCCTAGTGTAAGCATACATGGTTAATGAGTGTAAATACATACATACCAAAGCCACCTGAGAAATAATACTGCAGTTTCATAGTATAGTGTGACTGTTTTAGTGCACATATAATATATATGGAGAAAACAAGCGGCTTCATCCAACAGGCCAAGGGAAAATTGTGAAAAGTATAATTTAGGCAACAAAAATTGGACGAAGGAAATCTATAATGAAGTGCAAATAAATGTTGAATAAATCTTGCAGCAGGTGATGGACAACCTTCTGGTCCCTGGGAGCCGAATACGGTACCTGGGGGAAAAAATCACTTTAAACTGACCAACTCCTTTTTTTAAATTCTTAAAAAATTGGTAAGAAATGAAAATGGTGAGCCTCAAGTATGAATTAAATTCAGCTGCATCTATAAGGTGGAACATGATTTTGTAAGAATAAGGACAAAAAGAAAGAGGCAGGATTGACTCAGCGACACAGCAAGCCCTCACTCCCAAAGACAAATCGCCATTTCCTGTTCTGTATACTGATACTGTTCGCTATACTGATGTGTGTGTGTGTGTGTGTGTGTGTGTTTGTTATAGCCGACCACCACAATCAGATCTACCCAGGAGTATGGTCTTCTAATACAGACACACACAGCAAGGAGATGGTGTGTGTCCATACATACCTTAACACACACACACACACACACACACACACACACACACACACACACACACACACACACACACACACACACACACACACACACACACACACACACACACACACACACACACACACACACACACAATGCCCAGAGGCAGTGGGAAGCAATGAGTGGGCAGGACAAATAACAAGAACCGAACCGTCTTAATCTTAATTTCCATCTGATTGAGACAGGTTTACAGCAGCAGCTGCAGTGGTAGGAGTTTGAATCAGAGAGGAAGACAAAAAAAAAAAAGCAGACACACAAACTGCAGCACTTACATTCTCAGAAAATGCAATCTCGTTAAGTGTTAGCAACGGTAATAACAGCAGTATAGTCCTTTAATGCATCTGAGCACTGAGATGATCAATAAACTAAATGAGTCGATATATACTGCATTGTTGTTAAATGATGGAAAAAATAAAAGAAGGTAACATTAAAATGCCAACACCTTTCCTGATATTTCTGCTTTATTTGGCACAGAGAGGAAACTAGATCCAATAACAGTGGAAGCTGGATGGCGTCGTTAGTGCCACTTTCTCTTAGCTGCACAGTTAAAGGTCATTTTCGGACACGATTACAGGCCTGTAGAACTAATGTGCTGCCATCTTGCTGCCCCTTTCCTATTTTTTAAAGAACTAATTTAGTGTTTCAGTTCCATTTTGGGGTAATCAATGCTACTAAAGCTATGGACAATAGGGAAAACAGGCGAGTGGGTGGAGTGATTTGTGTCTACAAGCATCTCTTTTCTCAGGTCTGGTTATTGTCAGGCCATCTGGAGACAAATCTGAAACTAAAAAGCATTTGTAGAGATAAAGAAAATCAAATCCAAGGCAGAACTTAAAAAAAAAAAAAAACAGGATGTTAAAACAATTGTCTGAGAAAACATAACTAATGAAACTTCTTATTGTTCCTTGAATCAAAAGGATAAAAATCCAAAGGCCCTCGTTTATTGATGATGATAATGCAGGACCTCAAACCAGCTGCAGAGACATGACCCGGTGCTGTGCAGATGTTCTTTTTTTTGGGGGGGGGGGACGGTGGGTGTGGGGGGTGTTGATCTTTTTTAACTTCTCATTTATGAATCCCACTGGGAGGAGAGGAGGCTGGTGAACTGTGGCAGACACATGCCATGTGTTGAGACTGTCAATGATTAAGTCTGGTCATGTGGGATTTTCTCAGTATTTTGGACGGAGCCCAGCGCCGATATAATGCAGAGAACCACAGGGGCCCTCTGATCGGGTGTGGGGGGGGGGGGGGGGGAGATTCTTTTCCTGCACATCACAGTAACTGTTAACGCTGGGGTTGGCAGTTTCTTTGACGTCTTTGGGCAAAAGTTTCATAATAAACCTTTCAGCAAATTGTAAGTGGTGTGAGAGAAGTCTGCTGCACTTACTCTTGGCTCTGTTTGCAGGCTTTAGAAAATCTAGCTGTGGCAGGAGACTTCGGCCAATCACAGCTCATTTCAGAGAGAGGGTTTGCCTATTGGCTGTTCTACAAATGCTTTTGATCGTACACGTCCCTTCAGATGGAGAAAGCCTGAATAAATGGTGGAAACTCCTGCCAAAAAAGTTGCTATTCCAGCATTGGCAACAACTGCCGACACGGCAAAGCAACCCAAATAAAAATACTTATTATCGTAACAATCAAGTATCAAAAAACTGAGGAGAACACGCTGTTGGATGCTGTCCTCCTCTCCTACTCTGTCTTCACTGCCTAACAAATCTATCTCTTCTTCTCCCTGACCCTGTCTCTCTGCTTGAGCAGCAGTGGTTGAAGGCTGAAAATATTAGAAACAAATTAATAACATAACTAATTTCAATGGTCGGACTGTTCAGCTCTGTTTAAGACTGATACCTCCGGTTCAGTCTGGTCCTCCTCCTCCTCAACACATATACATATTATATTATAAACATACACATTATTTATAATGCGTTTATTGGATTCACAGCTGCTACATATAGTGTTCTGACAACCCAACTGCATTTTACCACATACTTGCGACTAGTTGACCTTCTAAAGCAGGCGCAATCGGATGTATGCAAAGGGTCGGGACTCCAACATTAACACACTGACAACATTGTATTCGGAACATGAAATGTTTTGATTTTTTCATGTGTGATTTTGTAAAGGTGTTCACGAGATACCAACCCTCCGTGAAGATGTGAATTTCGCCAGCCGTCTTCTCCCGTTTTCATGGAGACAGATGCTGTGTGCAGAGAGTGAAGGGGCTGTGTGTGTGTGTGTGTGTGTGTGTGTGTGTCCTATGAGAGAGAGACACGTGAGTGACACGGAGACGGAGGAGAGCGGGGAAAGGAAATGCAGCTGAACGAACACACTGCGTGTTTTAAATAGCATTAAAAAACACATGATGTGGCGGCCGGTGTTGATTGTGTGGCGCAACGCCACAAATTAGTCTGTGTTGGAAACACTGCGTGACATGACAAAAGCATTTTATTTTCACATGCGGGTAGGCCAAGGCGAGAAGAGGGTGGTTAGCTAACCTTAGTCAACATATATATATATATAAAAAAAAAATCATATTCAAATAGTATTTTCTAATTATATTCAACTTGGAAATCAGTCCAACAGCCGTACACTGTATGAAGGGAGGGATTAAGGCCTTAATACATTACAAGGTGGTGTTTTTAGCTATTTTCATAGCAAACTGGCAAGATGTATATGAAGGACGTTAGTGACTTTTTAATAGGCATTGGTTATTGGAAATTTCTCCCTCTTTACCATACAGTGCATTACATTTTACTGATTTTGTTTGAGTTTCCAAATTCTGTCTAAATGTCCTACAGTATCCACTATTTAGATATAAAGATTCTGCCAATGGAACAGAGGAGTGGCCGTGGCATGTTTATTATTGCCCTCTGCTAATAATTCCACAATGTGTCACATTTTATAGATGCTAAAATTAACGGACTCTCCACCTATGAAAGACGCCGCAAAATAAAGATGAATCGTAAATGTCCAAAATCTCAAGTTTACTGCTGCTACTGCTTATATTTCTTCGAGACATCCGTGTGTGAACTTCCTGCTGCAACCCCAAAGACAACGGAGGTGAGTATAAATTCATCTTTGTTGCTCAAAAGCATCTCAAAAAAGCCACTGGATCATTTATTTTCTTCTAGAAGCAATCGCATGGTTAATTTAAATAATCCTTCAACCTCTTTGTGTTCTCACTGTAGAAACAGTCCCTATGAAAATAGTTCACCGTGACTCTGTAGATTATCTTGAGTAACCAGAAAAAGCGGTTTAGTTTTTAAAAATATATTTATGTAAAGATTTGAGGGGGGTGAATGAAATTTTCTTTACTTCCAATACGCTGTATCGTAGTAGAAGTTTCAAATGCAGATATCTCAAAACTTGGGCCGAAAAAAACAAAAACTGCGAGACCACTTCTTTTGTATTTTAAGTAAACTGACCCTTTAAATGTCACTGGATACATTTCAGAAGAGTTTCTGTCCAAGGGAAATTGCTCTTCCCATTTCCTTTTTTCCTCATGAGTTCTTCCCCTTCTGGGAAATGAGCACACTATCAAATTTGACTGAATGGTCCATCAGCACAGAGCGCAGACGAATAGGACGCTGCTGAGACAGAGATGGTGTAGGACGGAATGGGGTTGGGAAAAACCTTTCATGTGTGTGTACGCTGTAAGTGTACCCAACGACTGTGTAGTGTGTAATCGGCATAGCAGGAGCACACTAAAATATCAAAGCATGTGTGTACGCTCCGTTTCGGAGCTTACATCCCTATCACATAATCAGGGTGTTTCCCACATGAGATTGACTGTAATTGGGTGGGTGTGAACTTCCCAGTAGGGGGGTTGGGAGTGAGAATAGAGGGGCAGAGACAAACCAGACGGCTGATCGTTGGCAGAAGAGGCAGTCGGACTGACTGCCTCCCCGAGTTGGCCAAAAAAAACACACCGAAGCGATGCCAACTCCCGACGGCAGCTGATTGGACGAACGCGTCGGTTGGATCTGGGTCCTCCGGAAATTCAAAGCCAGACTGTCATGGTGGCATGTTCAGAATACAATCTCATATTTTACCGAAACGTGTTTCTGAAAACATTTTAAGCGAGAAATAGGCCGTACAGGTAGTACGGGTGTATTTGCAGTAAAGTAAATTGTTTTCTAGACCTCTCACGTGTTTCCATCTTTCATCACCTGCCGCTATGATTACCCACTGCTCGCATGTGCCATCTTTTCATCTTGAGGCCGAGTTATGAAATACGGAGGAAGGAGGAATTTTCAAAAAGTGCCGCAGATTCACTGCCCAAGTGAATCCACTGAGGTTGATTTAAGTGTTAAAGAACACAAAAAATAACCTTGAGCTCCCTGAGATTTATAGTACTCTAAATTAAAAGAGGACTGAGAGAATTTTAGAAATGAACTCAATAATTGTCGGTTTATACCTGCATTCGTTTCAGAGAGGGAACGTGTCTTTTATCCTTTTTCTCTGGTGATCCTGCCAACAGTGACAGATTATGGGGATACTAAAAAAGTGCACCTATTATGAATTATTTCAGCTGTAACTTTTAACAGCTGGCATGAGAAGAGAGGTTAAGGTGTCTGACGTCATTGATCGAACCATCTACTGTAAAGCCATGGGGAATAAAACTATGCATTCCTGGGTTTATCACCTCTCCATTTGGCAAACCTGCGTGAGGATTTGGACGGTTTTTACAAACCAAAGATCAGACAAAAGCTGGTGCATATTTGGTTTCCACACGGTGGAAAAGGCCAACTGTCCAGACTTATCACCTGAAGTACTCTCAATCCATCCTTTTCCACCTTTCCACATCCTCAAAAGCAAAAATCAAATCAAATATTTTCTAAGGTCTCAAAGGGTAACTACAGTTTTTTTCAACCTGGCACCTATTTTCCTATGTTTTTGTGTCAAAGTGACTGATGGGAACAACAATCTTTGAAATTGGTGCAGTATTAAGCGAGATTGCTGCAGTCAGCAGCGGCGAAGCAAGCTACGATGTAAGTTAACAGGGCAAGTGTCCAGCTTCTATTTACCTTCACAAAAGTGCTGGTTTTGCCACTGACAGGCTCAGATTAATATTCTACGTGTCTGACAACATTATCAAAAGGATTTCTAAGGAGGTCGACCTTTCT
>NC_045741.1:8497810-8497895 GCF_008692095.1 Etheostoma spectabile
TAGATCCTTTTTTTAAACATAAAAACATCCACGTAATTGGATTCGTTAAACCCACCAGACTCCATGTAAATAAACAGTAATTTTA
>NC_045741.1:8497905-8505405 GCF_008692095.1 Etheostoma spectabile
ATACACTTCATTCAAAGTCGACAGAAACAAAATAAAACTTTTTTGGGTCGTCTTTCTACTTTGCCAACCATCAAAACACTAGCTATGGTTAAAATAAACACAGTTTACCAATTTACATGTAAAAGTATTGCTTTTTCAAATGGAGTCTGGTGGGTTTAGCGCTAGTGACTTCACTTCTGCTTAAACAGAAAGGTCTCTAAGAGGTTTTTAAGGTCTATCTCTGAAGGGATCATTTCCAGAATGTTGTCAGAATATTAATCTGAGCCTGTCAGTGGCAAAACAAGCACTTTTGTGAAGGTGAATACAAGCTGGACACTGGTCCTGTTAACTTACATTGCAGCTTGTTATGCCGCTGCCAACTGCAGCGATCTTGCTTAAAACCGGACCAATGTCAAAGATGATTGTTCCCGTCACTTAGACACAAAAAACTGTAGTTACCCTTAAAACTATGGATCTATTTGTTACCAATATTATCTTAAGTCGATAGCTTGAGACCAGGCAGAATAATTCTAACATCACTTCTCTTCTCAAGAAAAGGACTCGATAAGAAACATTTGCTTGTTACTTTTTCTGCACTTGTTTGCCAGGACAATTGATTTTGAGACATACATAGATGAATGAATCATCTTGGGGGACTTTTAAATTATGTACTATAGTTGTTTAGCACTCTTGACATGGCCGCGGTGTTGCTTTACCCCTCCAAGGTCTTTTTGCTCCCAGCCCTGCACCTACAGCTCAGTCATACAAGTCATAATTAAGGCAACTGCATTTTATGTTTGACAGGTGCTTTACAAATAGTTATTGTTATCATTATAAGTTAATAAACTGTGTAAAAGTGCATGTGTTTCAGAGACAAATAAAGATTTAGCGTGTTTTTGTTGTTGATTTTTTTTTAAATTGGATGTCTGTCTTGTTCATATGTGGATGTTTGTGTTTGTGTTTGCCAAGGACTTTGTAACTAAAAAAAGGTGTTCGGGCTGCCCATTTGATATGTGTGGGTGGGTATGTGTGCTTAATCTGAGGGGATTCTGATACACTCCTGACTGAGTTGGCCTGCTGCTTTTGCCCCGAGGCTGCGGCTCTTTGGCAGGTAAAATGTAAAAAATCTAAACACAACCACACACATACACACACACTGTGTGGGTTAAGAAACAGATCTACAATTTTATGTGGTGAGTGGACACATTAAAAGCAATGTGAGACCTCCCTCATTGCTGAAACGTTTCACCCATACTATCAATGTCCTCTGCTGTTGCGGTTTTGTACAGGCCAGTATTTACAGTTATGGGCATCAGGTTATGTTTTAATGGGGAGCAAACTAGGAAAGATTTATAACTGGTGGGGGTGGGAGGTCCTCCCGCAGAAAAGTCATTTAAAACAAATGTCCTGCATTTCTACACTACCTAAGCTCTTGGGTTAAGTCAAGAAACAGCCAGCTGTACTGGTCTAGATCAGATCCCCAAATAAAAAAAAAGGCTATTGCAAAACATTAATGTGCATTCAGGGTAAGCATGAGATTAAGACTGTATATAAGAAATCACCCATTGCTTTGTGGGCTAAGGTTTTGAATTTTCGAGTTGGACATTTTGGAGCCAAGTTATGAGCTAGAGCTAGCGCTAACTAGGCAGCAATGTGTGTACATCACATTAACTTTGATATCAATTGGGATGTGAATGTTAAAGAAAAACAGGCTT
Organism: Etheostoma spectabile; assembly: GCF_008692095.1. Lineage (NCBI taxonomy): Eukaryota > Metazoa > Chordata > Actinopteri > Perciformes > Percidae > Etheostoma > Etheostoma spectabile. Next base: position 8,499,600 of record NC_045741.1, read on the forward strand.
AAAACAAAATGTACTCATTACATGTGCTTTTTACTTGACAAATTACAGACACAACAGGATTAAGAACGGGATCAAGAACGCAGAAAACCTCGGCAATTATTACAAATTAGGAGAGGTCTCCAGTACTAGTCCCATGGGAAAAGGGATTTAGGGCCGTATTCTATATTCTATTTTCTATTCGTAATTATCTATACCCACGGCGTGAAGCGTGTGGCGCAGGTGCGTTTAGGATGTGTACAAATCCACTTTTGCTAGTTTAACGGAAGAGAAATGGATCCGTGCGCCAGGCGCATGGTTCAAAAGGGATGTACATAGTGTCTTCATTAACTCATAGGTGTGTTTTGGGCGTAACATGCCATAAACCAATCAGTGTCATCTCCCATTCCCTTTAAAATCCAGGCACGTTTGTACCTTGGCGCTTTGCTATTATGATGGCGGATTTGCTAAACAGGAAGAAAAGATTTTCAGGAGAACAAACTGATCTGCTCGTGCGTAAAGCAAAAGCGCGCAACCAGATCATATTATAGTACTATTTCACATTGTCCCTGTGTGTGTAACAAGCACAGTGTGCACGAACCCTAGACACATTTTACTAATCCACTGTTAAAATAACAATGAAATGCTGTGTTATTGACCTTAGACCAGGTTTTTGTTGGTCAATGGCGCGATCACGTTCCACTGCCTCAAGATAGAAATTCGCCAAGAAATTCCCTTGAACACACCTCCCTGTAAGACCAGCACGCCCATGGGCGCACAGATGGGCGCACAGATGGACGCAGGTGCACTTGCTATTAAAACAACGTGGGCGCAGGACGGGAAATTGACATCTGCGTTGGTCTTAAACTAGCAAAGACATTTCCGTTGGGCTTTGCACTGCACCATGTGCAAGATAGGTCCCACAGTGTCTATTAGCACAATCGAACGCTGAACAAGACAATTTTAGGAGCCCAAAAAGTTACAATTAACTTTCATGATGTAAAAAAACAAAAAACAAAACAAAAACCACACAGTCAAAAGGTGAAAGTTGTAAGACAAAACCACAGACAACACCCAAAAACAGGTTCACGGCTATTTAAATGTACACAGAGCCATGAGTCTGCACTGCGTAGCCTCTATCCTGATTGACAGGTCGCGACTGGTCAATCACAAAGTAGCCACGCCCTAAAGCATATCTGGCTTTATCGTCTATTTTACACTTTCAGATTGGCTTCACTTCTCAGACCCGGAGGCTACGTCCAGTTCTTTTATACAGTCTCTGCATGGAATATAACAATAGAAGAAAAAAAAAAAAGTCTAAACAGAAATATCATTGTCCCTTCGGCAAGGACATATGAGAGCTTCTGAGAATATTGTAGTTCCGTTGAAGGACATTGTAATCAGATGGCATTGTGGCTCCATTACTGAAACAGGTGTGGTCTCTCCAGTCACTCATACTAACTCACAGACCCTAAACAGCAGCTCTGCAGTATTCATTATGTGTAATGAAAAAAAAAACAAATAGATGCCAAGACCTGAACATCAATTTTTTTTATATTTGAGTATCTGATGACTCGTGACCATGCACTGTTTTTCTGTGGATGTATGGATTAATAATAAAGAAACAGATGGTATGAGCAGCCAAGGAGACATTTCCTCCCATGTATAATTGAATCTCATCTCTGATGCAAATTATGGTAGCACAAAAACTTCTCTATAGCAGATTTGGTCTTAAATTGTTAGAGATCATTTTTGCTCACTCAATGGAAAATATACAAGGAGAACAGTGCCTAAGGGTGCACTCCATCATCTGCGGCGGCGTGCCGCACACTAAGTGAAGTGTGAGTCAGGCTTCAGCGCTATTCAAAAAATCATTTTCCAGGACATTTTCAATGTTAGAAAGAGTAATGTGTTTTTTTTGTGTGGCAGTTCTAAAACATTATGAGATTCTTTTGAGTTTTGGACATTACGGGCCATTGTGTGATTCACATGTACACGCCTCAGACGCACATGCGTACACACCTCAGATCTCTATAATCTTAGCAGGTTACGCTACTGCAGCATCGCCGTTTTTCCTCTTTCTCCGTCCACATTTTTGAAAGATTCTCTATCTAATTTTTTCAGCTACACCTGCATTAGCAGAGACCTGTTGAGTGCAATGTGCATGATGGCCAAACAAATGTTCTTCAAACAATGATATTAATACTCAAAATCCCAGGTGATTCAGATGACAACAGTGTTAGATTTAGCAGTAAGCTGGAGCAGATTGCTGTAATTGTGCCGCGCCATGTCTACTCACAGGTTGCATGTGGCAGCAAATGACCTAATTAACTCATCCATTCAAACAAAACCCTAATGATAAAGACACAATAAGCTCCTATTCAAGGCAAAGAACAGATTGTTGTTGTCAGCATTTCTGACAACAACAGATTACAGTCGAGAGCTCAAACATGCAGGAGCACTAGATTCCTCTCGGCACAATAGATCAATCAAGGTGTTTTCAGACTCTGATCTGTGCGTTCTCTGCAGGTGAAGACGTGTATCATACAGGTAACCAGTAAAATGAGCTACTATATAATTTCCTATTGCTGCTTTCTGTTGTTGCCATGGTTACACAAGCTGCGGTGGCAAGTTGCAAACAGCTGACCAACCATAAACTCAGAGGGCAGCAATAAAGAAAGGCGCGCTTTAACAAGAGCAGCAGCCGCTCTATTTACATTGTCAACAAAGCATTTGATTTATAATATTTTACAATTTTAACAATCCGAGAAGGCAAAGTGACTCTTCAGCTGAACTATTTACAGCTCGCATTAACACTAAAGCCACAACCTGTGACTTGGGGTTGCATCATTTTACGGTGTTAGGCAAAACATTCCCAGTGATTTACAGGACTATTTTAATATTGACAAAACACAGGCTGTCCTGTCTGGGATTATCACTCCACACCAGGCTTTGCAAAAAAAAAAAAAAACACCATCAGCACAAGATCCACACCAACACCATAAGCTACAACAGTTCCATTCTCTGGAAAAGACATAATATGTGTAGTGGCCATTTGTCCTCAGATTGAACAAAACAAACTAAAAACTCAAAGTCAAACGGCCACTGAGGCACCGAAGGAGGTAAAAACGTCATCATCATGTTCATCATTCACAAAAGAGCAATGGTGTCTCTAGGCTCTGGTAAAAAAAAAAAAAAAAAACATCAGCCCTCCCCGGTGTCTACCTCCCACATACCGGATCACCCATATTTGTAGACTACACTTGGTGGCTAAGGCTGTGTGGAACTTTCAAAACAAAGCACTAGCAGATACTTAAAACAACCAAATAAAATATTAATAATATAAATACATTTATGTAGCTGTATGATTCAAGCAAAACAGAAATTAAATAGTTAACTATTAAATATAACAAAACAATGAATAGCTCCAACAATAACAAAATAATGAATAGCTCCAACAATATAAATGCTGTGATGTCACCGAGAGCTGAAAGCAGCGGTTAATCCAACACTCATATGCTTTGGAGCACAGTGTAGGCACACAGCAGACAATGGACTAACATCATGACGAGGGCACTCACTCCAGGCTGTATCCAGTGAATAGTAGTGAAGCCTACTAAAACAAGCTTCACTTATACTGGCCGTCATCAGCTTTTCTCATCATGGAGTGTTTGCCAGGAGGAACACACTGGCTTGCAACGGGACTTCGTGGCCATTTGAGAGCTGCCACCGTTCTCTTTGTCAGGAAAACTGTTGAACTGTCTTCTAGGATTAATGCCGTTCAGATGGGATAGGGACGGTTACATCCCGTACCGCTGCAGCAGACACAGACCTGTCTTCTGTGACGGTGATTCAACATGGTTGGAGCAGGTAGCGGTGACAGTAGACATGTTTTCACAGCTTCAACGCAGCATGGGACTGTACCTGATACCAAAAAGTTGTCAACCGTGTTCTAGTTCGCTCGCCTGAGTCCATATGACAGAACATGAATATGATATAATTCTGACATAAATATGATAGAACATAAATCATTCAAGGGTGTTTACACACTTGTGACTGTCTGGATGAATATGGTTCTGAGAAGCACTTCTTGTGGATTCTTGCACATATGTTAATATTTGCACACAAATGTGTTGTTGTTCTATCATTACCAGAAACATCGTTTTTGACCCCCAGAGTGAAGTTATTAAGATATTTTGTTGACTTTTTTCCCCCTTTTCTTGTCAGCTTCAGATCTACAGCTAGAATCTGTGAATTAAATGAAGTTAGTGGAATATCACCACCAGAGTCGCAGCTTGTCAACAGGCAACTGCATGGGGCCCAACGCCGTCAGGGGGCCCCCGGGGGCTGACAAACTTTACTCCCCTCCAATCCCCCTCCTCCTTCAACAAACAAATGACTTTTTGCAATGACATCTGAAGGGACCCCATTCCTGTCGAAGCATGATAATCTTTTTTTCAATTGAAATTCAAAGGAAAATGAAGAGGAGTTATCCTTCTGGGAGTGAAAAAAAGAGAGAGAAAAATAAAGATGAGAAGGAAAAAAACAAGTAAGACAGTGGTAAGTAGGTCAGATAATAAAGATTAAGTTGTTAACAGTAATTGTCTGAATGCTGTCATTTGACTTTAACCATGGGGAGACATTTAAATAACTTTAGCTAGCGAGCATTAACGTTAGACTAATGGCGTTTATTCTTTCACGTTTTTTGTTTCATTCTAGATTTACAGTTAGTTGGTTCTACAGAACACCTGTAGAAGACCTGGGGGGAAAATCACGTTTTTTTTCACTTGAGTTTTGGCTTCTTTAGCTAGTGGAACTGGAGACTCCAGCCTGGAGTGCAGGTCCGTCTAGCTCCGGTCCCAGGAGAGACTTCCAGGACTGGGTCTCATTTACATAGAGCAAAATCTGCAAAAGTCTTTAGATCTGGAGGACATAGTGGCAGCATTTGCCATAGCCAAGGTCCATAAGCAGCATTTGTAGAGCTTGAAACACAACGGTGAGGAACTCTGGTTTTGAGGGGCCCCCGAGGAATTCTTGACTAGGGCCACGACAGACCCTAGAATGGCCACTGATCACCACAAGTGTCCTCCGACATATTTACAAGTAAATGTTGTATCCAAGGTGGTGGACAGCCTCATTGGCAGTTAGCCAGTTGCCTCCAGCCAGAAAGCAGCTGAAGATGAAAGGGAATGCACAGAAGAAATGCAAATTGTCAGCTAAATCTTCCCAAATGATTTAAGCCTCCAGCTGCAGTGAATCTAAAAAAAACCCACACTTTTAAAACATTTAAAGCAGCTTGAAGTGCATTTGAAAAGCTAGATATGAATATGTATCGCTTTAACTTATGGAGCGCATTAATTCAAACGGTTCAATTACCAAAAGGTTACATTCACACCATATTTTCTTACAAGGGGACTTCCAGTGGTCGAGGGGAGCCTTCTAATTTACACTTTAATGATATGAGGCTGACACACATGCTAAATCCTTCGCCCATTTCCATTTACAGGCTAATATCTCTTCTCCTGTATAACTAGATAGCATACTGCATAGGGTCAGCTTTACTAATAAAATTTGAATACACGATGCTCAAGCTGAGATATAAACTGCACTCCTTGCATTTTGATAGCACATTCCACACTTCCAGTGTAACATTACTTGAAGGAAGCCAAGGACATAGCTATCACAGTACTGTGCCAACTGTCTGGTTAGAAAGTGAGTTGTGGGAAGTACACAGCTAAAATCTATCATGTATTTATGTAAGAATGTGGCCGATTATTAATTACATTTAATCAGTCAAGGCCCCCAGAGTATACACTGACTGAAAATATGG
>NC_045741.1:8511023-8511434 GCF_008692095.1 Etheostoma spectabile
AGCCGCCTTCAGGCTGAACAGGAAGAGACCTAAACACTGTGGTGCGATTCCAATTTAATAAAATGTTATCAGACCCATATATCAGCATGTACACAGTCTCCAGTTGTTTTTATTATTACAGAGTAGCTGTCAAAAGGCTCCACATGAGATCTCTCGCTGATTTTAATTAACAACACACTGTAGATGATCTGTAATCTGAACGGATTTAGTGTCTCTGGCTTCTAAACGTCACTATCAGCCACACAACATGTGTTCTGTACAGAATAAGCCTTCAAATCAGACAAATAGTTTATAGTCCTCCGATTAAAAAACAATAAAAGTTTATACAGTGTAGGCTTTAACGTCATCACTTTGAGTTTTTGCGGATGATGTGGTCCTGATGGCATCATCGGTCTGTGACCTTCAGCACTC
>NC_045741.1:8511444-8514278 GCF_008692095.1 Etheostoma spectabile
TTCGCAGCCGAGTGTGAAGCGGCTGGGTTGAGGATCAGCACCTCTAAATCTGAGGTAATGGTTCTCAGCAGGAAACCGAGGGAGTGCTTTCTTCAGGTAGGGAATGAGTCCTTACCCCAAGTGAAGGAGTTTACGTACCCTTTGGGTCTTGTTCGCGAGTGAGGGGACCATGGAGCTGAGGATTGTTCGGAGAATCGGAGCAGCCGGTGCGGTATTACATTCCGTTTATCGCACCGTTAGGACGAAAAGCCGGAAGGCAAAGCTCTCGATCTACCGGGCAATTTTCGTTCCTACCCTCACCTATGGTCATGAAGGCTTGTGTCATGACCGAAAGAAGCGGAGCCCATGTACAAGCGGCCGAAATGGGTTTTCTCAGGAGGGTGGCTGGCGTCTCCCTTAGATATAGGGTGAGAAGCTCAGTCGTCCGAGAGGAGCTCGGAGTAGAGCCGCTGCGTTGAAAGGAGCCAGTTGAGGTGGTTCGGGCATCTGGTAAGGATGCCTCCTGGGCGCCTCCCTAGGGAGGCTTTCCAGCACGTCCAGCTGGAGGAGGTCTCGGGAAGACCAGGACTAGGTGAGAGATTATATCTCCAACCTGGCCTGGGAACGCCTCGGGATCCCCCAGTCGGAGCTGGTTGATGTGGCTCGGAAAGGGAAGTTTGGGGTCCCCTGCTGGAGCTGCTGCCCCCGCGACCCGATACCGGATAAAGCGGATGAAGATGGATGGATGGATGGATGGATAGATGGATGGACTTTGAGTCAATTCTGAACCAATCAGGGTCCACCTGGGTCGTGCGGTCGGTGAAAAGCAACTGCGGTGCCTGCGTCTCAAACCTGCAGCCCCTTTGATCTTGTGAGGTTATTGTTGCCCTCTTATGCGTGACATCAGAGCAAGTCGAGATTAAGTCGGGTACAGATCTAACCGGCGTGTAACGGGCGGCAATTTATGGTGATCAATTCTGCGCAGACCTGGCTCATTTCAAACGAGCCTATTGACACGCAGTTAGACACCCCCCCCTTGGCCCTGATTGGAGGATCTGAACAGGGTGCGGTGGATTTTTGCAAATCGCATTACAGGCTGTAGGTAGAGGAGCAAGATTTTATTTTTTTTTTATTACCTGCTTTATGTTAGTTCTGATTGAAGATCAATTTCAACAAATATGACAGAAAGTTAGTTTCATAAGTCTTCCCTACTGCATCTTTAATCGATTAATCGAGGAAATAAGCGACAGATCAATGAAAATTGATGCAGCCCTAGATGACGGTCGATTTGTTATATTAAATATATTAAATACATTTTCTAGGAGTCCAGCAGAGCAGCCTGGAACCTTGAAAAAGAGTAAGTGGTTTCTAGCCCAGATTAATGAACTGAGATGAAAAAATGAAAGTGTGGTGAGGAGAACGGAAGTGATTTTTTTTCTTTGTTTCCATCCACCTGTCAGACTCCCTGTGGATCTCGGGAGCTAAAGTCGACCGGAGTCTGTCTCTGTGGATTACAGCTGTCAGCACACCTGGAAACACAGACCCACTGGTCTCAGCACTCCCGCTATTTTGACTTACTTCGCTGGTTTCATTCCGTCTCTTTACTCTTTCGGCACCTGTGCCTCTTTCCTCCCACATTGCCCCCCCCCCATACTTTCGATTCCTCTCAAGCCCTTTGTCCCCCTTCACAGAAACGTCTCCATTCTCACCTCTGCCTGCCGTCTAATCAAGATGACGATCGATTCCCACATCCTGCCACAGGATGCAGGAAATGGATCTGGACTGGTGCCCGTTTTAGCACAAAGAAAAACCCACAGCATGATTAAAACAGAATATTTTTAAGGTCTACACGTGCAACACAGTGTAGTAAAAGAACTGCACAAGTTGCAAGGCTGTCATCTTTATGCATATTTTTAAAAAATGTGTCCACTATTGATAGAAGCTTCAATATTTTTGAGGCATCGACCGAATTGCCTCTGAAGTATCAAGTATGGAAAAATGCCTCGTCATTGAATACCCAATTAATATCTAAATCTCATCAGCGTCAATAAGTGAGCCAATAAGCATGCAGCATGCTTCTACCAGGATCTAATAACGTTTGTGATTGGCTGTCTAGCGTTGCACGTCGTAGAGACACGCTGGAAAAACTCTACGTTACACACGGAGACGTAGTAGAACTCAAAAAATAGATAAAAAGATTAGCACCAGCTGGACCAGGACTGGAGTGTGGACTGGTAGATTAGAGATGTGCCGTTGAGCAAGGCATCGAACACCCAACTGCTCGGAGACTATGGCTAGGACTGCAAAATTAATCAAATTTTAATCACGATCACGATTTTGGCATCCCATGATGATATTTGCGTGATCCAGCAGCATTTTAAATGCGTCATTCCGTTCATAGAACGGAATGTAGATTGGCTTTTTTTTGCAAAGCCAATCTACCGCTCTATGAACCACAGACTGATCATGTGCCAGTCAGAGTTGTTCCCCGCACCACGCAGCTTAGTTTCTAGATTTAGACAGTTACAGAGGACAGAGTAAGCCCCGCCCCCATTCACTCACACACGGCTCCCAGCAACACGGAGAGACACACCGGCCGCCGCTCCACACTTCTGACATTTGTCTACAGTTTTAATTGTTAGTAACACAGCTGTATATTGTTGAGCAGGAGAGCCAAACCTGTATTTGTACCAGCGTTTCCGCTGGTTACCCTGCTATCGCGGCCGCCACGGCAACGGAGACGGAGCCTGGTGGACCTGGGCCAGAGATGTGACCCACGGCCAGAATATCATAATTCATAAAAATGCAGCGCAGTGATGATACAGACATTTCATACACACCACATACACCCCCCC
>NC_045741.1:8514288-8525727 GCF_008692095.1 Etheostoma spectabile
CCCGTCTCTTTTAATCAGTCTGTTACTGTTGTTGAAAACAAGTGAAGGAGCTTTCCCAGAGAATTTTTTTTTAAATATATCCTAGGCTATGTATTTCAGATCATGTAATCATGTGTTGCAGCTGTATATTTTCCATCTGTGAAGGAAACCCTGTTTTTACATTTAATTTTAATCCCAATCTGTTTTAATAAAAAAGAACTTGTGAAAAATGGCTTTGACCTTAAACTGAACATTTAGCCCACTTTGTAAAAAACTAGAGTTCTATATCGTGTATCGCCATTCAACAAAAAAGTACAGATAGGATTTTTAGTTCTGGACTAGTAGAAGATCTCCAGCACAATATGGATGTGAAAGCAGTTACAAATAGCCTATATACTTATAACTGCCTTATGTTACAATAAAGAAACAAGAAAACCTTAAATAAAGGAAAGTGGATAGATCTAACACAAACTGTCACTCACTTTTTTCTTTTTCCTCAAGGCGACTTTGACGCCGTCGACAGACACCACGATGTTGACTTTTTTCTTCTTGATGTTTTTCACCTTGAACTCATACTGCAGAGAGAAGACAGACAGACAGAGATGTATTTATATTTGGAGGGAACAAGGTAGACCGTGTGACATTGTAACAGCCCCTCAAATGTTTGAAGATGGGTCAGTCATTGTTTGATGTCTGGAGGGAGAAAAAAACCATGATATACAAAACGGACAGACACAGACTATGACAAAAAGAAATGTTCATTTACATATTATACTTTGGGTTGAACAAAGAAATTTGTAACATCCATGTGAACATGTAGTTAATGCCACAATATTCTCTGTGTAAAAGGGGGACAGATGACTGGGGACAATGTTTTCTTTCTTCATCAGAATGTGAGCAGTGAGTGAGTCAGAAATCCAGTTTCTGTAGCTTGTAAAAACATGTAAACAAGAAAGACCTTCAAGATCACCCATGGATACAATGACATCATTTTAAAAATGGTTTCCAGATTATTATTTTTTAACCCTCGTATGGTATTTGGGTCAAATTGACCCATTTCATGTAAATTTTTTCCACCTGAAAAATCAACGGCCTTACCTTATTTCCTGTTATAAACATGTATTTCTGACTCAGTTCAGAAAATTATTCTGGAAATGACCACTTATGTTTTTTCCAAGATAAGAATGATCACATAGTGGAATTTTTAACATGAATTATAACCGTTCTAGTAGAGACTTATTGCATTCCCTAAACATATACAGTATGTTATCTCAATTGTTTGAAATTGAGATGAAGACAATATTTGTTAATAGATTATAAAGTACATCTTTATTTCAGAATTTCTTTTAAAACCCCAAATAAGTCACGGGTCAATTTGACCCGAGGGACACAAGAGGGGCCGGAAAGTGAAGACAACACAAGGGTTAAATCCTGTTTCTTTTCACTAATTCATTCACTAACTTCACTGTTATGTAGTATCTTTTGTACATCCCTGTGATTAGTTCCCAACCTCACAGAGACATTTATAAACTCAACAATTTTTTAAGCCTATACAAATTAGTTGCCACAGCATTTCAGTAGCGATACAAAAAAGCCTATTTTCAATAGCAGTATTTTTCTCAAACAATGTTTTTTTCCCAGTGACAATGTAATATTACAAATATAACAAACAGCCATAGGATCCATTTTTCCTGAATAAAATACCGCGATGAAATGAACAATATTCTGATTAAGGTAGACAGCATCAAAATAGCCATGTTGGGTGTATCAACAATGGCCTTGAATCATATGTCACATCTCACTTATGTAGATGACAAAGGATTTTATCGCACAGTTGAGAATTGGTATACTCCCTCTGGCAGATTCAAAATGATTAATTATTTATAAACACACTGTGGGCTGGGCATTTTATTTTGCATTGTTTATACTTTCAAGATTTAGGAGTGTCAATTTTCCATGACATGGTTTGACAAAAGTCTGAAATATTCTGGTATATAAGATCATGAAACATTGGAAAGATTGTTTGATATTCTTTGTCTCAAAAGGCCGGGAAAAGAAGGCAAGATGGTGTTCTGATTTTTATCTGGATTCCTCCATTATTTTAAATATATAATACAGGTTTTGTTTGTGATTTATACATTTTGCTGGAGACGTCGTATCACATGTGTGTATGGGGCCTTCTGGATCTGAATGATATTAATTTGTGGGTTATTGTCGGCCCATGTGTGCCCAGGGCTTCCCCAATCAAATCACACTATGACCGTCAAAATAGACATTTTAGACTATTACATGCCGAGCATTATATGCCAGCTTTCTGTTCTTGCCCGTTTTTGACAGTGCTTTGACACAATGTAGTCTGCATTCAAAAACTATTTTCCATTTTAATATCAGTTCTAGAAGAACGGAGAAAAGATAAGTTTACTGGATAAACTGAATGACAATACATTTCCATTAAGCAAGGCACTTTAACCTGACCAAGAGCAAGGGTGAGGCCGCTTCGTGACCAACAGCAGAGGAAAAAGTCCACCACTAGAATTACTGTAGGTAAAGAAACATTTAAACACTGAAATATTGAGTTTTCACACGTTCCCACCAAAGAAATATTGCACTAACCGTGAGTAGATTTGTCACAGAAAATGACAAGCGGCCCTGCTGAATGATCATAGCATGGTCGGCGGACCTCTGTCACTGTCAATTTACACACCGCAGATGAGACTGAGACGGTTCCATCGTCTCTTCTCTAATGGAGCTGTGAGCACTGACAACAGCACTGCAGCAGGCAACCACAGTCAATATGGAAACAGTGCTTGCATATCAAATCCATAGCCGGTGTCTTTTATTTCATTGAAGGAATCCTGTGTGTATAAGAGCGGGGATGAATGCAAACAAACATCCAGCTAGTTGACTCCCGACCTCCCTCCCCCACAATCCTCTGCATGCTGAGTGTATTCTGGATGAGTGGGATGTAATTGAGTTGTATGGAACCACCTGTCACGGTAGCCTGGAGAGACATAAGATCCATGTACCGTCTGTATGTCTATTTCTGTGTATCAGCGCTAGATGGTGTTTCCTTCTGGGTGATACATTCATTATGGTTCTGAAATGTGGTCATTAATGCTTCAATACCCTGCCATTTTATCCAGAAAAGCAACTGGAAGGGGCGCCTGGGTAGCTCGCCTGGCAGAGCGCACACCTATATATATATATATATATATATATATATATGTATGTTTACTCCTCAACACGGTGGCCGCGGGTTGGGCTCCGACCTGCAGCCCTTTGCTGCGTGTCATTCCCCCTCTCTCCCCTTGCATGTCTTAAGCTGTCCTATTAATAAAGGTCTAAAATGCCCAAAAAATAAACTTAAAGAAAAGAAGAAAAGCAACTGGAATGAGTCAGAGTCATGAAGCCTTCCACCCTGAGATGCTGCAAGGTGCACCTTGATTGTTCAGATTAAATTCTGGTCTCAGGTATTGATGCTCGTGGGAAATCTGCTAGGTGCAAGGAAGGGAGGAGAAATCAAGACTTAAGACTGCAAGAAAAAGGCAACGGCAGTAAGACAGTGATCTGTTCAGACAAGCTGACAAGTTGGCTCACTTCAAATCCTCCAACAACACTAAAAACAACTTTTAGTTGGCCGATGCCACCAAAGGTTTTCAATTTAAGAAAATTCTTAGTTTCTGGCAGCACTGGTAGCACAATATCGTCTTGGGCGGCGCTATGCACCGGACGGAGCCCTGGTGCCGCTGCAAAATAGCCTTGGGAAGGAACTTGTTGTGGTGGTAGATGTGAACGTTCAAAGGTTGTTATAGTCGTCCATCAGAAACCTCCGATTGGACAGAGAGTCTAGCTAGCGGTCTGGATTCACCCTGCAGAGATCTGAGGAGCAGGTAACCATAGTCCTCATCAATCCACTGGCTAGTGTAGGGGTTAGTCTGTTACTCAGTAGACCGTCCTTTGTTGTGCTCTCTGTGGTGTCACTTTGACATAATTCATATTGACTCGGTTTTCTCTAATTGAGTTGCATTTCAAAAATGTCTGAATCTGCTGACTCTGCTCTTCAGGCTGCACATTATAGGGAGGGGAGGGGAGGGGAGGGGAGGGGAAGGAGGAGAAGCCAACTGAGCAAAGAAGTGAAAGTGAAAGGCGGGAGATTGACAGAGTAGAAAAGAGAGACATATTCATTTTAATGAATATAGGAAAAGTCATTTTCCTTCAGGATGAATAAAGTATCTATCTATCTATCTATCTATCTTTCTCATTCTTTGGCATGTATTTAAATTATAGTCACAATAGTTCAGATTTTTAGCTTTCAACATCAGCAGTTGTTGTGCGACTGATTTACGTGTGCTGCTGTAACACCGTAATTTCCCATTTTTCTTGGGATCAATAAATATCTATCTATCTATCTATCTATCTATCTGGTTGTTGTGCCGTTGACTGGTCATCAGGCTGCAGAGTAAGATAAAAAGAAGAGCATTTGAAATGTGTCGTCTGCTTGCTTGTTGACATGTGGCTGTGTATGAATAGTCCCAATATAACAAAAGATGACAGAGCGCAGAAGTCAGGACCTCGCCGGCATCGCTCTCCAATAAAATCAAGTAAAAGGCACTTTTTTTTTTTAAACAAAGCTGGGCAGGGGCCAACTCAGCTCCTCAACCCTGGATTACAAACTCTGCAGACGGCTGGACAACAGTCCTGACCGGCTGTGTTTTTTGTTTTGTTTTACTTTAACACAAAAAGTGTGAGGTTCGCCAAGGGTTCAATGGGGGATCCATAATTCCACATGTCCCAGAATCTCCCGGGCTTGCTTTGTAAAATTAGAAGTAATTATGCTGAAACTATTAAATAATTACTAAACAAAATATGAATTTGTCAGAAAATCCATCGCTTTTTTTCAAAAGAAAAACAATGCTAGTTCTGACCCTATTATGTGTTAACACTATCTCTTTGCTATCATTTTTTTTGGAGTATTGTATAGATCATATAGTGAAGCCCAATACAGAACTTGGAATCACTTAATACCTCACAATCACTCACAATTACTCACACTCACACACACACACAAACACACACACACACACACACACACACACACACATCAAAGTATGAATGCGATTAATAATAATAATACACATTTTCTACAAGAAAAATGCACAATGTCCATTAAAATGAGGGCATATAGTAAACAGTAACAACACAAACAAGCTTACACAACAAGAGCCAATACAGCAGAAATTATATGATTATATGATTTTCATTTCTGTACTGTATACTCAGGGTTTCTAAAGGTTTCACCAAGTCAAATTTAAGACTTTTTAAGACCTTTTTAAGACCATTATGAATGAAACTGAAGACCTGTTTTCACATCAAAAACAAAGTCAGATGTCAGAGTTCACAAACACTGTCTGAAACTATTTCATTGGCATTTTAGGACTGGTGTCTCGATTGGCTGCAATTTAAGTTGCATGTTGGTCTCATTTGTTGTCGTAATACAGCTGATACAGAAAAAACTACACCACAGAGTTAAAAAAAAGAGTTAAGGAAAATTAAGACCCGTTAAAAACTTTTGGACTTTTTAAGACTCCTGATACGGATGAGAAGGACTTATTGTTCTCTTTAGACTAGTGGACTGTAATAATGATGATGTACCTCCATTCTCTACTACATGTTAGAAAGTGTCGCTGTTTTCTTGCTACAAAGAGAATATGCTGGTAACAGACAGCATATTATTTACTCAACAGCCTGTAGATCCTTTCAACAAATTACAGAAAACGCACACGCACACCCACACATGCATACGCCTTCATAGAACATATTTTCATGAGGTGATATAGAGAAAGCTGCAGCACTTCAAGCCCTACTCTCAAGTTTCACAGTGCATGGATGTTTACGTGTCTGCAAATTATGAGTGGTTTATTAGGTGGGTTGTAATCTGCTGTAATGTTGACTGTGGTATGCCTGATGGATTGCATGATTGACCTCCACGGAGATGATAACAGCAGCAATTGAACAGATTTTATGCGGTGTTTGCAGGGCTGTGTGTATGCAGCATAATGTGACAGAAAGCACTTAACTCAAATAAGTCTGTCAATTTCTGTTTGATATGGCCCCATCATTGAATCCACATCCACCGCACAGCTCACACTCTCCTTACTGCTTTCAGCTTTCATTCCGAGATACAGCAGCAATATGATTTATAATATCACGGCTTCATCTATCTGTATTATATGAGGATGCACTTGCACACTTGCACCACAGAAATGGCGCAAAGGCATTTATTTTATATAACTGGCAAATATTCAGTCTGACTTCTCCCCCAAAAGCAGCACCTCTACATCTGCAGTGTATTTTTTTGTTTAATTAGCACAGATAAGAGCTCACAACACAGTTTAGGTCATTTAGAATAATCCTTAATGTCTCTGCTAGATGATTATGTACCTGAAATGCTATTAAATGTGTCTGTTTGTCAAAACATTTGTCATTTCAGCTGCAGCCTCAATCGGATTGAACCACATTAAGTCCTTTATTTTTCTATAATATTGTAAAGCATTAAAAATAAATACAACCTGAAGAGCATTAGGTTACACAACTCCACAGCTGTTTTCCACCATAAATGGTTTCAGAACACTCTCAATATTCAGCAATTTTTACAACCAACAAAAGAAGGTCCAGTATATTTATGAATGAAAAAAACATTAAGTTTTAAGGTATTGGTGTGTGTGTGTGTGTGTGTGTGTGTGTGTGTGTGTGTGTGTGTGTCATCCTAACAGCCGTTGCTCAGGATCACCTGGACAATATTTTGCGATGTAAGCGTCTAGTGTTTTTATTCAAGATCTCATAAAGTATTATTGCTTCTTTAATGTATTCTATTTTTTGAGTGTTCCTATATCACATTGAGCTACCAACATCAAAAAAAATAATCTTGTAAGTGAATCAGCAGCTCCGATATCATCATATTATGAAACTCTCCCTACTCTTCACACTTTTGTTTCCATCAGGAGTGGCAATTACTACAGCTCGTTTCTACTCCTAAAGGATATCAAATGGGCTTGGAGAAGTAATATGCTGTGGGATTCAGAGCTGAAACTACAACCCCAAAAAACTAATACATGTTCATAATCACGTCAGTAATCCATCAAATAAAGATACCGAACATTTGCCGTTTAAAAGTACATTTTTAAGTTTCTTTTTCTTTTTTACTGCGATATCAGAAATTTGAAGATATCCCATTGGGCTGTGGTAGATTGTGAGACTTTTCATTATTTTGTAGAATTTTCACATTTGGAAACCTGACTGTTCATTTTGGGCTCTGGCCAACACCATCCACAGGAGAAGGCTGTCAAAATCTTTTTAAAAAAAGCTAGCGGACTTACCTAAGGATGTTTTTGTCAAATGACCAGATTAATACAGCAAATATTGACTAATTGAAGTATAAATTACGTCGTTAGAAGCAGCTCAACAGGTAATATTTACTTTTTATATTTGACAATAGAAATTTGCATCTAATAAGGAACACAATAAACCACACAAATGGCCGAGGGTCGCGGGTAAAACTGCTCTCGTGCGATCAGGCGGCTCTGGGTTACAGTTGACAGGATTCGCTTACGTGCGGCAGTTTGGAGACGGACCGCTTCAGTATAGGCAGGGTATTAGCGTACATGTAAACAAAGTGAAATGAAATGAACAGGCTAATCCATCCTGCAAAGAAAAGTCAGGTTATTTGCAGCCACTATTTTCCTGATTAACGGTCCGTTGTTTGCTAAAGGTCCTGTCCTCCTGTTTCCAGTATAATCCATCAATTCTGCAACAAAGACGTCAAAGCGGCGACATAATAGCGTCCTCAGCCCGCTGTGCGATTTCTATTCACATAAATATCAGCCAGGAGGGCACAATGAAAGTCTGCATTTCTGTAGATGACCGCAGTTCATTTGGGGCGGGGAGCAAAATCAAAGATAAAAACACACACACACACACACACACACACACACACACACACACACACACACACACACACCACACACACACACACACACACACACACGTACACTCCTCAATGATTGCGGCAGGGCAGAAGAGACCGTGTCTGCGAGGTAACTTGGTCTGCGCTATTCATCGAGAAAGGCCTTTCTTGTGATTATGGCGTTGTTGCTGTCCAACATTTTTTATAAAATTACCACAGAGCCGCTGGGGGGGTGTCAAGCGGCCAGTCCTCCTCTGTCTGCGCGCAAAAAAGACAGACACACTCGGCCGAAACTCCACTTTGCCCGACACATTCTCACTCCTACTGCGTCAAAAAGTGGCAGGTGCCCTTGAATTCAATTCAGTTCCATTCAATTTCATTTACATAGCGCCAAATCACAACAACCGTTATCTCACAGTGCTTTTCATAAAAGAGCAGGTCTAGACCGTACTCTGTGATGTTATTTACAGAAATCCAACAATTCCCACCAAGAGCAAGCACAAGGCGACAACTTTGCACTTTGGCGTTTGTTATTGACGCAAAAAGTTTCCTTTAGCGTCTAGCCCTTTGGTAATATTTAGACTGTTGGCGTCACTTTTTGACGCCATGGGTTGGGACGTGTGGCACAAGAATGGGAAAAGATGGGGTTAAGTATATTTATGTAGATGATGTAGTTTCAGAGACACGAATGGGACATGAACCCTGGTTGATGGTCTTGTGTTGGTCAACCCATCCACCAACCCAACCAACCTCCTTACTCCTTTTTAATACTACTCGCTACCGTTGTTGCTCTTATTACTTCCTCATCTTACGGCGCCATGGGTGAGCTACTGCTATGCCTGGTGTTTTCCATACAGACGCTAAAGGGCGGTTTTTGCGACGGTATGTGACGTGACAGCAGCCCGGTGCCATTTTAAGCAGCAAGTTTTCTCCCTGGTCAATCAGGAGCACAGATCGTTGAGATCAAGGACATGTCTACTCCAGAGAGAGGAAAAAGAATAAGGAAGGAGGGCGGTAAAGTGTTAAAGACCGAGGAAAGTGACACAAAGATTGAGGAGGAGAGATGGGGGAAGCAGAAGCAGTGATTCAGTGAGAATATGAAGTTTAATTAGCAGTTCAGATCATTATGCTCATAGTTACACAAACTGAAAGTTAAGCTCTCTTAAATGTGTAAACTGTCACGTTGTCATTAAGTGCTTGATGAAGTGAAATGCATGAGGTTTTAACCTTCATAAAGCACCTGAAGTTACTGCTCACACTTAAGACTATTTTCACCCGCATTTCTACAGGAAGAGGATTTCTTTTCCCCCTCTTCTCTCTACATTTCAAATTGCATGCATCATCAATTGTCCAGCCAGTGGAATATTCATTTTAAGGTCGCTGGACTCCCGATAGTCCTTTTACAACCTTCGATCAGTAAGAGGATCTCTGAAAGAGCTAATAATCTGTTACTAAGTTATGGCTTATCTCATATGGCTAACATTGTTACCGAGGGGTATTGAAGCACATCTTTTACTGAACTTGTTGCAATTTCTTTCTTTTTCAACGGACACAACACCCATAAAAGTTGGAGTTCATAAATGTTATAAGCTCTCAACTGTTACATCCCCTTTAGTTTGTGTCAAAATGTCGGTACCTGAGAGTAAGCACAAGCTTATCTGTCTTCGTTGCTTATTGGCAGAGAGCAGAGGTCCAACACACACTTTCAACAACAAGACAATTCAAAGAGCTTTACATGAAACATTAAAGAGCAATTAAAAACGGTCCCGATGAAAATAAAACAGGCTAAAATATAATAATATACAAAATACAATAACAAAAGTTACAGAGAGTAAGAAATTAATAATTACTCAATTTAATAGGTTGTAGGGACGGGATTGGAGAGAGAGGAAGGTTTTTTTATTTTTGTTTAATTTCTGTCAGTGTAAAATATTCAAAATAAATGACAATGTTCTAAGTAAACAGGTTTGGAATTATTTTTACAACTGAAATAATTACGGAAAAAAAGTACCAAAAAAAACGTACCGACAAAAAGTACCGTTGGGTACTGGGAGCCAAATTTCAGGTATTATTCATTTTTTAATTAATTTTTAATCTGTTTATTGATCCCCAATGGGGAAATTATAATTCACACTCTGTGACCACACTTTGTTAGTTATCACACACAGTCCTGAACTACACACACACACATGCTCAGGATCTGTACATGCACTAATGGAGAGATGTCAGAGTGAGTGGGCTGCCAGCCGAACCAGCGCCCTGAGCGGTTAGGGGGGTACGGTGCCTTGCTCAAGAGCACCTGGCAGTGCCCAGGAGGTAAAGTGGCATCTTTCCAGCCAGCAATCCACACTCCCTTCTTCTTGGTCCATACGGGGACTTGAACCAGTGACCCTCCGGTTCCCTACCCAACTCCCTATGGACTGAGCTACTGCCACCCCCCATTGGTTCAGATGTGAAAGTTACCCGACCCTACAGCCTACTGTGGTCACTGGGCACTTGGACCGGCTGTAGACCCACCTCAGAACCATGAAGACCACCAAGACCCAATCAGTGTGACCTTAAATCATGCAGAAAGAGGAGACAGATAATACATCTCACACACTTTGCCCAAGTGAAGAGCCAGAGGGACTGCCAGAGGAAGAAAGGGAAACAATCAGAGCTGTTTGAGGACGCGCCGGGCCTCCACAGCGAGAATATAAAAGGCTCATTCTCTCTGTTCTTCACCAAAAAAGAAACTAGAACACTCCTGTCTTCTTTAGTTCAGTTTTACCCTCCTATTCCACTACATTGTCTACACAAGAAATTCTGTGTTCCTTATTTTATTCTGGATGTTTTCACCTAAATTCCCCTGTGTCGTCACGGTATGAGCAGCAGTGAAGGCTACATTTCATGAAAAATAACACCATACATAGTTAGAAAGTAAGACCTGAGCTATCACCAAAAATAAGGAAAACAACAATGGGTCCTGTCAGTTTCAGCATCCCTGATAACATCATAACCACAAGAGAGAAAATGGTGCAAACAGGAAATGTGTACAGTGGTAAAAGGGCTGTCATTCTTTTGAACAAAAGTCCCAATATCCAATATCATAACAAGGTTATAGCTAACTGTCATGATAAACACTGTTTATTGGCCAGTTCATTTACGGGATTGATCCAGTGCCACTGGAAGATCCGCTGGATGTCCGTCATCTTCTCCTTTCTTTGCGTTGGCATTCTTAACACCGGTTGATTTATATGAGGACTATGGTAAACTGCTCCTTTAGATCTCTGCAGGGTGAATCCAGACAGCTAGCTAGACTATGTGTCCAATCAGATTTTCTGTTGGATGACTAAAACAACATTTGAATGTCCGCGTTCCACCAAAACAAGTTCCTTCCCAAGACTATTTTGCAGCACTTAGCGCCGCCCAAGACGATTGTGATTGGTTTAAAGAGATGCCAATAAACCAGAGCACGTTTTTCTCCCATCCAGGAATGTTGTGTGGATTAGGCAGAC
>NC_045741.1:8525737-8526238 GCF_008692095.1 Etheostoma spectabile
CGGCTAAGACCACATCAAACTTGCAGATCCAATTTTGTTTTTCTAGCTTTTTAATGATAAATAAAAACTCTACAAATTCTCCCAGTATCCAGACAGACCAGATCGAAGACAGACAGCTTTCCATGATTTAAAAAACATGCCGCCACGTTGCCAGCTACCACGTTCTCTAACAAATGATGCATCACTGCAAATCATGACACCTACATTAAGATACGGGTGAGCGTGCACAATTCAACTTCAAAATGACAGGAGAAAAAAAAAGACAGTCTAATGGGATTACAGTGTTTTTCTACTACCAAAAGGAACAGCCGGTGTTGTATATCCAGTCATGTATGAAGAGCTTCTGCATCTTCTGATTAGACCACACTTCCCAAGTCAGTCCCCAGAGACGCAGTCTTTCTCTCAACACATTTCACTTTTTCTTGGCAATCCCTTTCTCTCTCCTATACACCAGCCCCTTTGAATTCTCATTTTCCTTTCAACCATTCATCTTAATCTTGT
>NC_045741.1:8526248-8529190 GCF_008692095.1 Etheostoma spectabile
TTTTTTTTTTTACTGCTGGTTGTTCTAGTGGATGTGTGCATGTTCATTTTCCCTCTCTAACCAGTCATTTTTTACTCCCATTCCCACGGGCATATTGATAGAGCATGTGCCACTCTCTCCAGCTTTATCATATTTTGTTTTTGTCTATTTTGCCTTCACTAGCTCCTCGCCCTGTCTCCCCACTCTCTTATATTTTCTTTCCACATCACCCCCCCGTCTCTCCCCACTACCCCTTTCTCCACAGACTGGTGGCTGATTCAATCTTAAGCAATGTTGTTTATGAAGAGGCATTTCATTTTCCAAAACCATTTGTGTTTAGGACACAGGGTCCATCATGTTTTATCTATCTCAGCGATGTAGCACCGTCTATGACTACAGCCAGCATTTTACAATATATGTTGGTATGCGCAGTCACAGTTAGCATATACAAACCCACACAAAAGTACAAATTGGCCTGTATGTTAAGCATCTGCCAAGCAAAGCCATATATGACTATATTACAAGAAACAATTTAAAATCAAATTTTTAGCCTGTCCTTCCATTCAAGGAGCTATGAAAAGGCAATCGAGTCAACAAATCCATGAAAACTGGCCCTTCTGCCGAGGAAGATCATGTGATGCTCTCCAGAGCAGCTACTAAGGCTCCGTTCAGACTGCAGGCCTTAATGCTTAATTCTGATTTTATTTGCTAGATATGATTTTTTTTACTGACTGCTCACATTATTTTTTATTAAATGTGGCACGCATCAGACTCGAGCATGAACTGGACACGTCCTTAAAGTGACCCACATGCGCAAAAAAGTCATACAATGTCACATGCAGCACCCTGTTTAATGAAACCCCTGGATGTGTTACTAAAAACCAATGAGATGTCATTATTATGTCCTGCTACTAGCTACCCTTAGCTACGAGCCGGCAGAACAGAGACGGAAATAACATTGCATCCATGTTACAGACTTTACAGCATACAGCCCTTGCATGTATTAAAAAGGATAATTCAAATGATGAATTACAGCCATTATATCCATTATTACAGCTACAAGAACTTGGAACAACCGTCATAATAGCCTGCGCTGCAGTGCGCCCCAGCCGGGTGCAGTCCCGTGGGTCTGCTATGCGTTCATTATGCTTGGTTAAATAGTTCTGGATTCGGCTGCATAGATGCATGTGTTAACTTTTAAAACATAATGGTTTAGATAAGGACTATTTAAGTGTTCGGACTGGTAAGTTAACTCAAACTTAACTAAAAAAAATGCATTTGCTGCTACAGCCCGGAACTCTAACTTGCACAGGTGTTTGGTCCCTTGTCTTGTGTCTGTCTGTTTTATGCATGTGTTTTTTGTGTGTCTGTTTCTGTGTGTGTTGTTTTGTTTCCCTCCCTCCCGTCTTACTTTTTCTTTTTGTTGGCCCTGGGACACGTTCGTCTCAGTGTACTGTTTGTAATTGTTTGTCACCGTTTCTTGAATGTGTAAAAAAATAAAATATATATCTATATAGACTTATTTTTCGCCATGTTAAGTTTATGGGAATGTGCAGAATTGTGGCAATGGTCTCTGTAGAGCAGACCTGAGAACTGTACGGCCCGTGGGCCACATCCGGCCCTTTGGGCGGCCCTAATCGGCCTGCGTGAGGTCAATGGGAAGATAGCAATTAAACGTAAATAAATGTACATCATGCATGGAATACAACTGCATTGCTTTTATATTGAATATTTTGACTGTTTTAGTTTGTTTTTTTCAGCGGAACACATCTTTTCTGACTCCACCTTGGATAATAAAAAAACTATTATTTTAGGTACACTTGCTCTTTGTGCTTTGGCTTATTTAAAGCTAATATACTTGCACATACAGTACTTCTTGTTCTCTGGAGTTTGCACCTTCAAGGTTGAAAGCACTTAATTGAAAGTCGCTTTGGATAAAAGCATCAGCTAAATGACATGTAATGTTACACATGGCTTCATTTCATGCCTTTAAGCATGTGATGCAAAGTTGATTAAAAGAAAACCTGTTGCTGTAGGCTCTTCAAAGCCGAGTTACGAGTCTGCCAGTGGTAGTTTATCGTAGTGAGATGTCAGTTGCTTTGTTCTTCTACAATCCTGTTCACTGAATTCTCGAGCACAGGTTTTGTCACAAAAAAAACCCCACCCCCATCAAGACCAACCACAACCGGTTTTCTCTTTGCCAAGTAAAGAAGCTACACGCTACATCCATTTAAAAAGGCATTTTAACATCTGGACCTTCTCCAGTGTTAAAAATCCAACTTCTGAAAGGAAGTTAAGTCTTGATAAATGAGACTTTTCAAGACTGTTGGCACAGTTTGTGTCCTATAGGAAAGAAGGGAAATCTATTTTTCTGTCTGCTGTCACAGCCTTAATGCATAGTTAAAGAACTTCTCCTCAGACACTTTCTCACTGTCTTCCCTTCCCACTTAATAGATTCTACCTCCCAACTGCCCGATCTCTTTCTCCATCTGTTCCATCTGAGGTCAGACATCTATGCCCATGTTGCATGGATTCGCACATAGAGATAGATAAGCTTTAAAGACAACAGATGCTTATCATGACATCTAAAGCATTAGATCAAGAATCTCTCCGTCTCACTTGAGACGGAGAGATTCCTGCCAGCCCGATCAATACAGATATCTTTAAAGGATGATGATATATCAGCCTTACATAAGAAATCTCTTTAGCCCATCTGTCATCTACCTTTGTTACTATGGGTGAAGCGATGTTCAGATAGTAGATTTTTAATCAATACACTTCTTGTTTGTTGGAAGGTGAACAATCTTCCAGACGTAAGCATTGTATGATGACGGATTCCAGGAAGACTATCAACGGCATGGATACATGAAAGCGAGCCACTAAGGTCATTTTTGAGCTTTTCCATCAGTCTTTCTCATCAGCTTCTACCTTTTTGCTATTAGTTTTCCTCCACCTCTAGTGGT
>NC_045741.1:8529200-8543830 GCF_008692095.1 Etheostoma spectabile
GGGGGGGGGGGCTTGGAGGACAAGGGCAGAGGCTTTTCTTTTCTCTTATTGAACCATGTCAGAGGAGAAATTCTCGGCTTCCCCAAAAGGATACAGAGACAAACTCAATTTAGAGGCATTCAGTGTATCGACAAATCACTTCTAGTACGCTTTCATTCTCAGAGCCCGGCTGTATAAAAGCTGAAGTGGCTAATGGCCCTCATTGGTTCGACAGAGTACGACTTACTTTCTTTCACAATTGATTTGATGATGAACATGTCAAATGAAAGTGGAAACAGCGATTAAGTCAAAAGGAGACTGCGACGACCCTATCAACCGCCAGCATCTAAAGTGGTGGTAATGGGTTGGGTTTTTACAAATAATCCCAAACACATTTTCTTTAGATATGTTTATTCCTTTCACAAATGATGCTAAAATTTCCAATCTGAGTGCACGCGTTTTGGATAATAATAGTATTCATTTAATTTGACTTGTTTAGTGCTAGTTTAGGGCAGGGGGGACTCTGAACTACAAAATAATTAACACAGCAGCTTGTGGATAATTTGTTTGGATTAGATTAATATTGGATTTTTGGTACCGTTTGTTTCTTTAGTCATATCTTATGGTTGGCTGTGGGGTTTATTTTGGGTCTTGGTAATTGTAGTAAGTTAAATTGTCTCCCCTTTGTGTTTGGTGTAGGCTAGCCTTTGTGTATATATACCCCTCCTTTAGTGTCATGTGGGAGGTCAGGTTTTGTTATGTTGATACATACTTTGTAGTATTGTTATGTTGACTTCCGTTTTGTTAAAGACCCACTTTAAGTACTTTTGTTTGAAACTTGAATTGAAATAAAGCCTTTTTTTAACAAACCATTGTTTGTATTGTACTGCTCTCTATGATGGGGACACAGCAGCCTAGGAACGTTATATTTATTCTATTGGAAATCATTTACGGAACTTAATTTAAACTTAACTCTCACAGCCAACTGAAGCCCCAACCCCATTTGTTATTGGTGCATTTGAATCAATGGATCTCGGATTTCAGACGGGGGTCAACAAATGTCTGAAATCAAAACATGTGAAACATGTGACTCGGTTGAAAACTCTGAAACAGTCCTTTTATAGGGTCCTAAATATGGAGTGGATGACAAATTATATCATACTAAAGACTGCTGTTAAAGCCGTATGTCCCATGCAAGTAGTCAAAATTCTCACCCGTTTATGAGAAGAAAATAAGGAGCAGCATTGTTTCTGTAGTGCAATGAATAACTTGTATCAAAGTACAGTATGGTAATAAATAATAAATAATACAGATCAGACTTTAAGGTTAAGGACTAACGGATTAGTTTGCAATACGTAACACTATCGCAGGTGTTGTTGGTTGGTGTGTAAACCTTCCCAAATCTAATAAAGAGCAGGACAGAGCAGTTAGCTTACCCTAAATTCCGTGACCAGCTTTCATGCATTGGATGTTCCAGTCCTGAACAGGGTTTTATAAAACATAACTTGTATACGCACAAAACTATGTCGTTAGCTGATGCTCCTTGGCCGTGGGAGCTGGGTCAGTAATGCAGTCAGTAAACTAGTCAGGCAGGAATGCAAACACTGAATCAGTCACACTGTTTAATTCATTTCTAAGGCTTTTGCTCTTGTGTATTTGGTTTTGGAAAGGAGTAAGAAAGTTCTTTCAAACTAAGCTACCAGAGTCCAATGCACACCGCCTGGCATGTTGAGACGGGAAAATGACAGTTTAGGGTAAAGGTTAGGCAAACAAAAATAAATAGTTGGTATTAAACCTGAAACAGTGGTACCTTAGATGTTCTGACCCTGACCAAATATTTCATATAATATATTATAAAACATTGGAACTGGAACAGAATCCTCATGTCTGTTTTGTTCAAAAACTGCATTACATTTTGCCCCATTCCATTGGAGACACATATCCACAGGAACGGTGGAAGCCAACACTGCATTACAACAAAACAAAGTTTTGATTTGTCTTTATGGCAAACACTATTTTTGCGTTAATACCAAAGAGACTCTAATTAGAGGATAAGGTGACACTTGAGCTCCGACATTAGTATCAAGGCAACCAGTTGAGTAAGCACAGCAGGATTAAAAAGGGGCCAGAAAGTAGGTTATTTCCTCTCCTCCACTCATTGAACTAAAAAAAAAACACAGCGTGATATCAAGAGGGATGGAAAACAAATTCTGACTGTATTTATTTAATTATTTGTGCCATTTCTGGCTTTAAATATGTCATATTTGTGTCTTCTCTTTGTACTTTTCCGATGGACTAGTCCCAACAAAAACAAGGCTTTGGCAGCTAATGTTTTGGACGTCTACACGAGGTTTGGGACGAGGGATGTCAGACACTAACTCCCAAAACCAACTTTTGAAAGTTATGAAAAAGTTATAAAAGAAAGAAAAGAAAGGTTTATGGTTTATTGCTTGCTCTAGCCTGAAGCTTTTAAATGGATCTATAAAACACCGAGCCAAATGGTTGTGTGCATATACGCTACATTTTGGTCTGATGGTCCTGATCTAAACTGTCACTTTATCAAAACTAACCTTTTGTGTAAAGATTTCCTGTCAGTAAGCGTCTGGTCCGATGAGAGACGCTCATTACCATGTCAAAGGCTGCCAGTCAGTCGTGCTCTCAATTCCTAAGTGACACGTGGCAAATGACATTGGGACCATTTATTACTCAAACTTAAGGCCACTCCCTGAGGTCTGAGTGTACCAGAAAGCAGACAAAGCACCAACAAAAAGGAAGAGCACAAAGATAGCAACAGGAGATGGAAATAGCAAAAATAAAAAAATAATCAGAAAAGGATGCGGACTGAGACGGGTCTAAAAGACACTATTTTATTATTTGTTGCATTTCTGTCAAAAGGTTTAAAAATCTATTATTGCGTAATAGCAGTGATAAAACAAGGTGGGTCCGAGGCATTGATTCTCAACTCCAGGATCAGAACTGGACTGTAAGACAAAAATGGCATGTTCACTGCCAGAGTATATTGGTTTTTGTTGTTCTTGGGTGAAACAAGTTCTTTGAGGCAGCAGAAATTGTGTCTGATAGAACCATTGATGAATGTCCTTTGAGGCCTTTGATGGTTGCTAGGTAACCGATTACTAAAAGGGATCTTAAAGTGCCCATATTAAGAAAGATTTGGGGTGTTATTTTGTGTCACTGGTGCTTCCACACACATACAAACTTGGATAAAAAACTGTCCATGCTGTTTTGAGTGAGATACAGGTTTCTGAATGTCCTCTGTCTTCAGTCTCCGGGTGAGCTGTTCAAAATCTGCACGGCTTTCTACGTCACTAGCCGAGACGAGGTGGCTAACCCTAGCATGCTAGAACTAGCATGTTTTCAATGGCAAAACACTGCTACAACACACACTAGTTCACCATAATCTCCAAAAGAACTACTTCCTGTCCCTGTTCTGCAGGTATTCCAGTGGCCCTCGTCTAGAAGTAGTCTCCCAGCTGATCCTGCCTTGGACCGACCAAAGTTGCAGAAAGAGTTATCTAGCTGATGTGATCTTACCTAGCTACTGCGCATGCGCGACTCCCATCAAAGACAGTATAGAAGTGAGATGTTTCACTGTGTAGCTAAAACAGAGACCAAAACACACAGAGAGAAAAGATGATCTGCAGCAACGTGCAGTACAACAAAAATATGGTTGTTTTTTTTAAAATGAAACCATGTAAACCTATTCTGGCACAACCTCAAAATACAATTATAACCCTGAAAATGAGCATATTATGGGCGCTTTAAAAAAAAAAAAAGGTAATCTGCAAGGTTTACACATTATACTACCTGAACAACCATTTCTTTCTCATTTCTGTTAGGATCTTTATTTGGCTGAATGGACTTTTAGGTAATGTTTTAGGAAATAATGTGAATAAAGTATGTGGCCACAAGAGTTCGCTAGCATAGGCTGTTGGGTTGGGCTGCATGTTTGACCAAATGGACAGTGTTGTCGTCTATTTGGTGAGTACAGTCTCCAGGAAAACAAAAGTTTTATAAGCTGGCGTAGACCATCTGGACTTGAGTTGTTGGTTCAGAAAGTCATGGCATCCTGTAAACACACTGTTAGAGCCAAGTTGTCAGGCTCCACATCCCCTGTTGTTAACATTCTTCCATATCACAGCACTGCACCACACACTGGAAGCCTCTACAAAAACACCAGCCAAGAGTTGGACCTTTTTCACATCTCCAGAACACCAGAGCACAATGCCCAAAGCAAACACAAAACTGGCTCCCACTGCAGCTTTAATTACCTCACCTCAGTTTGAACACACATGTGTAGACACACACGCACACACACACACACACAAACACCACCAGACAACCAATTAAAGGGAGGATCTTCTGTTCTTGACATGGTGGTCTAGGCTGGAATTAAATTACAGTGAGGGCCGAGTAGTCACTGGCTGTCATGATAAAGCCCTTTCAGAAGACACAGTAATGGATTATCAGCTCTAACAGCTTTAATTGCCGGTTTAATAAAGTCGCCTACAGCGTATCTGACAGGCACTAAAGGCGGACATCCCGTTTGTACACACTGAATACACCTCAGCCTGAGATGTTAGTTCAAGAGGGGACTGCAAAGGCTTTCATTAGCAGAGATCTCATTTAGTAAATCCCTCAAAGTGGATCATATTAAAAGTGTCATGTACTTTCTCTGTAATAGCATTAGAAGTGGTAAGATGTGTTTTACAAAAGGCAATTGGCTTTGGATCAGAATGCTGTTGCTTTTGAGGAAGAGTCCGCTTCCACTTTGGCTTAAATTAGGGGTGGGAAAAAAATAATCGATTCTTAGATGCATTGCGATTCTCTTTAGAATAATTCAATGTGTGATTGTGATAAGTAATATTTTCACCTATTTAAAAAAAAAAAAAAAAGTGTTGATTTTTATCTAAAGGTTACTGGCCCTCATTAATGAAACGTGCGTACGACCTAAAACAGGTGTAGGATGGGCGTATGCCCATTTCTACGCAAAGCTCGACATTTCTCATTTTGAACGCAAGCGTAGGCTGCAATAAAATCTCACGTCTGGTCTGAACTTGTGTACCGAAGTTTTCGAGTCAGGGTGGGCTCGCGGTGCAGCATGTAACCGAAGGAGAAGTCATTGGTTGATCACTTACCGGTAATGGCGGATCTGGCTCTTTTAGAAGACCTCTTTGAGCCGAGCAGCAGTGCACACGCAGCCCACACACAGGGCCACGGTAGAGCCATCGGATTGATTAAGGGCTTAAGTATGGAACGACTACAAACTAAACACCTCAGTACACAAAACGTTTCATTAAAACGTGTGTGTGACAAATACTGTATATGTCAAAATCAAACAAACTTAGATTTATATGTAAATCTTGAAAAATCCTGCATGGAAATGTACATAAAAAAAATTGTTGTATTGAGAATCAAATCATTGGCCTCTGAGTGGGAATCAAATCGTGAGGAGCGAATCAACCCCCCCCCCCCCCCCCCCCCCCCACACACACACCCACACACAAAAAAAAAACGTGTCAAGTATTACAAGGAAAGTATAAGCTGGGGATTATAAACAGGGGCCCTTGCCAAAAAGGGAGGTCTGAAGAGTACCCAGAGGCAGATACATTGCCGCTTAATGAGATAATTAAACACTGTAATGGTCCTTGGGTAAATAAAGCTTTCAAACTAAATATAATCTAATATAAATTTTCTATATAAATACATACATTGCCTTAAGATAGTGGAACACCTATTCTACTTTGTGTGAAGCTGCAGCCTGGATTCTAATTAGTTTTCTAAAGTATAGCAAAGTCCGGATGAGGTATCTGTTTCAGGTGGAGTGTGTTAACAGCTTTTGCTCCAGCGTGTCTGGATCTGGTTGCAAAGTTTGGATGTGGGGATTTTCACACACTCCCACTTGCGGATTTGCTCAAGCTGCGAGCGTCGGTGAGCTGATACCTTCTAGTCATTACACACATTTTCAGAGGGATTACTCCAGTGTTGATGTACGGTTAGAGTCATGATTATCCTGTTGGGATAGACTAAATAACTCTAATGTAGTACTGAACATGCTTTTAGTTATTTGTTTAAAATACACACACTCCAATTTTGGATGATATGTACTTTGAGCTCCTACGTGGTCTGAATGCACTCTTTAAAGTCACTATGGACAATAGTGTGTGCCAAATAGATGAAATGTAATTTAATGGAAAAGTCCACTTGCATTATTAGGCAGGTCTCCTCGGGAATGCCTTCTGGCTTCATTTAATATTGCTGCTGTATCCTCACAAGTCACTGGTGCTGAAATGATGCTTCCACCAGTCAGGTCTGCATATGGACATTGATTCCCATTTGAAAAACTTGCTTGATGTTTTAGTGAAATAAAATCTTGCGACTATCTTATGACTAACCCCAATATTCTTTAGTTTCTTCAGCTAAATAACGAGTTCACTTCTTCCTCAAGATGCATGTGTGCAACAGAGAAAGTTGTTACTTCTTTTACATGTTTTTTGTTTCTTTTCTTTTTTCGGAGCCTTGCAACGTAATCTTGCTCAACTGTATATTGTGAATGTGCAGTTGAATAACAATAAAGTCTAAGTCTAATAAAAATGTTTTACCTAGATAGAAGCATGTATTGTTTGTCCTGCCAAAGACCAGCTGCTCATTATCGACCATCAGGGCTGTCTGGATGTGACACTGGCTATTATTTACGGACCCTGAAAATGTGACCATGCCTGTTATGTAACTGGCTATCACTTCCTCAACATTAGCATGTCTTACAGCTCTGTGGTATCATCTGCTGTGATTTCCCCAGCAGTGCTGTAGCTGACTGGGTGAAGCCCCAACCTGCCGCTTTTAGGGTTCAGAGCTTCATTAACACTGGGGCCATTTTTACTAGAAATCGTATTCAATTAGGCTAATGTAAGGTACTCTGAATGAGAGCCTTCACCAAGTGGATACACATGCAGAGTTCGAGGCCAAAGCATGAATTCTATCTACTTCCACTCTCTTTTGAAAAGTTCTCTCTCCACATCATTGTTTTCCTGAAGGACAAAAAGCTCTCTCTTCTTCCCCAACTCCCACAGCGAACAAAGACGGCGGTACCTTGGCCACAGGGGCAAGTACTTCTGCTCCGTCTATAAAGGCCACTGTTAAATGGTAAACAGTAATGTGGGCATCAGACTAATGACCTTAGCATTCCTGTTCCCTGCAGAGTCAAGGAAATGGTCTTTCATTGTTGTTTTGCCTCCACACGCTCACCTATCAGAAAGAAACACACACCCCTGCAGTAAAAAATAAAACGCTGGGATAGACAGACACAGTCATGGATGCTTTCAGGCAGGCATACAAGTAGAGACACACACACCCAACGAAAAACAAATGCACTTGGAATAACAAGTGTTTACACAAACAAATGTCTCACAGGCAAGCCATATATATATATATACAGTACATATGTGGAGAAATGATGCTCCAGGATACACTTTCCAGGAGCAGGTGTTTCTCTGCATTAATATTGTTCTATCAATAAAAGGCAAACTAAGCCTGAAACAACCTGACAAAGGAAAGAACCTCCCAGACAGCCAGGGGGGAAAACACAAAACACAGCAGCCGCATACAGTCTCTGTTGTGTACCAAATCTGTTTCCTCTGCACAGTTACTGATGAAAAGAAAAAGAGGCAGACGAGTTCCTCTTTTCTGCTATCTTATCTCATGGTATTGATGTTATAAGAAGCACCGGCGGCCTGTACTTGCTTTTATCTACGCAGCTAGTACGTTGGACCTGTGTGATTGCCGGGTTTGTGGTGAGCTACGGCCAGCGGCTCCATGTTCAGCAATCTAATCAGCAGTACCACTGGTTTCCCATTCCCAGCAGGCTCCAGGGCAGAGAGAGAGAGAGAGACATTCATCAGTCCTATCATCATCATCAGAAAAAAACTAAAAAACAATTCCAAATTACGACGATTATTTTCACTATCCATTCATTTGTTGATTCATTTTCATAATTTCCCAGAGCCCTGACACCCTCTTAAGGGCCTGTTTTGCCAAACCAACCGTCTGATATATGATTATATGAATATATGAAAACAAAACAGAAACGCAGCAAAGCATCACATTTGTGAAGCTGAAACAAATGTGATGGCCTTTTGGTTTTACAAATGACCTGACTTTATTTTCATCCATTATTGAAACTAATTGTTTCAGCAAGTGGTGTTTTTGGAGCTATTTATTGACATTTAAAGCTGCACCAACAGCGTTTTTTCATATTAACAATGGATCAAATGACTGTGTGTATAAAGCTTGATATATGGTCCTGCAGAGGCTCCGTGCAGAGCTTTCGCCGCGCACGTGTGTGTTGGTGTGTGAGACGATCTCTTTAAGAGGATACCAGGGCCGGCATGTGTGTGTGTGCGTGGGTAGTGTGTGGCAGAGCGAGTGAGAGAGCGACGGCGATTAGTTTTGGAACGACTACCGACTCTAGAGTCATAGTGACAGAAACAAAGTGTCTCCCCTGTTCTTTCTTACCACGGTGGGAAATCTGCAGCAGGAAAAGGTAACCCTCTCCTTGATTTCATGTTTATGGTAAGGAGAACCAGGAAATGAGTGGGGGGATTTATATGTATTTTCTTTTTTAAATCACGCACGGAAATGTTCATAAAAAAATGGTTGCATCGAGATGCATCGGTTTAGAATCAAAGGCCTCTGAATCAAATGGTGAGGTGCCCAGAGATTCCCTTCCCTAGCACACCCAGCAACCCAGTTTGTCCTCTGTGTCTCCAACACAAAAACTTTCTGTCTCTCATGATTTCCCCCCAGCGACGATGCCCAAGAGTTGTTTGTACAGCACAGCAGATGAACAATGCAGACTGTTTTGTACTCCATATGTTTCCAAATGTTGTACAGCTTAGTCATCAGATTACTAATGCTCCCCAATCATACTAAGTATTTATTTGTGCAGACCACTCAGATATATTCGCTCCCACCCAAAAACGTTGTGAAAATGCAGCTCAAAGTGCAGACTGAGAGATCTAGAGTGGGACACTTCAGTGCAACCAATTATCATGTGAATGGAATGCAGCCACACCCCTCTTGTGGTCAACTCAATGCTGAAGCCAGATGTCCAGGGTGATGGATGTAGCCATTTTCTTTCCGTCTTGGTCACAGACCGCCCAGACCACTGATAATTGAGATGCCACTGATCTGATAACCGTTAGTATTCTACTTTAAGAGAAGATTATGGTTTCTTCTGCACATTTTAATACGAGGGACAAGTCTGACCCTGGCCACTCAAATGTCCCATTATTTCCTTATTCCCTCCAATGAATAGCCAATAACAATTTAGAGGGGTGGAACATTGCTGATCTCAAATGCCGTTAAACCTGACCTATAGCACACCCCAAGTCCCTTTCAAGTCCATTTTATTCTGGGAAATAGCTTTTAACGGTCCTGAAAGCTTCAACAAGGAGAACCTTTTCACTTCACTATAATATCAAGATCACAGTTCCAGCCCCACTTCCTTGCCATATAATAGTTTTTGTCCTTTCTTACTTTTTAATTTATTTAGCCAGTTTATCTTAGAGCAATGTCTGTGAGCGCTTCATTTACATTCCAGCGCTGCACCTATTCAATATCTAAATCAGTGTCGCAATCAGGGGAATTCTCAGTCTCATCTCCCACACACTACGCGCCATTTCCTCAGCACTCCATGCAAATGCGCCGCCTTTGTTCTCCCACGCCACAGGTTGGTCGCCAAAATTGGATTACCCTTACAGCACTTGCTGGCAAATTCAAAATGATTTGGAGGGGGTGAAGGAGTGCTAGAAAGAAAGGAAAAACGAGAAGCGAGAATGAAAGGTTCAGCACTCCGCAGTGACATTCCTGAATAATTTGGAGGTGTGATGCTGATTGGGAAGTAGGGAGAAATTCTGCCGCCTCAATCAGACAATGTGGGGTCGTTAATTGGCAAAAAGATAGAAAGAAGCGAGGAAACCTTAATTCAGAACGGGACTTATTTGTTTCTTGAAAGCAAAGAGCTCTTTGAGCATAAAGAAAGGTGGAAAACAGAAAAGAAAAACTCAGACAGAGTCGTACAGACCAACAGAAAAAAAAGCCAGCTGTCTCTATTCTGATCAGGCGTGCTTATTGCCCACAGGCGGGTAATATTAGATGTGGAATAGAGAATATTGCAAAAGTGATATTCATCATCAGCGATACCCTCCGTTAAAGCAGAAGTCATGCAATACAGGAAAAGGAAAGTTGAAGCCAGCATAGACTTAGTGAAGATGCTTGTCTCAATCGTGAAAGCAGATTCTGATTTAATTAAGTCGTGCTTTCCTCGCAAGCAAAACATCGAGCATTCCATAGAGGCATTTCCAATCAGCAAAGGGCATTGTAAATCCCCCCCCCCCCCCCATCAATGTTTCTCCTGATTAAGGGAGTTATGTCAAAGCGCCTCTGTGTAGATTTCAAATTCTATTAATGCTGCACCATTATTATTCGGCTGCTCCATAGAAAGTGGAGTAATCTCGTTTTCACTTATTCCAAAGGGCTTCAGGTGTCTCCTTGTCTCTCATGTCATCTCAGGGATTCAGATGAATCCCCTCACATCTGGTGACGGGACAACAAACGGCAGACGGACACCGTTTTGTTAGTCGTGTTAAGTCTGCTTGCGGTGGAGCAGCTGGCTCATGGATGAACGTTTCCAGGTTTGTCCTATCAAATGGTTGACTGCCCTGCAAACAACATCTTTATTTGCATGAAATTAAATAAACATTAGCTCCAGCCGCTCTCTACACCAAAAGCTTGGGTTGCATTGTAAGTAGAGCCCCGACCGATAAAGGATTGTTAAGGCCAATACCGATACGAATATTTGATTATTTAAAAATGCGATATATATGCCGATATATTGGCCGATATAAAGTATATTAAAAAAAATAATAATCCAGAAACGCATTAAAAAACATGAACAGATTTCCCTAACATTAGTTATTTGTAGTTATTTATGAGTTCTCACAAAAAAAATAAGATCATTTGTTTTATTGCCACGACAGAACAGAAGAACATCAAAATATATTGAAGTTCTGATAAATATTCTGCATAAAAATACAAACTTAAGCTATGAAATTTAAAGTCCTTTGAACAAAAACACTATAATCAGAAATAATCAGTGTTGCCAACCGGGACGTTGTGGAGCGCCCTCTGGTGGACAAACTTTGCAATGTTCATAACACGGTTGACAGTCCGTTTTTATTTTTTAGATTTTCAGATTTATAAGATTCATTTGTCATTATAAATGATTCTGATGAAAGAAAAAAAATTGAATTGTTCAAAAAAAATTGAATTGGCCATTATGAATGTAAGTACCGATATATTGAGAAATGCCTAATATCAGCCAATAATATATGGCCCGCCGATATATCGGTCGGGCTCTAATTTTAAGGTAACAGATTGCCATTTGTGCAAAAAAACACAACACAAAGCGTGTTGAGGAAAAGCCTTTTTAAAAGAAGTCCTCTGGAGGAGGGTTTTTTGTGCACATGCCCAGTGGAGGGACTGAGGGAAAGCGGTCCTATTCCAGTGTCCTGTAGACTGTCCCGTTGCCAAGGCTGCCACAGTCCCACAATGGCTGTTGTGGAAGCTTTGATGTGCGGCCGACCTGGACTCATGCGTGCTCAGCAGACCTCGGAGAAAGCAGCAAAGGGAAGCTGAGGCCGAGGCTGACTGGCGGCATGCTTTGCTCCTGATTTTTGTTTCAACTTCAGGGAGTAAAAGTGGAGTGAAATGAAACCCCCCGGGCACCTCAGCAAAGTGGAGAGGAAGAACGCCACCAGCGAGGAAGTCTGAACGCTGCCCAGCTTGGCTCAATACACCAACACAAGACTTCCTAATGCTGCAGATGTCGTGTCAATACTCAGAGAGGGCCTGTTGAGTATCATAGAGACACACACTGTACACTTGACCAATGTAACCAATGTAACTAGCTGTGGATTCCAGCAGTGACAAAAAAAAAATAATGAATACATCCACCACAAGATTTATCCCTTGTGTTGTCTTGCCGTCGACCTGCAACTAGGTGTTTTTCTTGGTTGA
The DNA here is from genome assembly GCF_008692095.1 of Etheostoma spectabile. NCBI lineage: Eukaryota > Metazoa > Chordata > Actinopteri > Perciformes > Percidae > Etheostoma > Etheostoma spectabile. Next base: position 8,541,273 of record NC_045741.1, read on the forward strand.
AATTTCAACATTTTGTTGTTCTTTTTCTACACATTGACTTTTTTTTCCAATTTTGTTCCAACTTTTTTGTCGCTTTTTTCAATGTTTTTTGTCACTTTTTCCCATTTTTTTGGCCGTGTTTTTTTTTTTTTTTTTTCAAAATCTGTCACTTTTTTCAACGTTCTTTTGTCAAAGTTCTGAATTTTTTTTTTGTAAATGGGTCAAATTTGACCCGAGGACAACAGGAGGGTTAATTCACTCCAGAGACATTATTCTCTGCTTTACCGCCTTTTCATATTGTCAGTATTCTAGTGAGCGCCAACTCTTCTTTCCCATGAAGACAGTTAGAGCTTCAACTATGACAAATGCCCGTTGCATGTTTCAAGACCCAATCTGTAGTTCCTGCGCTTATTTCGTCCTTACAATTACAAAAGCATTTGTTAACTATTTTCAAAGTATCTATAGTCTCTACTATCATGGTCTCTACCATCATTTTGTAGAGACCTGAAGTTGAGTCAATAGCTGAATTATTCAAACAGTATACATTTCAGACAACAATTAAAATAGCTCTCCTTTCAAATCCCGTCAATTGACTTGCAGTTTTAAAACAGCCATCAGTCATTTTAGAAATTTATTTAGTTTTCTTTTAAATCACGCCACCTCAACCCCTCTTCCATCCCATCCTTTTTTGCCTGCTGATATGAATGGGCCGGCATTTATCTGACCCCCCCCCCCCCCCCCCTCAACATTCCCTCTCTGTCAGCAAACGCTCTGACACGCCACCAAAGTTAGACTGGGCCTCACTTGCACTTTTGAGGCACACATTTTCATTCATGCATGCACTCACGCAGTTGGAGCCATGCTCCTGAACTTATATGTAGCAGAAAACAGGGCCGGCTGGCGGGCTTACGCAGGGATGCATTCTTCGCTTTGCCATCCGAAGTTACTGTAATTGGAGTGTCTTTCAAAGCCTCAGCTTCTCCAGGAAGATTGGTATCAAAGCTGACAGCATTTGCTGGATTTCTCGTTGCCAGGCTCTTTGGCTAATGCGTCACTCTCAGCTACGCAACTACCAACTCTGCTTCAGAGATGCACTCAACACTGAAATTGTTTTCTCTTTACCTCCCGAATCACTTAAAGTTAGTCAGAGTGAGTAGCTACCTTGACACTTTTAAGCTAAACAGCTCAAATACCCCAGTAGGACAGGTGCATGCATTTCATATACTGTAAATGTGTATGAGTATCAGAGAGGTATACGTTTAAAGCAGAATACCGATTTAGTCACATCATCCTTTCATGGTAATTTCTTCTTTTGAGCCTGCCTCAATTTTAACTATAAATGAGGTTGTTAGATATGTGCTTTTATGTAAAAAGATGGACACTTTCAAGGCTGCCATCTGAATGTAATGGAACTTTAATTTACAGAGGCCTCAGAAACAAGGGTAGTAATGATACTTACATGGACTACATCAAGTTGATTTGGCATTTTCCAAGCTTTTATTTTTTAAAGATAATTTTGGGACATGTTAGGCCTTTAATGACGGGACAGCTGAAGAAGTGAAAGGGAAGAGAGAGAGAAAGGGGGAATGACATGCAGCAAAGGGCTGCAGGTCGGAGTCGAACCAGGGCCGCTGCGTCAAGGCGTAAACCTCTATACGGCATTTTCCAAGCTTTAAAAACTTCTGCAAAACAGCATCCTTTTCAAAAAAAATGTCATCTTCCCATGATCAGGATTCCATATCATAGGAGGCGCTTGCAGCAGGGATCATGTGTGTGCAGGACTTATTCATTTATACCTCTCTCTCTCTCATATCCATCCTCCTACACGTATCCGTATATATGTGTGTCTTGGGGGAAAGGTAATCTGCACATCAGCAGACGCCACATGCAGAATGCTTTACAACAGCGGGGGGGACTCTTTTCTGCTATTGTATTAAATTGCTGTGAGCTGGCAGAACATAACGTAGCCTAATGTCGGAGATTATGCGAGAAAACGTCAGAGTTGAACCGGGCCGATACATCAGTTTTCATCAGACTCGCCCTGGGTCGGGTTAAATAAGTCACCAAAAATACCCCGCCAAACAAATCCCCTACTTCTGTTAACCGTCAAGCCACTAAACCTGTATGGTAATGAACACCTCTGCTGAAATGTGAAATTTATTTATCGATCAGACACGAGACAACACACTCTCTCTCCCCAAATCCATCCTCCTACAGCTCCAGCTGTTACCCTGAAGCAGCTTAGCATGGTAACTATGGTAACGCTCACCAACCAACCTGGACTTTTCCTGCCATCAGCCTTATTATCATCGTTGCCACCACTGTGGAGGCTAAGATTGCGGGACCTCTCCCGATCTTCTGATCCTGGCCTGATTTGCATAATGTGAATACTGGCGTTGATGCTGACCAATGACAAGCTTTCTGGGTGTCATGCTCGACTGAAAAACAGATCAGCAGATGTGAATTTCAGTAATTGAAAAAAAATAATACTTGGAAACACTGGAAAGGTAAGAGTGTGCGTGTGCATGTGAGTGTGTCTTGTTTGCTCTCAGGAGTTTTTCCATCCTGACTACCAGCAT
>NC_045741.1:8543840-8558824 GCF_008692095.1 Etheostoma spectabile
TTTTTTTTTTTCTTCTTCCTTTTCTTCTAGGTGTGAGCAACTGCCGGTGTGTGTACGCCCAGGATGACCTGAAGAAGTTTTCCCTCTCAGCATCCAGCTTACACGCTTCACTGTCTCCCGGGGCGCTGTTATTGGCAGCTGGAGCCAAAAGGGAACAGTTGAGCTTGTAAGGAACAACGTACTACACCAAGTCCTATGTTTCCAATCTTGAAAACTGCTGTATTGCCGATATTTCTTTTGTAGGAAAAAGGCCAAAGGACGCTGCTAAACAAAATGTCCAACAATTTATCACACGTGATACTTAGTAGAAGACTGGGATTACATGAAGAAATTCTTGGCATGCTGTTCTATATACAGCAGAGAAGAGCGGGCCTAAATCTGATCCTACACATTCTGTAAATAGACTATATTCCAAAGCTCGCGTAATAAAGTCAACCATAACTTCTTTATACATTTATGCCAGTGTACCTTGGTGCCAATTGGTTTATTTGTATATTTCAGTGTAAATATATACAAGTGAGGGTGGCTGAGCTACTTCTATTCGGTTCACTACCATTCTAAAGATAGGTGGTTCTGATGTGATAATATCTTTGGTGTAAGTATGTGTGCCCTTATACCTTGTTTGCTCAGTTCTTTTTCTTGTACTCGCTTTACTCCCTTGGAGTATATCTGTGTGCCACTGCCGGTATAAGGTCACCCAACACCCAGCAGGTGTAACTGTGTATTGTTGGTACAGCTGGGTTAAAAACTCAGCAGCACAGTTTTCAGCCCTTCCAGAGCATTCTGCAAATATCATAAAAGCAAAATGACAACCTGTTCAGTGCAACCTAAAGCTGACTTGACTATAACTATAATTTAAAAAAAAGCTGACAACACCATCCTAATACCGAAAGTAAGAAAATGTTTTCTAATATAAAAAGGGATTTTATAACATGAATAAAAATCTTTAAAAAACAGAAAATATTTTTGTTTTATTATACCAATTATTTGGTAGATCAGATATTAGTTATTATTATTACCATTATTATTAAAACTAATTGAATGCTAACATTACTAACAAATGTGCATTTTTTGTTTTGGATAACATTAGCAAATCTAGTCCTTCCCGCCTTGGCCTACGTAACGATCTACGCGCACGGCGTGAAGTGCATGGCGAAGGTACGTTTAGTCTCTCTCTCTCTCTCTCTCTCTCTCTCTCTCTCTCTCTCTCTCTCTCTCTCTCTCTCTCTCTCTCTCTCTCTCTCTCTCTCTCTCTCTCTCTCTCTCTCTCTCTCTCTCTCTCTCTCTAAAACTGTTTACTCAACATTAAATCTCTTTGCCAAACCATCTCTGTGAAACTTCCCAAGCCTTTTCCCTCATGAATACATGCCATCTCATCCATGAGAAGTACTCTGAAACAACCTGACCTTTAATCAACACCCATGAGGAAAACCCTGCTCATTTACATCAACTTTCACTGCAGTTATCTTGATCTTTAGCTACCTATGCTATGCAGAGAACTTCTTCATGGTCCCAGAGGCACTTCTCTGTCAAACCAGTCCTCAGATCCTGCAATGTGGCTGATGTATGAAGTCAGTTAATACCCCAACCTGTGAAGAACATTATGGCCATCCCGAGTCTAAAGAGCATATTGTGTCTGATACGACACTTATTCTGATGGATGGATCCAGGTCTACTGAACGTTTTGCAAAGAGACAGGGGGCGGGGAACTGCATTAGCCGTAGACAACTTTGTCATTAGGTAACAGTTCAAAGAACAGTCCAAAACAAATGAGCTCTAATCGGTGTGACAGAGAGGGACTCATTAGTCATTAGTGGTTGGAACAGGGGTCCAAGTAGTTTTTAATTTGTCTCCTGCATGAGGAGACTGCCAGGTTGGACTCAGACGGGACACACAATCCACCTGACAGTTGCAGAATTATATTTTTTGCAATTCAGGCACACATCTTAAAGTCCAAAACTGTTTTGACAAAACAATGCACCAATATGTTGACCTGATGATTATCTTCAGGAGTGAAACAAGTCCCATTTGAGATCCAGTATGTACGAATCACAGATGGTGATGTCTCAAGCAGGATCGGTATCCCGATGCACGCATTTTTTAGTGTGGATTATGTCAAATGTACGAACCAAGATCCATCTGGAACACCTCGATGTAACTTAATTCTGTTGTTCACTCCTACTCTGGAACCATCTTCTAATGCCATGTTCAGACATGCAGACAACGCAATGTTTTGGTATTTTTTAATCAGCGTGAGGGACAACCATGAAGCCCTGAGCAGAAGAGCCAAGTGGCTTGCTGGTAATTAGGGGTGTGTAAAAAACCCTCATTCATATTTGAATCGCGATTCAAGCTCTACTGATTCAAAATCAATTCATAGAATTCCAAAAATCGATTCATTTTCATTTTAAAATTTATTTTATGTCTTCTGCAATCACATGATGATAGATGAATACTTTATTGATCCCCAAGGGAAAATTCAAGGTCCCAGTAGCTTACAGACATTACACATGACATTACACATACATGTGCATCATAAATTGACAAATCCATATGAATAACATGGATGTACTGTATATACGTGGGAAAAGTAACTAGATTTGAGCACAGCTGCATACATACTCAGACGGAAAAGCGTGTTTTTATCAAGCTGTATGAGTGCTTGATAACATTTCAACACAAATTCTCCCTCAAGTCCAAACTGATAAAAAGAAGTTCAATTCTATTTACTCAGGATTGCTTTGCCAAGCTTCGATGGTCTCTTTACCGCAAACACAGCCTCACACACTTCAGATAAGACCTGGGAGCTGCTCATCTCATCACTTTTTAGTCTATTACTGCTGGCCATTGAACAGTTAGGGCAGTTGACGGATGCAAGTTTCATTCAAGGAAACTATCATGACTTCTTGTGGAAAAAAAAGCAGTGTTGCTTTCTCACTTTCCCCTCAGGGATTAATGTTTCTCAGGGATTTAAACCAGTCAATCAGTTTCAAACCACTTCTCCAACCTGTAGGCTTCCTATCATCACTGCTCACATTGAACAGAGGCTCAGTTCAATTTAATTCTCCTTCTCCAGTTGGCCTGAGCTTATGGGCACATTCAACATTTTAAATCAACAAAATTAGCAATGCAAATAGATCCGTGTCTTCAATCTATTACCCGTGGTGTAATAAACACAAGAGACTAAACACATTTGGAAAATGTCAAAATATCTTAATTCTGTCAGCATATCTACTTTAATTATCATAATCTGGAGCTGTATCAAGTAGTCACCAGTGATGTGTGACACAGCTATACGTGTAGTATCAGGACTTGTAAAACAATGACAAAGACGAGTTGGATGGAGAAAGTGAAACACAAGTAAGAGAGACTAAAGAAAAAGGAGAAGTTTTAGAGACTGTTTTCGTGAAGGGGAATGAGAGTTTTAGAGTTAGATTGGAGTGAGGTGGATGGATATAGGCCCTATAGCTGCCAAGTCATTATTATATCTTACAAAGCACTTAGAAGCCACTTAACTGGGCTGCCTCTCTTTAATCTGTCTGCAAAATGAAAAAGCCTTCATCCAGGGGGTAGATGTTATACTCCTGTCCTTGAGGCTTAGACAAGCAGCCTGTGTCACTGTCATCAGTACAAGGCAAGCTAGACAGATCCATCCAAATAAAGTGTCCAAGTGGCTGCTAGCATCATGTTGTTGATCAGCTCTGCATGAAACTATCCCGGGAAATAAGATAACCCAGACGGGACATTTAGCTTCATTTCTCCAAATGGATGTCATTTAGTCATTTATGTTGCGATAACGCAGGGCTGAAATGAGTGAAGACAGGCACCGCCAGACGTAAGGAATCAAATCAGAAACATCCCTAGATTAGATTTGGTGCAAAAAAAAAAAAAAAAAACCTCCGTGAAAGAGAAATTCATTGCAGAGGCCGCACACTAAAAAACCTCTGACAAATCTCATTCCTTACCAACAAATGATTTTGCCCTTTGCCCAAAATGATACATGTTAGTTCTGCAGATTTGCATGGAAACCCTGCCCGATAATAGCATGGAAGATGTTTTCTTGCCTAGTCAGGTGAAAAACATGTCCTCAGCTGGCCCAAGTTAATTGTGTCTCGGAGTGTGAGGGGAAGGAACACAACACGGACAAATTGTTTTTCTGAAAACACGGGAAACATAATAGAAACACGGCTCTGTGACCTGGGTAACTGCTGGATTTGAACATGTCACATAGGCTACCGGCTCCCCACTACTTCAGCTGTAGTTAAGAATCTTTCCAGTCCACAGGCAGTAGTGCAGCTATTCAACAAAGTGCATACTTAATGCAGTTAGTGATATATTGTATGGCTTTAATTACATCTGGGTTTCATTCTCATAGCTCATTGGTATGTGAGGTGTGGGAGTGTTGCTGTTGAGGCAGAGCCCATTTCTTAAGGTGAATAAAAACTTGATACTCTGCTGTTCACTGAACTGAATAGGATTGGACATTTCAATGTTTTTTTGGCATTGGCAGCGGAGGGAAGTGAAAGAAGGAATCAGAGTCAAAGGAAGCATCCAAAGCAACTAAGCATATTGAAAAATATGGTCTTAATTGTGGAAATAAAAAAAGACTAGCACTAATGTTTGATGTACTGAAGAAAAGATGACTTACTTATTCATGTGCAGCCAAATCAAACTGGAGCGAGTACCAGAGCTGCTAATTTGAAAGCCTCCTGACAGTTCAGGAGCACTCAGAGCTATGGTTATTCCTGCGCTCTTTGAATTAGCTTTCTGTCCTGTACTGATATCATAATCCATTCATTCCCAGGGTTTGTAACGATTTTGATCGCTCTGATGGAAACACTTTGAAGTGTATTATCATAAGCACAGTGGAAGTGTGCAGTTCTTGAGAATCAAACCCATGAGGCTACATTCTCAATCATGCACAATATGGTTGTAAGCTAGACGCCATTATTCAACACCTTTGTTTTACAACGTTTGAATTACCACACGCAATACTGAAGTTACAAATAGTCTTTCTTATTCAATATGCTATCTCGTTTTAGAATATGTCAAACAATGCTGTCAACGGCAAACGCGTGCTTAGCATGTTAAGTGTGAAAATGATCCAGCCCGTCAGCAGGAGGCTTAATTACAGGGCCGCTCAAATCAGTTCAACACTAGACAAGCACATTAGCCCCAATCAGGCTAATCTACATTAACATCACTGTTATCTGCAATGGAGGAAAGTGTATTCCTACCTGAGGTTTTAATAATAATAATAATAATAATAGTGTATACTTCAATGTTTTCACTCTTTTGTTATTACACACATTACACACACATGCACGATATGGAGAGATGTCATGGAAAGGCTCCCCGAGCTGTTGGGGGTTTGGTGCCTCAAGAGCACCTTGGCAGCCCAGGAGGTGAACTGGCAACTCTCCAGCTACCAGCCCACCACCATACTTTGGTCCGTACGGGGACTTGAACCAGCGACCCTCCGGTTCCCAACCCAACTCCCCTCATGACTGAGCTACTGGCACCCTATTTTGTACAAATAGAAAAATAAAAACAGAAAAACAAACAACGACCACTCTAAGTCAAACAAAATATTGTATGAACTCAGTCCACCACCATCACCCTCGTAATGAATGCAGTGAGCACCTTGGACCTGCAGCTCTGAATGTGATGCAACCTTCTCATGCAGCACACTAGACTCCATCAATCATTCCAAAGCAGCTCTTGAATTTATTTCATGCTGTTTGTCAGCAAAGCAGAAAAGGCTGGAAAGCCACGGTTTTAAAATGAAGACAGTTAACACCCGCTCCTACGCTGGCTTTTTTTGACCAGCTGCACTGAATGAAAACTCGACTTGATCCAATTTAGATTTTCAGTCTTTGGTTGTCATTAAGGAGCAAATGGATGCAGGTGACCAGTGGTCAATAATTATGCAAATAAACCAAGCTAGCACAGCTCGCTGCGTAGGGCAATTCATCATCTTCGGTAGTGGAGCCAGTGGACCGCGTCACACCCCTTATTAGTACACAATCAGAGTTAAATAGCTCGGAAAGGCCTTCACCTTGAACACAGTCCTCCTTTGTCAATGTACAGTATAGCTTATACTATAATCACTACTCTTTGGATAGAGAGAGCCAAGGACGACCCATGAGCCAACCATGCCCGACCAAACCTATAGGATGCGTACTTAATGCTCCCATAATGTGCTCATTTTTGGGTTCATAATTATATTTTGAGGTTGTACCAGAATAGGTTTACATGGTTTCATTTTCAAAAAACACCATATGTTTGTTATACTGCACATTGCTGCAGATCCTGTTTTCACTTTGTGTGTTTAGGTCTCTGTTAGTGTTTAGTCTCTGTAGCTACACAGTGAGACATCTCACTTCTATACTATCTTTGTTGGGAGTTACATGTACAGTAGCTAGATAAGATCACATCAGCTAGATAACTCTTTCTCAAACTTTGGTCAGTCCGAGGCAGGATTAGCTGGGCGACTTCTTCTAGACGAGGGCCACTTGTGGAATACCTGCAGAACAGGGACAGCAAGTAGTTCTTTTGTAGATTATGGTGAACTAGTGTGTGTTGTAGCAGTGTTTTGCCATTAAGAATGAGCTAGCATGCTACGGTTAGCCACCCCGTCTCGGCAAGTTGCGTAGAAAACGGTGCAGATTTTAAACAGAGAACATTCTGAAACCTGTATCTCACTCAAAACAGCATGGATAGTTCTTATCCAAGTTTGTATGCGTGTGGAAGCACCAGAGACACAAAATAACACCCCCAAATCCCAGAAAATTGATTCTAGCGACTGACTAGGCCCCTTTTTTTTTTACTGTTAATCAGAATGGGGGAGGTTCCCTGAGACTCCCATCAGCCAGCGATATCATGGCGGATTTCAGAATCTTATACCGGTCCATACCAGCTCAAAAAGTCTGAGAACTTCGTAGTATCCCGAGCAAAGCAGACCTCAAAATCCAACATGGCAGCTCCGTGCATCAACAGTAGTGAAAGCTGTAGTAATATACAGTTTAGTAGCACACACTTACTGTAGCGAGATCAACTTGGGTGTGATGTCATTTCAGGCTTCGGCTTCTGTGGTAAATGGACCCCCCCCCCACACACACATACACACACACACAGCTCCATAGTTTTTCAGGAGGATTCAAAGAACATTAACGCCATTGTCAGGTTTCAAACGGAAACAGGATCTGCAGCATGTTTTAGACAGCAGCCCCTTTCTTCACAGAATATTCTGGCAGAGGTGTCTACACACTTCAAAGCTCTCTGATAGTGGGGCTTATGAATATTTTAGTACAGGCTAAAATGTTAAACTCTGAGGATATGCTATCAAACTCCGAAACTGAAAGCACCTTCAAAACACCTAGGAGCTCCTAATGAATACACTGGAGCTAAATTACCAGGGACAGCGCGGTGCGAGGCAAGCAGTTTAATGGGACTAATATAACTCTAGACACTGTGAGACAACTGTGAGATTCATCATTTTGTAGGATTTAAGTAACATCATCCTCTAATTTGGTATTTTGCTTTAAAAAAAAATTGTACATCCCTTGACTTCTTTCATCTAATAAAATACATTCTTATAAAGGGATGTTTGTTAGCACTTTAAGATAACACGTTTGAGTTATATGCTCTGTTATTATTTATGTTCTATTACATGACTGAAGAACAACTTTCACATTTCCCTGGTCATGGCTGGAATGTTTTACGGTATTTACACTGGCATTCATGATCTTTTGATGTACAGGGATCAGTCACGGGTCCATCCATCTGTTCATGCATTCATCTAGGAGCGGGAATTAATTGTAGTTGACTGTAAACATGTCTGTGCAATGTTAATTTAGGAGTCCACACCAGGAGTCACAGCTTAACTGTTATAGTGAGAGGAGATTAAAAAGAAAGACATAACAAGGATGAAAGTTTATCCCGATTAACTAAGGCATATTATTCAGAGGACAAACTGGCTCCATCTGAATAACAAGTCACTGAATAGTGGTGTCAAAATCAGTCCATCTACCCAGGTTGAGGATGAGATGAGACAGTCAGCACAGAAATACCTGATACTTAAAGATGTTCCAACAATCTGGTTGGAAACCAGTAGGGCTGCAAGATATGTGGAAAATCTGCTTTAATTGTGACACAAATAACACTTAGTACTCAGTTCTGCTGACTTCTGCTAACAAATTGCTTGTTGAATTTAAAATAAATGAAAGGTTGTAATCAAATCAGGGCTGGGGATCTCATCGCTGCTCTTTGCAGATGATGTGGTCCTGATGGCGTCATCGGCCTGTGACCTTCAGCACTCACTGGATCGGTTGGCAGTGTGAAGCGGCTGGGTTGAGGATCAGCACCTCTAAATCTGAGGCCATGGTTCTCAGCAGGAAACCGATGGAGTGCCTTCTTCAGGTAGGGAATGAGTCCTTAACCAAGTGAAGGAGTTTAAATACCTTGGGGTCTTGATCGTGAGTGAGGGTACAATGGAGCGGGAGACTGGTTGGAGAATCGGAGCGGGGGCAGTATTACATTCAACTTATCGCACCGCTGTGATGAAAAGAGAGCTGAGCAAGAAGGCAAAGCTCTCGATCTACGGGTCAATTTTCCTTCCTACCCTCACCTTACTTTGTGCTGAAAGCATATACACTCTAAAAGCCGTGACACACTAAACAGATAATCGGCCGTCGACAGTCTGGCGGGGTCGGGGACTCGAGTCTCGTGACTCGTCATCTTTCATTTTGGCCAAGCTGACATGCTCAGTTGGAAGGCAGGCACTGCCGGCAGTCACACTCAAATGACCAATCTCTCCAAATCTGAGGAAAATCTTTTAAACTGACCTTTGGCAATCTGAAATGAAGACAGATTCAGCAGTTGCAAGGCCTGTTTCTCGCTTAAAATGTTTTCAGAAACACGTTTCGGTGAACTATTTTACTAAAATATGAGACGGTATTCTGAACAAGCCTCTATGACAGTCTGGCTTTGATTTCCCACAGAAGCCAGACCCAAATGACGCGTTCGTCCAATCAGCTGATGGGTTTAACTTTTGGGCGACAATACAGATTAGCGCCGCCTGCTGTTGTGGAGACAGACTACGTCTGGTCGCTTTGTTGTGTTCCGAGCTAGGGGCTACGCCTCTCTTCTCTAAGGATAGCTCCTATGGCGCCACTTTGATGCTAATAAGCCATCACCCTCCGTTAGCATTCTATTGTCTGCCATTCATTTTGGCGCCACTTTGACAGCGAATAACTTTACATCTGAAGCGTTTCAAGACTAGTTATCTGTTTTTTTCTAAAGAAAGATGACAATGTATAAAAGGCTCCATTACCTTGTATCCCACGTTATAGTTTTGTAGAAGAGGTTTTTGTAAAAACAGGCTAACGATTGTGTCATAACAACGCAACTTACTGTCACCCAGTAGAGGAATTACCGTATAGTACAGGGTAAGATCACAGACAGTTTGGACTTATACAGCTGTTTAGGTTTAATTACTAATGTTAACAAGCATTTTAGTTAGCGATAATTAGCCTATGCCTATGTTATCTCTATCTATACCTATCAGACAGGTTGCTCACGTCACATCTACGTCGTCAAGCTGAGCTGGAGGCAGTAATCCTCAACCCTCACCGGAATAGTGCTTCTAATAGTCTTCACTGTCTCCGTCCAGAGCAATAGGATCTGTTGGTCCATTCCTTTAACTGTCTATTGCTCTGAGGCCCTTTTTTGACCAACTCGGGGAGACTGCCGAGGGTTGGCTGTCTGGTTGGTGTGTCAGGGGCATAAATCAGGTATGTGTTTATTATTATAAGTTGTGTGTCATTCCTCAAAGTTATTAATGTTCTCCAATACTAAATATTAAGATTAAAAAAGGGGACGCTTCGATTCAGAATTTCCAAATGAGTCTGTTCCACACGTTTTGCTGATGTTGATGCAGTACCTGAGGAAAAGGTGCTGTCTGCATAAAGCAGACCTTTCAGACACAACTTGCCTTCCTTTGCATGTTGATTCATGTTTTATAATAAATATATGCAAAACAATGTAAATATATCAATAACCCTGCAGCGCCGGCTGTTTGTAGGCAGTATCTCATTAGCTGCTAATTTCCGCTTTGGAAATGGGTAATAGTGGATCCAAGCAAAGGCTGACCTAAGGATTTCACATGCATCTATTGGAATAAACTGCACTTGGAAATTTGTCAGTCAGCACTTTTCACATCCCCTACTTAGCCTTGCAAGTCTACCAAAAGAACTAAAAGTCAGTTCTCCACATTGCCAGTGACAGTTAACCAATAACTCAGCAGGCAGGACAATCAGTCCCCTCACACAATTAGTTAGGCCTACATTAAACAATTGTTTTTTTTCAATGTCAGTTAGGGCCCCGACATCAAGACACTTAATCTACAAAACTATTATAATTAGATTGCTGAAAATTGGGTAGAGCTCCACAAAGAAGCCACTCAAGGAAACAAGGGATTCAACCCTGAATCTTTGTTGAAAAGAAAAGAAGACAATAAAAGTGGACATTGTCCAAAGCATGAGACTATATGCAACAAAATGAAATCTTCACAATTTGTCTGTATATAATAAGTAGCACTTTCAGATCGGTGCAATCCAGAGCAATCAGTATACAAATCCACACGTCAGTTAATCAACTAAACCAGCCTGTGTTCTTTCCAGCCAACCATTTACGAGTTCAGTCACAGATCTGTAGCATCGGGGGGGGGGGTCACGCAGGGCGGCCATTTTGTCTGGCTGATTTGAAATGCGCAGTGGCCGGAAGGTAATCCCTCATTGGGACTAATTATGATGAGTCTCCAGTGAGATGGCATATTAGACCAGCTCCAAAGAGCACTGAGGATCAGGCTGTGGCCACGCAAAGCATTCGAGCGGCTCATTTCCATGACAGCTCTGCACCGAGGGAAGTTTAAAGTGATGTTTTGGGAGATTTGAAGAACAAAAAAAAAAACATCCCCTGAGGAAGTCTGAAGAATTGAAGTGATAAAAAAGTCACTTTCAACCCCATTTAAGCAACAAATGTGTCTTGATTGTTAAAAGAGAGTAAGTGACCTGCTTGTGACTCTGCAATGTCTGTCAGTGTGTACGCTATGTTTGGTCTATAAGAGCTCTTCATCCACTTCCTCCTCTGCTTCCCTTCCTTCTTCCTTCAAGGTCCATCTGACCTGAGTGTGCACCTGTATTTTTTTTTTTACCCTGTGTAAGATTCTCTAACTAACACTGTTGATAAACTAAGATAAATTTACATGAACTTGTTGACATTAGCAGGTTGAATAGAAGTTTGTATTTTTTTATTTTTGGCAGTGCAGTGCCCCACCTACCAGACTCTGCTACACTGAGGCCAGACGTATTGTTCTCTCACTTCCCCTCCATTAATTCTCCTTCCTGAAACCAAAATGCACTTCCAGTATGCACACACACACGCCAACTATATTAAAGCCTACCCAGCATTCAACAGAGAAGGGAGGGTGAGTGGAAATGTTGACATTACACACATCCTGCGCATTATTAAAACAAGTCTACCTGAACTCCTACGCCCAAAACACACAGTGTACACACACACATTCCCACGGGATCTTATTATGCGTGCAGTATGTCTCCCCCCCCCCGTGAGTATGACATGCTGCATAAATACCACATAACATTGATCTCTGTTGATTTATGGTAATATTTGTGACATGTAGTGCTGGCTTACTTTCAGCCCGTTTTGTTTTCCTATCTGTTGATATGGGACTTGTCTCGAGGTTAATTCAACTACAAAGAGTGTGCCAAAAATGGAACAATGCACATTTGGTTTTGTTCACTGCCGACAGAGAGTTTTTGATACTAAAGTGGGGTTAACTGAAAGGGTAACTTCAAACCAGACCCTATTACCCTATTACCCCATGTTTTTGAGTCTAAGTGATGATGGGAACAACAATCTTTCGTATTGGTCCAAGACTGCAATGCCGAAGCGACAAAATAAGTTACCTTGCAACTTTATTGGGCAACTGTGCCTTTTCAATTAACGTCCACAAAAACTGATTGTTTCACCCCTGATGTGTTCAAATGTTTATTCTACGTTTCTGACAACATTATGGAAAGGATCTTTATACAGAGGTCCTTTTTGTTAAAGAGTAGAGCCCTTTTTGTTTAAAATGAAACATCCCTGAAATTGCTCCCACCAGATAAATTTTACCACCATTATAGATTTTACCATTGCAAAATAAAATAAAAAAGTTCTTTTCCACTGTTCACTACCACTCTGGTTTGGTTGAAATAAACCCTTAATTCACCCATCCCGGTTCCCGGCTGCTGGCTATCATTACCGCGTTACACTCGGTTTGTCCCACCTGTATAAGTATTTTCTAAAGACTTCATTCACATGCTCTACTTGCTTCATTGCATTCTCTCTCCTACTGTATACATTTTTCCTCGATTCCGATCTCACTTCTCTTCTTCAGCCATATTCTTCTTTATGGATTTTCTCTCCCTCGGTGGTGGACGTGAAGCCATGATCTGCCCTCTAACCAGCTCTATTTTGCGCCACAAACTAATGATATTTGAAAAAAGAAAAGAAAAAAACTACTGAAAGAAGCAGTCTTGATCAGTGAAAGCAAATCATACACACAACCACAGCAGCCACACATCTGTTACATGATTGATGCGTGGGCGCTGCGATGTCTCTCTGATGCTGCCTTATCAACACAGCAGCTGGCCTCTGATGACTCAAAATCCACAGCACAACTTGATTCATTCGACTCAGTTTTGGAAACTTGGCTGAGGTTAACCCAGTACAGTCGGGGGTCTGAAGCTGCCCCTGAAGTTCTTCTGATTCCATGACAGAATGCAGGGGAGGGGAGAATGAAATCCTGATGAAATTTCATCATGCTGCTTTACAAGGGCAATGTGTGTGTCTCAAGTCTGAGTTGGAAGAGTCAAACCTGACCCAGAAAATATTCCACTCAAAGGTGGAGTTTGTGTTTCGAAAAACCTGCCGGATGGAAAGGGAGCTGAACTGCTGGATGTGTGCTGAACAGCCTCTGACATGCAGTTAAACCAATCTGTTTGCTTTCACTTCTTTTCTGTTCTCCGCATCAGGTCCGATAACTCGTACGTCATGAGTAGTGCTGCCGCAATTAAATGGACAAAACAAAATAACAAACACTTGATCGGGCGGCTTCAATCAGGCTTTAATATTTAATCAGGATCTACTGCACTGTTCAATCCCTGCTCTGTTCCCTTTTTACTATCCCCATCGCACCCAGTCTATCATGGTATCTTACTTTATCATGGTCATTGCACTTCTGTGAGGGATTTTTATTTTTATTCTTATGTGTGTGTATATGTGTTTGTTGTGTTATGGTTGTCTTGCTTCTGGATGCCTAAAATTTCCTTCTTGATGAATAAAGTATCTATCTATCTATCTATCTATCTATCTATCTGAACCCCGAGGTCCCCCCCCCCATGCTGTGCCAATGTGTGTGTGTTTATCTGATGAGCAGGTGACCTCGGCCACGGTGTATGAATGTGTGTGTGAATGGTGAATGGTTCCTGTACTATGTGAAAGCGCTTTGAGTAGTCGTTAAAGACTAGATAAGCGCTTTATAAGAACAGTCCATTTACATTGGATTTATTTTTAAATTAGCTGTTTAGATTAGTCGACTAATCAAAAAATGAGTCAAAAGATTACTCATAAGAAAATTAGCCGACAGTGGCAGCACTAGTCACAAGCACAGTAGGGGTGGGAAAAATATTGGATCCTTAGATGCATTGCGATTCTCTAGAACAATTAGATGCTTGATTCAGATAAGTCAATTATTATTATTATTTATTTTTACAGTAATACATTTTACAGTTACTGTCTCCAGACATGTACAAATCAGAAAACTGATTGAAAGAGGCTGGGATCATGGACAACAACTTAGAGTTCAGGCAAGAGTGCAGGAAAAAAAAGGAAAGGAAGTTTTTTTATAAATACACATGATCTAATAAGACATACTTAAAATAATTAGGCTGTTGATCTACTTTATCACATTACATGTGACCACCTCATGTTTCATGTTCTAAGAAGCGGATTCTCCACCTTTAAACATGCCTGAGCCTCTGGCATGGAGGATCACTGTGAGAGAAGGGGACTTTCACAAGCCTGTTTGAGGCTTAAGCATGGGATGACTACACAATGAAACCCCAGTAGACAAAACATTTCATTAATACTGCGTAGGAAATATGTCAAAATCTAAGCTTTTTCTAGCTGCTTTGTCTAGGAAGTGATAAGCAAACTCTCAGCAGCAAACTCAGATTTATATATTTTTTTTAAATCACACATGAAATTGGTGAATTGTTGGTCTCAGAATCAAAAGGTGCCCAGAGATTCCCACCCCCAGAGCGAGTGTTTAGTGAATTACTTCACAGACTATTTCCTCGGGCCCTGATCCAAGTCCACTTTAGAGGTAGGCTTAACAACCTAACAATTAAAGGGGTTTGTAGCTCATGGCTTTTTATTAGAGTGTCTGTGAGATTAAAATATTAGGGAAAATATTCAAAAAATCATTTAGGTAAATTAAGGTCCAACTCCATGTAGGTATATTTTGAAAACAGCTTTACGGACTCATGGCTTTCTCATTCCGGTACCAAGCAAACAAACCCAATGGGAAGGAGGCACTGGGGCATATTCACATCATTAGTAATGATAATTATGCCACCAATGAGGCCAATTTACGCTTAATTAAGCAGTCATTTCTTTGTCAACATACACGTTTTTGCACAGCACACAGGCGCTGGTAACAATGCTCTTTGTTGGCAGACAACCAGCTTTTTCTCATTAATAAACAAAGTTATGCAGGAAATGCTTCAATATGGACTTGTATCATGCTTTCTAATAGCTGATGTGACAGTTTTCAATACGTTCAATCAATTTATTGAATGTATAATTTATTCAAGGGTAGGGCTGCACAATTAATCGCAATTGTATCGAAATTGCGG
>NC_045741.1:8558834-8561640 GCF_008692095.1 Etheostoma spectabile
GGGGGTGCAATATTTGAATTCTGAAGGATGTATTGTGGTGCCTACAAATCTTATCCTCCACACTACAGGAAAACAATCTTTGTTTGGTACAGATCCTTTGCAAAAATCACACTATAATCCTTTTTAATTTCATTCAATGTTAATTTTCAATGAGAATGATACAAAATGATCATTCCCTCCAATATCGTGAATCATATCGCAATCACAATATCAGTCAAAATAATCCCAATTAGATATTTTCCTCATATCGTGCAGCCCTATTCAAGGGCCAGCCAGAACGGATTTGCCACCATCTACAAACTATTAGACGGGAACCAACAAACAGCCCTAAGTCCACACACATGGTGGAGGAACACAGAAAAGATACAGCACAACGTCCTGGTTCCTGCATCCTCACTTACAGCGGAGTGACTGATAGCACTCTCCCACTCTGTGCAGCTCACGTCCTCCTCTCTAAACAACACAGACTGACGACGCTGGTCAATAAATTCACTTGTTGTGGACCCTTGTCCTGTAAAGTCTGGCATCATAATGTGAGGCTGGCTGCTGCCCAGCACACACTCCATGTGTCACTCAATCCTTTTACAATCCAGCTGTTCTTGTGAGTGATTCTCCGAGAGACCGCGTGAACCAGCGGAAAAACAAGTTGCCCTAAAAAAATTCAAATGATTAAGATGTTTACAGCACAACCAACAGATAGGAAGAGGGAGAGGCCACATAGCAGCCTGGCTGCTAGGCCATATGCTTTGGTCCCAACGTGTTTCTTTCCCGATCCATGGGTGCCGATTCCATTTGTATTGGAATTTTCAGTTATCGGGATTCAAGTAGCATTGCGATTCGATGGTATTGCGAATTTCCTTTCCTTCTTTAACAAAGGCAAAAGTTGAATAACACACTTCTAGAAGCAATATAGCCTTTTTTTCTAAAAAGAATGCACATCACATGTCGTTCAGTTAGTCTGACATTTATTTCATTTGTAAAGATGTGCATAACATTCTGCATTTTACTGCTTTTGGTCAGAAAAGAGATATGTTGTAGTCGCAGAGAAAATAAAAAAAATAAAAAATAAAAATATTTAGGTGAATCCTTGGTGAAAATAAATAAATAAAGAAAAGTTTGAGAAATCCGATGTGAACCCAAACCTTCACAGTAGCCGGGCGGCGGAAAAGTTACCAAAGTCAGGGTGAGAGCAACGTGAACAAATCCCTTTCTAACTGTGGTGTCTGTATTAAACCAACATACAGCAGAGAGAGAGCGAGAGCCAGAGAGAGAGAGAGAGAGAGAGAGAGAGAGAGAGAGAGAGAGAGAGAGAGAAACATGCAAACACAGAGTTCCTGATGTTTAATGGCCATTACTATGAAATTACATCACAATGAAATTCAAGCCCAGTTTTGAAGTTGAAAAATCAAAAAAATGACCTTACAGATTGCTTCAATTGTCCATGCTGTCTTGTCTCTATTCACTATAAACATGCCCAGCTACTGGCTGTTGCAAGAATCAACCACCTACTTTACTTACTGCCCAGTACGGACGTACCTAAACTCAAACCTAGCGACTCAAATTTACTACATCATTATCTCGACAGACTGCATGTCGAATACCACAGGGTTTGGGGGGGTAACATAACAT
This sequence comes from Etheostoma spectabile, assembly GCF_008692095.1. Classification (NCBI taxonomy): domain Eukaryota; kingdom Metazoa; phylum Chordata; class Actinopteri; order Perciformes; family Percidae; genus Etheostoma; species Etheostoma spectabile. Next base: position 8,560,464 of record NC_045741.1, read on the forward strand.
GTAATGCCAGGCAAACACTTATTTAAGACCTCTTCAGATATTTTCAGGACCTGAAAAGAGAGAGGGGAGGTGTACAGAATGTAGACTGGTACTGGCTGGGGGGGGGAATGTAAAAAGAAAAAAACAAGAGGTAAGAGATGAGACATTGTCTTATGGCGCTTACCCACTGCTAGTACTAGTGCTACTCGGCTCGGCCGCGGCGCCCCGTCCTCCTTTATCCATTGCAGATTTAGTACCGCCTCATGCGTGAGGCGACCGTGGCTGGTCGTCATAGCGACGCTGCAGGAAACTGCCGTGACCTAACGTGACACACTCACACAGAACGCCGAAGGTGTGTTGCTTTTGATTCTCTGCATGGGGCTGTCGCCGCAGCCAGAAGACAAATTTGGTTCCAAAAGAAGCTGGAGGCAGCAACAAAAACCAAAACACCGCTGGCTTAACCATTTCAAAATGGCAGGTTGGTTCAGGACACCCCCCACCCCTAAAAAAAATTACCTGGGACTTGTTTCGGAATGGAAAACAAAAAAAGCCAAGTAGAGTCGAGGCGAGTCGAGCAGGTACCATGTAATGGAAAAAAACTCCACTTTTTCTCACCTCTTAACGTTGAGCCTTGTGTTTTTCAGAGGGCTGGGTATCGTTCACAAATGTCCAATTCAGTTACCGATACCGTGACTTTGAAACCGGTTCCTCTTTTAAAGCGCCCATATTATGCTCACTTTCAGGTCCACAATAGTATTTTGAGGTTTTACCAGAATAGGTTTACATGGTTTCATTTTCAAAAAACACCATATTTTAGTTTTCTGCACATTGCTGCAGATCCTCTTTTCACCCTCTGTGTCTGGGTCTTAATTTTAGCTACAGAGTGAGACATCTCACTTCCATACGACTTGTTGGGAGTTGCACATGGACAATAGCTAGGTAAGACCACATCAGCTAGATAACTCTTTCTCCAACTTTGGTCAGTCCAAGGCAGGATTAGCTGGGAGACTACTTCTAGACGAGGGACACTTGTGGAACAGGTCCCCCCAGAACAGGGACAGGAAGTAGTTCTTTTGGAGATTATGGTGAACTAGTGTGTGTTGTAGCAGTGTTTTGCCATTGAGAACGAGCTAGCATGTTAGTACAAGCATGCTAGGGTTAGCCACCTCGTCTCGGCTAGTGACGTAGAAAGCCGTGC
>NC_045741.1:8561650-8569657 GCF_008692095.1 Etheostoma spectabile
CAGCTCACCCGGAGACTGAAGACAGAGGACATTCAGAAACTTGTATCTCACTCAAAACAGCATGGATAGTTTTGTATGCGTGTGGAAGCACCAGAGACACAAAATAACAAACCAAATCCCAGATAATATGGGCACTTTAAACAAAAAGAAATTTCACATTACAGCACAAATGTTCTTTTTGTCTTTAGCTCCCACTACGTGAGCCCCGTCTCTGTATGACAAACAGTTTTTCATGTAAGTGTAACGTTGGACAGCCAATACCCAGAAAAAGTAGATCTTGGTAGAAGCATTTTGCACGCTTACTGGCTCACTGACACGGATGAGATTTAATCTGTGGGTATTATAACTGGGTAATGAATGAGGAGGAATTTTTCAATACTTGATACTTCAAGAGGCAATCCTAAAAAAGGATTGTATTCGGTACCCAGCCCTGGTTTTTCATCTTTTCTACCTCCAGCATCAGGGGGGGATGGATGATGATGACAGTGATGGATGGCCTCCTAGCTACCCCCACCCCCCCTGGACTGGACTGGAATCAATTAAGTGGGGTGCTCTCCTCTGAGCTGCAAATGAGACTATCATCAAGACATACGTAATCTTCTCCCCGATCCCCCTCTGACAGCACGTACAGCAGGGGAAAATGACAGGGTTTAAAAAATAAAATAAACCACGGCGACGAGCAAACGGCGAGGACGCAGCGTTACGGGGGCTGAGTGGAGAATATCAAACCGTACAATCACTGTCGGCCATCATTCCAGTGGAGATAGTGCTTCAAGCGACGGTGATTTTTATTATCGGTTCATCTGAATGTTTCTTTACCTCTTTTTTGGGGGATTATTTCATTTGTAGTTTAACAGATAAAATGCCAGGAAATAGTAAAAAAATGACAAGGCTCAGCAAACTTTTTAAATTTACAGCGATATTAAACAGATAAATGAAGCAGATATTCACATTCTAGGAACTTAAGCCTGCAGAAGTGTGTTTTTTTAGTTTGATAAATGACTTAAAGCATTTATTGATTCATTATTGGGTAGCGACTGGGAGACTTATGTGTCGTGTGGTTTTAATTGAATGGAGGTGTTAGCTGAAGGAGATTCTGTTTTGGAAACAAACACTGAAAATGCCAGATCTGAAAGTGCAGATCTATCATCACTCTAAATTCTATTTGATCACAACTTTAATCATAATTACAACATGTTTGGCAGTATTAGGCATGAGATGTTTTGAAACCATTTCATCCTGTCAATATGTTGAATGTTGCTTTTGCCAATTAGCTGTGTGAAATAAGACAGAAAGAAAGGAAAATGTTACCATTGTGGGACAGCACGACAACTGAGGGTAAAGGGAGACAGAAAACAAGCCATAGAGTCAAAAATAATAATTGAATAAGGAATGTGTGATGGTTCAGGGCTTTCTAAGGAGGAGTTTATTCACACGGTGGCTGTGGGTAAAGCAGGGCTGACAGCAGCAGCCAGCAGCTTTAATGAAAGTGTCTGTGGAGGGGAAATGGTCCTTCATTAAAACCTATTGGAGGGCAACATCATTTATCCTTCTAAACACACCACCCACCACACCACACACACACACCACACACACACACCACACACACCACACACCCACACCACACACACACACACACACACCCCACACACACCACACACACACACACACTCTCTCTCTCTCTCTCTTCTCTTCTCTCTCTCTGGAGTGCTAACACTCCCTGTACCTCCCAATCATTCCATTTTTGTAAGACACAAACACACACACACGCGCACACACGCGCACAACACCACACACACACACACACCACACACACACCAACACACACACACACACACACACACACACACACCAACACCCACACACACACACACACACACCACACCACACACCCACACCCACACCCACACACACACACACACTGTGATGACACTTCTGTAACCTCCCAATCATCCCATTTTCCTGACTCTTTTTCATCTATGCTGATCTAAAAGCCAGAGGAATCATTGAAGCCACGCTAGGCGGATGCAGCCCGGATGCCAGTCTAATTTAGCACCGCCCGCCACATTTGAGGTCGGGAAAGTTTGGTCTGGCCTTGATCCGTTGTGGAGCAACTATGCTCGCACAAGAGCTGATAGGACCAATCAAATTGTCAGGGCGGGCTTTATAAGACGATGGACAGATGATCAACAGTAATGTAATGATGAACGCGAGCAGACCCGCGGGGCTGCGCCCGCCCACGTCGCCCTGCACTGCGCATGCTCATGTGACGGTTCTCTCGAGGTCCTGTAGCTGTAATAGTGAATAAAGCTACTGGTTGAAATTTACCATGTGTTCAATTAATACATCCATGGTATTATCGTTATGATACATCCGATGGAGGTATATATGCTTTAAGCCTGTAACGTGGCTGTAACGTCATTAGCGTTTTCCAATCGGCTAGCAGCTGCAGTAGCTAACATCAGCGGTAGCTAGCATTTGAGTTCTGTTGACCATTATGCGTCGCTCAACAAACGTCACATACTCAGTTGCTCTGATTGGTTGTTGGTCTATCCAATTGGGTGCAGAGGCATTTTTGGTTGAAACACGCCCCATGATCACAGCCCAACGGAGCACTATCAGACTCACAGTCTGACTAGAATCAGAGTGTGACGACGTCAGGGTAAGACGGATGTGCTCTGATGCCGTCCTCGGCTTGTGAAATGTTTTGTGTGATGGCAGTTACAGCCAGAGGAAAGAGGAACACGTACAGACTACCAGACAGCTGAATAGCATTTCATATTATTGTTATTGTGCCGTGGATGTACGGGGGATGATGGTTTTAACACTGTTATTTCCAAAACTTCCAGTGGCAAAGACATGTCTGGCTCTGAAACATCTGTCACGTTTTAAAAGGATTAATGGAAGTAAGAATCATTATTTAGTAGGGGTGTGACGAGACGCTTACTCCACGAGACGAGACACATCACGAGCTTGGGTCACCGAACGAGACGAGACAGATTTAAAAAAAAATTTAAGAAATCCTCGATGAAATATGAATGAAAATGTTTTTATTCAACTGAAAAATCACAAAATGCTAAACAATTTAGGTGCATTTTGAATCAACTATTAATGATGAATGTTTTTAACTTTTTTTTTTTACTATTTAAGAATTATATGCTAAAAGAACTGGCAAACACTGCAAAATGTTTTGTATAAACTCTACCAACTGTTATTACCCGTTATTGCCGTGGCTCTTGACTTACCGGTGCAGAGATGCAAAGGCTTTTAGAGTTGTTTGCCCGTTTAATGTTTTCGTCGCGGTGCAGTATTTAGTAGAGAGCTGTGGTGGTGCTGTAAGTGTGTTTGCATAGTGCTCGGGTTAGCCGCGGTATACGGCATTTTTTTCTACATGTTACATATTGTGTTCGTCTTGTCTGTCACTCTTTCGCCGTTTATCATTTCCGCGGAAAACCAAAATGTTGCCAACAAATGATTTAAAAGTGGCAGGGGGATCTTCAATAGTAATTTCACGCTCCATCACCGCTGACATCACATCGCCTCACGAGACAACTTTTCTCCTCGACGAGAAATCTCGTCACGTTTTAATCTCGCGAGATCTCGTAAAACGAGATCTCGTCACACCCTTATTATTTAGGCAGACTTAAATTTGACGAGGCAAAAGAAAGTGGAGGAGGTGAGTTGACTTGACAACTGTGTCTGAGCAAGGGGCGGGGGGAATTGGGAGCGCCAAAATATAACCAAGGTTAGGAGAGGTGTTTGGATGGGTTGCAGCATTAAGACACAGCAGAGGGAAGCAGATAAGGCCAGGAGGGTTGAGACGCAGCCATAGAGAGGAGATAGGAGGAGCGATGGTTGCCGTGGTGAGATAACGCTGAGGCCCGGAGCTGATAGATGAGGGCAGCTCCAAGGTTAGCCTGGGAATGGCAGATGACTGCATGACATTACCACTCAGCACCGTGCCAATGAGTGTGCATCAGTGGTGGAAGAAGTATTTAGATTGGTATGCAAACTGTGCTTTTTGTTTGTTTCTCCAGGATTTTTCACACTAAAGATCCAAAACAAGCAAGCAGCAGAAAAGCTTTTAAGATTCAACAACCAATACTTTAACTAATTCAGCAGGAATGTGGTGCATCGGCGCATTACAAAAAAACAGAAAGCATTCATAGGCCGTCAACACCCGTCAATTACACACACACACACACACACACACACACACACACACACACACACACACACACACACACACACACACACACACACACACACACACAAATAATAAAATGTATACATGTTTAAGTTAAGGGCTGAAGGGCACCTTACAAGTAAATGACTATTTAGACAGAGGTGACTTTAAAGGAACAGTTCACTCAAAATCAAACGTTATCTTTAAAGGTTACTAAGAAACACTCCAAAACAACAAACAACAAACATGGCTGGAAACCAGTTCCAAAGAGACCAAAGCCTGCCCATGACATGAATCCGAAATCATGCAGCATGATCCAAGTGTTGTAAGGGCCAAACATGTGCACATTAAATAGACATCAAACACAGTGTGTATCTAATTACACTGTCCTCCTGCAGCCAGTGAAAGAGATGACTGCCTGTATACGCTCTCCATATGCTTCAGCCTTTGGAACATCTAAGACATAATGAGGTACAGTATGTATTCATCTGTTGGAGCCAACCTGTAATCATTTGGTTTCACAATAACTGGACTAATTTGGAATGGTTTTAGGATCATTTGTAGATCTTCAGAGTTATTGGCCTGCTAAATTGAATATGTGTTTTCATTTACACATGAAAGGGTAAATAATAACTGAATTATCAGAAACATCTTCAGACGTGATGTTACCAATAAAGATCACATTCAACTGAGCACAATAAAAACAGTTTATTCAGACTTTCTCTGAACAAATTTACGGAGCGTATTTCTAAAGCAATTCTAATCTCTCAATGACTGCATGAAGTGTCTGACACAAGCATGGGGAAAAAAAAAACATTCTTTTTGACCAATTATATATAAAAAAACAACAACAAGGGTGAGAAGAGAAACAAGATGGCCATGCTTCTCTGAATGAAAATGGGTCTTCTATCTATCTATCTTAGGGCATTTTCACACCTAAAAGTCTGGACCAAAGTCCAAACCAAGGTTAGTGTTTAATCTCATTGGATACATTTGATCCCGTTCTTTTTGGTAGCGCACTAAAGAACCTTCCATGACATACCTACGGCGTGTCGTCACCACGCACGTGTTAGCTTGGGGAGTAGACGGGCGTGCGCCTGACGTTGGCGTGTTGTCATTTTGGCGGGTAGTCTTTTCCGTATGAATGAAAATGAATGAACAAATGAATGACCAAATACCGATTGTGTTATTATGGTATTACTACCAGCAGCAATAACGTCAGCACCAACTGCAAGCGTAGTAAATGACGGCCTTTTTGTGAGTGTTTTCAAATTGAATTGGATCTATGGTCTGTAGTTGCCTAACTTCCTTTAATTGGTCCAAACGTCTGAACCATCCCAAAAGTGTTTTCATACAGCAAACAAACAGAACCATGGTTCAGTTTGCTCCGGACCGAGACCACCACTTTTGATCGGACCAAAATTTGGTCTTTTGATCCGGACCGTGGTCCGAACCACCTTTCTCACCTGCCATTTAGGCTATCACCAAACTGAAACGTCCAAAATCCGGACCAAATGAGGTAGGTGTGAAATCGCCCTTAGTATCGAACGTATCTCAGCGCAAATCCTTTCAGGAAGACCTCACTCTTAATCAATGCTCTACCTAACTCGAATCAGCTGTTGGAGGCGTTCACCTTCCTGCTAAACCAATCAGAATAGTTACACAATGGCAAGGGCCAATCACAGAGTCACAACCCTGCTTTAAATAATCTGTTTCTCCCTTTGATGAAGCTTTTCTTCTCTTATATCCCTGTAAACCTCTATGGATACGGACTGGGGTTCAGAAAAACAAGCCGTGTAAAAAATGTCCCCTCATGGTCCAGTAACTTGTGGAAGCAAGTTCATAAATTCATGCTGGGTGCACCTTGAGTTAACACAGAAATAGCTGAGCTATGAAAATCATGCTAAGTATGCAGGGAAGGTAAACTCTAACAAAGATTAAAACTATGCGGGGGTTGGCAGAGGAACATAATGGAGAGAAATAGAAGAGGCAAGATGAAGGGGGGAAAAATGACAAGGGAGAAAGAACAAGAATGAAGAGATGAGAAGGACAGAAACAAGAAGCAAAGCCAGAAGAATTCAAAGGGGGGGAGTAAAGGGGGAAAGGGAAGAGCATAAAAAGAGGAAGGAAGAGAGATTAAGAGGAGGAGGTACAGAAATAGCAGACATCTCTGGATGTCTTGATTCTCTACCTGTTCACGAAGGCTTTCATAAACAGCCCAGTCCTTCAACTTTAACTTGAATGCTGTGCAGATAATAAACTCATATTATTGTAAGAAAAAAACTTCATAAAGTGAAATGTTCATGCCATGGGACCTTTAAATTCTATTTGTTACGGTGGATAAAGCTCAAAAAGAGAATTGCGATCTTCATGCAACCATACAACTGTCCAATGAAGGTAGTACACATGACATGTTTGGACAGCTGTTAAAGGCAAGCTGGGGCACGGAACATATTTACTTACTGCAGTCGGAAATAAACGCACAACTGAGCAACTTGCCTGTGTGAAAACGGCACTAAGATTGCAGATTGAAACTTTTTTGCAAATTAAACCTTCAGCCAACAATCGAACCACTGACGTCAAAGCAGGTATTTGACAGCTACTGGACAAACCAGTGATGCTTCTCTGAAGTCGCCCTTTCCTCCACTTCTGAAAGCATCATTTCAAACGCAACATCCTATGTTGATGCTGCGGGGGTGACCACGCCAAAACGTTCCAACCGACTCAACATCAACCTCTAAATACCCTAGATCACCAGCGTCTCGCCACCTGGCTAAGGACACAACGCACACTCCTTCCCCGATGTATGTGACCATTTGCGGGGGGGGGGGGGGGGGGGGGTCAGGTAAGTGCATTGGGAAGGAAAGGGAGAAAAAACGATTCTAAATGAAACGCTGGGAGGGAATCCTGCAGCATATGTGTGCTATTACATTATATCATCTTGTCAGAGAAAAGAGGATGAGCGAGTGAAGCAATGGGCTGTGAACAGTGGCGTGGGAGAAGTACAAGCACAAAGGAAAAGATGGAGGGAGGGATCAAAAGGAGGTAAAGATGTAATTGGAGTACAGTTAATACTGCTGACAACTCAGTTTGAGGGCGGTTTGCCATTGCCAGTTCGGAGGCACGAGGGTGGTGTGTTGTGTGTGTGTGTGTGTGTGGGTGTGTGTGTGTGTGTGTGTGTGTGTGGTGTGTGTGTGTGTGTGTGTGTGTGGTGGTGTGTGTGTGTGTGTGTGTTCTCCTCAAACAGGAAAATATCTTCACCATGGACAAACATTCAAACAGTCACTGGATAATCAAAGGTAAATGTACCACACTTATATACTAACAAAGCTGAAATAAAAAAAAATAACACTTTTTTTTTAAAGGAAAAAGCCTAACTCCTTTTTTATTTCTTAGGTGATATTATGTCTACAGTGACATTATCAGCGGAACAATCCTCCTATGTCCACGAAGAAAATGGTAGGACCTGGTTCTTGGATATCTATCTTTGGGTTATTTAATGTTCTTGGGATTAAAACATTAATACCAATTCAGCCGGATGAGATATATTTCGGTGGAACGGCAGACGTTAATTAAGAGAAGAGAGGGATCAAATTAGTTACAGCAGGGACTGACCAAGGGGCATAGTCCTACCGCTCAGAACCAACATGAAAAAACATAGTATTGTTCCCTCAGCTTTTAGTTGTTTTGTTTGTCACATAACATTATTCTAAGGTACCGTCTATGTGCTGGAGGTAGCTAGTAAATAAACCCACTGAGGGCATCATTATTGTTCATATTTTTAGCCCAATGTTTAGTAATGTCTCTTCTCCCCCCCCCCC
>NC_045741.1:8569667-8582167 GCF_008692095.1 Etheostoma spectabile
GTTTTCTGAGAAAAGAAACCGTGAATCAGCCAGTTTCACTCGGCCTCTTACGGAGGGCAGGACCATGTGAAGGGCTTAACAGATTGTTCCAAGGAAAAGGACAGCATGGGGGCGTGGGGTGTAAATGGGGCTGGCACCGTCAAATGCTACGAGGGGGGGGCACATTAAAAAAGGAAATGAAAAGAGAGAGAAAATGTGGAACTGGAGGGAAGAGAGATAAGATCGAAGGGGAGATGAAGAGAATTTGCAAAGGGAAAAACATAAGCTGTGGCAGAGAGAGACAGACCTGTCAGGGGCTAAATTTATGGGTGCTTGATTTATAGTCCTGAAACCAAGCGGGAAGTGTGTGTGTGTATAAATGTAATAAATATGTGAAAGATTTAACTTTACAGAAAATACACACATCCTTGAAAAGAGGATAAAAGTCGCCTGATATTCGCACTGAATTGCCACTTTGTTTGTCTGACACTTTGGCTGTGTTTGCAGTTTTCGTTGTAACCTTTAGTCAAGCCAGATGAGGAGCTCGGACATCCAGAGAGAGCTTGGAGGACAACCACCAGTGCTTTATGTTGACAGGAGTCAGTGGAGGTAGTTTGGGCTCCTAGAAACCTCCCTCTGGAGGTATTTGAGGCCGGCAGGTAGGACAGGGAGGAGACAGTGAGTCGGCAGAACACAGCGGAGGGATTATTTATATCCAATTTGGTCTGAGAAGACCCTGGGATCTGCCAGAGAAGCTGAAAGACATGGTTGGGGACCGGGGGGTGGGGGGGTGGAACACTGTGGTTACTGCCACTGTAGTCTATATCCTTGATGTGCCACTTCTGGGATGGCTCCGGTGCCGCAGGAAATTCCGCCGGATGCATGTATTTTCGCTGATTCCCGTTTCCTTCCTCTTTCTTTGTGTTGGCCTTCTAAACTCCAGTGGATGTATGAGGACTACTGTTGACTGCTCCTCAGATCTCTGCAGGGTGAATTGAGACAGATGGCGATTGGGATTGGTTTAAAGAAATGCCAATAAAGCAGGGCAGGTCTGTCTCCCATTCCAGAATGCTGTGTGGACTAGCCAGACCCTCCTCCACCCCCCAGCGTGTGGATAGTCTGGCAAAGCGAGACTACTGCCACTGCAACCCAGACCAAAACAAATGGAATATGAAGGACGGGGGGGATATGTTTATGAAAAGACAACCAAAAAAAAAATCCTTTTTAACAGTTAAACTGATTACATAGGCCAACAAACAGCATTTACTTCTAATGTGACGGTTGATCTTCTGTTATAGGAGGAATTTGGGACATTTTATGTCTTTATTAGTGGACAACAGTAGAATGATAAAAGGCCATGATGGTTTTTGGTTTTAAAAGTCCCTTTATTGGACCATTTTCAAATCACAGAATAACCGACAAACATAGACAAAAAAGAAAAAACTAAACAAATACAAACAATACAAAAAAGACTGTTACATTTCCATTCAAAACCTGAGCACCAACTCCCCCCCCTCCCCCACGGAGCACAACACACCCTTTACAGCCCACACATTACCAAAACCCACCAAAATGTCCATCAGCTGGTAATAAGAGTGCTCAACCCTTAGCCGGGCCCTGACCAGCCCCTTCAGCATCGGTGCCGGCTCCACACTGCCCACCCCCTCGCCCCATATTTCTACGGGACAGCCAGATGGCCAGTTTCGCCGTAGCAAACAAAAAATTCAACAGGACGTGAACAGCCTTCTTAGTCTTCGTATAACGTGGACCAAAAATAAACAACTCCAAAGAAAAGACCTCCCCTAAACCCTGAACCCACCCTTTCATGATGATGAGAGGAGAGGAGAGGAAAGGAGAGAGAGAGACAGACAGACAGAAGGGCTCGAGTAAATCGATTCGATTCCGATTCACAAGGTCCCGATTCAATTCTATAGCTATTAGGTTAGTAACATTTCATTTACAATATCAATTGTTCTTGGATATAAAAAGAAATTTTCAGAGATTTTGTGCAGCAGATTTTACAAGCAAGAAGCAGCTCTCAATATGTTTTTTATTTTTATATTGCACCACGTTAATGTTTATATTAAGAATTGTAATGTAATGTAAGTTTATTAAAATAGGGACAATGCACAAATAAACATGAACCTTGTATAAGAGCAAGGAGAGATGCATCGCGCTCCCGCCCGTAGTCCCTGGGCAGGAAGGTAACACAACAAATACTCAACGCAAGTGAAGTACAAAACATCGAAATATACAATTTAAAAAAAAACATATTCACACCTAATTTACAATAATACAATTGTGCAAAGCTGAACCAATGACATTATCGTGGGCTCGTTTGTTCCCACGTCCAAAAACTTGTCCCCCTCACCCCTTCCCATATACCCCCAAAGGTTTCTGGATTTTATAAATCAGATCAGTCAAACAAAGATCCATTTTAACTGGAGAAATGTTTATTTTAACCCAGGCCTACACCCCAGCGACCTAGATTCATTGAGTGGAATTAAAAAATGGATCCTGAACACTACATTTTAATGGGCATCTGATTTTGTCATATCATCATGGCTGCTTATCGGTTCAACTGGTTTTTCAATTGACTTTTTAGATCCGCTGGCACGTGAGGTTTCCCCCAGCGCTATCCAGTCAAATAACTCATTCTTCTCTTTACACTTGAGTTACTTAAGGTTTTTAAAAGGAAGCCTTTAGCTTTAAGGACTTTCCCTAATGTATCTTGTAATAAGCATCAGATTAACAGGGAGCCTAAATAATAGATCCAAGTTTTTTGGGGTTTGATGTTTTTTTTCTTTGACTCGCACTCTCTTAGGCTGCAGACATGTAGACAATAGTCAGTAGCTCATCATCCCCATTTACTCTCTGGTCAACAATGAAGCTAGTTAAGCATTAGCCTCTTTTAAAATACACTTTGCCTATGAGGCATTTACAGCCCGGCCCCTGAAGCCCTTCCCTGTCAGCCAGTTGGTACAGGAGAAAGTGGCAACAGTGTAGATGAACATGACTCCGAGCAAGCACTGAATAACACATTAACATAAGCTACTCAAACACCCATCATGCTCAATTGATCCACCAATCCAATCCCCTCCAGTGCAGAGAATCAGGAGTTGAGGAGGAGTACAAGGGAGGAAGAGTAATGAGCCATGCATGGGTCATTATTGGCTCACTCTTTCACCTTTCAACTGTAGGTAATAAAAAAAAAACGGCACCATTAAACAACATGTCTAAGCTCAGGGCAGAAAAGTGAAAGGGGTTTGAAGAAAATCTTCAAAGATATGTATACATAAAACATTCAACAAGAATTTTCACCCACTTCAAAAACAGCAGGGAGGAGGACAAACATCAAAAATTCTTGAAATCTGCAAGTGTCTTCCCCCAAGCATACCCCTCCATCACCATTCCCTAAATTCATGCATCAAAATCATTTTACGTACTGAGGACCGCATTTCCATATTATACACAGGTGCTTCATCTGTTGACGTGCCAGAGACTGCAGGATTTTCAAAAGGCCCCTGGTCATCATCATCCGTGTCTGAAAAATGTGGTAATAACCTTTATAGGCTAGCAGATGCTCCTGCTCCCTAGTTCCTACTGTGCAATGCAATGCATTTGAAAATAAAAGAATCACTTTAAAACTGAATGAGACAGAAATGACCAACAAGTCCGAGCAGAGGACAGTAAACGCAGCACACCTGCCATCAAAGAACCCATTTGGAGGAACAGTTTGGCTATTAACTTTATCTTAGAAACCAATCATTCCCCCATCCCCTAAATTCTATTCTAAATGTTTCCATTTTAAACAGATTGGATGTTTTTTTGTTTTTTTCTAATACATGTTCTTATTTATCTTTTTAAAACATGTTCAAAATAAACTTGACTAAAAGAATGAAGATACTTCTATCAGTAGTCCTTGTCTGCTAACCAATTTCCCAAGCAAATACGTGCCTTTGCTGCAAATAGCTTGTATTAAAAAGTTGTACCAGGACGCTGGCTGATATCAAACATCTGGACAGCATTCATGTCTCTATCAGAGCCAACAAGTTAGGATTAACTAGGGCTGTGCCATTAATTGAATTTCCATTTCAATTTCAACTTTGGCTCCCAACAATCACCAAAACAGAAAAAAATCGAGAAAAAACTATTATTTTTGCCATGTTCTGTTTTGCAAGAACACTAATATTTTGTCTTGTGTTCTGAATGACACGCGCACGCGCACACCCACCCCTCCCGAAGCCATAAAATCTCTCAGTAGTCAGGGAGGGAGCTCGTGTGCATCCACTGGAATTTAAAAACTCAGCGCGAGTAAAGATGGCAGAAGGAGGGCAGCCACAGCAGTGTTTGGTGAGCAAAAAAGGAAAAACCAACTCCGTTGTCTGGGAAAAGTTAACGTTAGCTAACCCTGCAAAATGAGAATACTCACCCAAATGATGCCGTTATCTAATTCTTTTCATTATCATATTGAGACCCACGGCTCAGAGCCAAATGACAAATGACGCAGCTGAGAGGGGCCGGGGAACAGGATTTGGTTCAGGGAGTGAATAACGTCTCTAGTTCTGAGTGAAGACCTTGAAGTATCATGATCTCGAAAGGGGAAATGGCAGAGAGAAGGGCTATATGCGATATATAAACAGATGGTAAAGTGTACTTAGTTCTGCATTTCTGCTGCTTTTAGTATTAAAATACAACAAATGAAAGGAAATCACTTCTAGTATTCTTTTTTTTTTTTGTGATCAAATATTTTTTTATTATACAATTAACAAACAACACACTGACCCATAAGAACGTGTCCCAGGACTAAGAACACAGAGAGGAACGACGGGGAGGGGGGAGACCTAAAAACACAACAGTAGGAATGGAGTCTGCGGCTTATCAATGAGACAAACAAAAACAGACATACACAAACACACACACAAACAAAAGACGTTGACAGAGAGACGGACATAGGACACTTCTAACATTTAACTGAACAATTGGAACATTGAGTTGAATGTAAAGGGAACCCCTAAAAAAGGAATGGCCGTTACATGAAAAAAGTGCAGTTTTCTACTGATATTTTCTTTAACCTTTATGCTGTCCCGTCTTTAACCGTATGTTGTCTTGTGTTCATTTTAACGTCACTTACCTACTTACACTGCAATATTGTTTTTTGTACTATGGCAACCGCAGTTTACAATACCTTTTATTTGACGCCACTTTACATTCATTCGATACCTTCTGCTCATTGGCTGTTGTTTGTGTGTTTGTGTGTGTGTTTGTTTGTGTGTGTGTTTGTGTGTGTGTTTACTTGTTTGTTTTGCTTTTACTGGAGGAAACCGCTGCTGCTGTAACAAGGGAATGTCCCCACTGTGGGATGAATAAAGTATTATCTAATCTAAGTCTTCCTGATGACCATGTAACTTTTTGTTTTTCTGGGTCAAACTTTTTTTTTTGAACGTTTTTGTCACGTGATGTTTTTGAGCTTTTCCCGATGTTTTGGTCACCTTTGTTGATTTGTTTTTTCTGCGCTGTTTGTTGTTTGTTTCTTTCCAATGTTTTTTTAAAGCTTTTTCTGTCAGTTTTGTCACTTTTAAATTTCTTGAACTGATCATTTATTTTAATTGTGAAGAGCGTTGTGTGGAACCATCAACGTGTTTTTTTTTTTTTTTTTTCATTTTGGTTGAAAGAAACTCAATTTTCTAATATAGAAACATTAAAAAAATGGGCAAAATTTGACCCGAGGACAGGAGGGTTTAAGTACTAAACGTCTTTCATGATTTTCCGCAGCCTTTCTATATATTTATATTTTGCGCAGCCCTAGAAGAGAGCTACATTGAAAAAAAGTTTAGTGAGTGTCAACACTCCTCTAACTGAAGACATTTCATCTCAGGGTCTATAATGTGAGGGAGGGGTGTGTGTAATACCTAGACAAAAGAAGCACACAGGTGTGTTTTTTTCTCCAAGCTGACACGAGCGTGTTAACTCCGTGGCGTTATTCCTCGGAGAGATTCGGCCCCATCCGTTACTCCGATGTGATTCCCAGACACTTGTTGCTGTGGCGAGCGAGGACTGGCCACAGGCATGTCAGGAGGATGGCAGCAGCGTTTGCCAAGCTCTTAATAAACTGGGACTTGCAGCGCTCCAGTTTGGCTTTTAGCCACATGAATTGTGTCTATGGATATATTTCACGGTAAAGCTCGGTTCTTCAAAGACACTTTCTGTGCTGTGGCTTTTCAGTGGGTTTATGAGTTACTGTGCAACACATGGTCAGAGCACATAAAAAATAATGTCCATTATTTTAAAATACCCATTACCCAGAGGCCTCGCTAATGTCCTTGCTGTGGTGAAGAATCATAAAGAGGCTGCATGGTGACGGAGCTGTGTCCTGATGATATGCATTGATCATTAGGTAAAGAAAAAAAAAAAGCACTGCATTCCACAGCAACTGATAAAATAGAGTTTGGAAGTCGTTCTGTCTTAATCCAAGACATCTCTGCCGAGAAGCACATTTGTTATCCGCGTGGATTCACTGGACAGCTTTTATATCTTAACGTCAATCAAACTGAGGCAGGTCAGCTCCAGCTACTCATTAAAAAGAAGATGTGCGAGAAAATTTACAAAATAAACAACACCAAAGGTGTCATTTCACTTTATTATGTATTAAAGGTTGTCACTGTCGTCTTTCTCTTTCATCTACTTTTCCTCTTTGTTTCTTATTCCTTTAAGGACCTGTGCAAATGACTTTGGATCTATCTTCTTGCTTTTATGTCTTGAACCTGTGTTGTTGGCTGTAGATGTGTGTTTGCTTAAGTGGTTTTATCTTTGTAATATTTTTTTCCTCGTTATGTGCTCATTGGACTAATCAGGAGTCGTGCTAAATTTGCACTAATTCCAATTTCGTTGTGTTGAATTCAATGTCAAAAAGGGCTTTCTAATTGTCTAATTCTAATATCTGTCATTCCCACTCATTACCAACCCTTGTGAGGACTTAAACAAATGATGGATGCTATTTACAATTCCAGACAAAGCTATGACAAGGGAGTGATGGCAAATATGCTGAGGCCGTTCCTAAATAAATACAGCCACTGCTACACAATGAGTGTAAATACTGTATGTATTTTCCTCTGCACACTATGCAAAGTCCAAGTCGAAGGGCACTAAAAGCCATGGAATTATTTCTCTGAGTCATCAAGCTTAGCCGTCAGGCAATTATACTGCCTCGCCACAATTATTACCACTTGCTCATGTTAGTGCGACACTCTTGTGATCACTGTAGTGACAATATGGATAGAGGGAGTATCTGTTTACTGATATTCAATCAGTTTTAGAAATCCCCTGCCAAAAGATTATTGTTTTTTGTCTTTTTTAACTTCCCTATTTATCTTTGGAAAGTTGGGTAGAAAACTAATCATGTTCATCAGTGTTCATTGGTTTCAGCTGGAGTGAGTTAGGAGTAATACGTTTTGACATTTTATTAGACATGAATTTGGATTTATTGGATTTTCTCATGCTAAAGTACCCTGATTTGTCAGATATTTACATAATGCATTGGATCAGCCAAGAACATTACCAGCTAGTTATTGTATCTATAGACTGTTTTATCTGTTTTATTTGAATATGGCCATATATGGCATTTACAGCACCCCATATGGTGACAGATGTGTTATAAGAACAGCAAAAGGACTCGCCACCAGAGGTGGTTTAGAACGGAGGCTACCTAACTCAGTAGCCTGGGTATGTAGACCTAAATCTGAAAGGTTAAGGGTCTGGCATTGATTAATGAAAGTCGTCCATCTTGAGGGGCGACACCAAGCGTGCATTTGAAAATCTCACTGCAGGCAATTGGATAACACTACGACCAATCACAACAACACACGGGGTGACATATCCTGAGCCCCATGCGCTCAGCTACCAGCGGAGCTAACTGGTAGATTAAACTGTCACCTCTGGCCCGCCTACATCAGATACACCGATGTGATTGGAGCAGCTCGGCTACAAGGGCATAGTTAATGAGCAGCATTACTCGATGCCAGAGTAACTCGCTGAGCAAATTCAAACCGTGCCCTCGTGAGAACTCTGGGTTTTTCAGGGTACCAACTCAGAGTAGTTTCCTGTATCGGTGTCATGTTGGCTCCGCCGCGGCCACGCCTCTTTAGGAGAGTAGTGATTCTTTCACCCTACAGTCACCAAAGTCAATATTGGACCCATTTTCCACAAGCCACATAACTCCAGAACATTCTGACGCTCACATGACATTTTGTCACTTGCATGACACATAAGGAGAAAATGAACTTTTTTTTAACAAAGCCTTTTCTATCTTCCATCCTCTTTGCCCGCTGTGCTCTCTCAGTCTCCTCAGACACATCTAATCTTCTCATCCCATGCTGCTCAATCTTCCTACAGCCAATTAACTCTGCAAAGACAGATTAATGACAAATTAATCCCTTTAATTCACTCTAAAAGGTCTCCTCTCATTTAACCAGATAAGCTCCTGCCGGGCTTTGCCAGATAGTGATAATAAATTGAATTTATAAGGACCTTTATACTACACGCCATGCTCATGTCAGCTGACGGTAGATGTTCTCTCTATCTAAAGCTCCTTCGATCCATGTCAGATGGTCATTTATCTGCAAATATTTCATAGTCAAAAGAGGAATAAACAGATCTAGTACTGAAATGATTCGTCCATCAACTGACTGATTAGTTTGAAGGGGAATTGATTAACATTTATATTTATAATATAAGTACAGCTTCTTATTACCCCCCTCTTCAGAGGACAACTTTATTTTTAATAATTCATTATATTTTAATATACACAGTATGTTACAATGAGATTTAGAATTACATTCAGAACTTTTATTGTTGCCCTACCATATCCATTCACCCTGTTTTAGTGAGACCGTTACAATTACAGCTTTAGTACCGGGTTCGCCCATTGTTTTTCATATTCCCTCTCGGGATACAGAGGTACGTAGCATAAGAGACTTTTAAGTGACACTCTGTTGAGAAGATTTGCTGTACGATGTATCAACTGTATCCCGAATGTGAGGAAAAAAAGTCCAATATTTACCTCTAAAAGTTTAAAGTAGCAGAACATGGAAATATGTCTGACATTTTCTGTCTTTATAACTTGACGTTGACTTTCCTCCTCCTTGTAGTTGTTGTATTATTTCCAGGGTCTCTCTCCTTCAGTGAGCACAGAGAGGTCTGAGCCTCCGTCTCCATGACAGACAAGACAAGCATGTCATTCATCAAGCAAAAGAAATGCCACACATTGCTTGTTTCTGCTTCAACAGTTCTTATAAAGAAAATGTGGTTTGCATTTCTACTTTATTCTGACATTTTATAAACTAAATGAGGCTTTTCATTTATCAAATGATGACCAAAAACACAAACAAACACGGCTAAGGAATGATGAAAACAGTGGGGACAGAAAAAGGGAACTATTCATATACTGTACATACTGTTTTCCCATCTGTAGTAAACTAGGTTTCATTATTTTTTCTGGGACGAGTAACTAATCATTCCAGATAAACATGCACAACACAAAGTTTGTGTGTGTGTGTGTGTGTGTGTGTGTGTGTGTGTGTGTGTGTGTGTGTGGTGTGTTGTGTTGGTGTTGGTGTGGTGTATACTGTTTGAGATCAACAAATCACACCAGATCCTGCAACGCTACAAGCTTAGCGCCACTACTTCCTGCTTGGCCATGTCATTAGTTTGTTATCAGCTACTGGCTGACAGGTGACTCATGCACACAATGAACAATGACACCATACATCAACAGGTTGCCTGGCAACCAGCATAGCTATGACTTACTGTGCAGAAGGAGATACAAATCTTGGAGAAGGGGCGCTGTCGGGAGCATCTTTCTTTTTAGTTACTCCAAAAGGCATCAACAACTATATGAAATTGAAAACTAGAGGTGTCTGTCCCTGCTTCTTTGTCCCTGACGTACTTTGAAAATGGTAGGCAAAGACAGAGCGGCCAAAACAGTGTCAGGGTTGCCTTGGTATTTTTTTTTTTTTTTTTTAATGAAGGAGTTTGAAAAAGGAGGAACTGACCCTTTGGACAGACTGCAACACTAAATGACTGAGCATGTTTTCAGAATTCCCAGGAGTCAGTACCCACTTCTTGTAGCAACTGATCAGGTGCTTTCCAAATCGTTCTATTCATCATCATAGCAGGGCTGGGCAATATATCGATATAATGTAATGATATTGTATTTTAGGAAAGAGACTTCAGATACATATTGGGACCACTACGGTCTATATAAAAGACTTCAGATACATATAGGGACCACTAAGGTCTATATAAAATAGACTTCAGAACAGTATTAGGGACCACTAAGGCATATAAAAGACTTCAAACAGTATTAGTGGACCACTAAGTCTTATAAAGAGACTTCAGATACAGTATTAGGGCCACTAGTCTATATAAAAGAGTTCAATACGTATTAGGGGACCACTAAGGTCTATATAAAATAGACTTCAGATACAGTATTAGGGGACCACTAATTCTATATAAAAGAGACTTCAGATACGTATTAGGACCACTAAGGTCTATATAAAATAGACTTCAGTACAGTATTAGGACCACTAAGGTCTATATAAAGAGAACTTCAGATACAGTATTGGGACCACTAAGGTCTATATAAAGAGACTCAGATACAGTATTAGGGACCACTAAGGTCTATATAAAAGAGACTTCAATACAGTATTGGGGGCCACTAAGGTCTATATAAAATAGACTTCAGAACAGTATTAGGGGACCACATAGTCTATATAAAGAGACTGCAGATACAGTATTAGGACCACTAAGGTCTATATAAAGAGACTTCAACACAGTATTAGGGACCTACTAGGTCTATATAAAAGAGACTTCAGATACAGTATTAGGACCACTAAGGTCTATATAAAGAGACTTCAGACACAGTATTAGGGCCCACTAAGGTCTATATAATAAGACTTCAGATACAGTATTAGGACCACTAAGGTCTATTAAAAGAGACTTCAGATCAGATATTAGGGGACCACTAAGGTCTATAAAAAAGAGACTTCAGATAACGTATTAGGGGATCACTAAGGTCTATATATAAGGAGACTTCAGATACAGTATTAGGGGACCACTAAGGTCTATATAAAAGAGACTTCAGAACAGTATTATGGTACCACTAAGGTCTAATAGAAAGAGACTTCAGATACAGTATTAGGGGACCACTAAGGTCTATATAAAAGAATCCAAAAAGCACATGGGACACATGTCATGGGACCTTTAAAAAGGCAAAACATGTGTCAAACCATCTGAAAATAAAAGTATTGGTGTACAGAGACATCCTACAGGCTAAAGACAAAAATCTTGGTTTGGTACAGATCCTCGCAAAAAAGAAAAAAGAAATCACTTCATCGTCATCATTTCATTATATTTTTCAATGAAAATTATTATTATTCCCTCCAATATCGTGAATCACATCGCAATCGCAATATTAGTCAAAATAATCACAATTAGATATTTTCCTAATATTGTGTAGCCCTATTGTCTACCCTACAATATCGCCGCAATACCTATATCAAAGTATTTTGGCAAAAAATAATAATGATAATTGATTTTCTCCATATTGCCCAGCCCTACATCATAGATTAAGGGGAAAAACATGTCATATTTCCCTGTGTGTCTATATGTAGACAGTCTAGTGTGTCATTGTTTTGATGTACCTGTATATTCGTGCTCATTCAACAGAGAGTAGAAGCCTCTGATCTGGGCCTTCACCACGCTCACTCAGCAAAACACTTCCCAGGCCCTTTCTGGAGCTGCTTCACAGTAAAACCATGCAGCAGCTTAGGGAACCAAAACAACAATGCCCCTCAACCAAAGCCTCCTTTCTGTTGCTTCAGTCCTGCATAAATCAAGACCACCGATTGATTCATATTTTTTGGTTACAACACATAACTCAAATGGGAACGCACATTGAGGGAAAATGTAGTAACTGCCCAAATCCTATTTATTAGTGGAGTCATTTTCATGACCTTAGTCATTATCAGTGTCAAATTCAAGTCTCAACCTGAGAGAATTTACATTATATTTGTTTGCTTGAATTTAAAAATTTTACCAAAAATACACATTATTATTTATAACACAATATTTCATATTCAACAAGAATTCAATCAAAAAGTTGGAATCCATAAGCAGAATCAGATTCTGAATCAGTTTTAAAAAAACGACATAATATACAAGTTGGCGGGCAAGGTGGCGGCTGGGGGTGTGGACCAACTGCCACTTTGCGCGTTTAAAAGCCATGATGACTCTCTCTCATGGAGAAAAGCAGAGAAAGGGGGGGGGGTAACCTTGAGATTCCAGATCGGCCCATCTGAGCTTTCATTTTCTCAAAGGCAGAGCGGGATACCCAGAGCTCGGTTTACACCTATCACCATTTCTAGCCACTGGGGGGCATAGGCAGGTTGGGGGATCTCATTATTGTTAAAAAAAAAACCTCATGAAGTGAAATTTGTTACTGAAATTTATTACAATATCTAGCC
>NC_045741.1:8587167-8589084 GCF_008692095.1 Etheostoma spectabile
TTAAAGCATATGCTCTCTACTTGAACTAGGTTTTGGAGATCAGTGCAAAACAACATGGTTCGACTTAAAAGCCAAAAGGCAACATGTAAGGATTTCACAGCCACACACTCCAAATAAAAAAATAAATAAATACAGCTGCAATACTGGAGCCTCTATCTGCAGAGAACTGACACAACGGGTGAGCTATACATGAAAGACCTCAGTGTGCGTCAGTTAGTCAGGGGAGATCTACACAATACTATGTGTGTTACAAGTATTAGACATGTCAGGTGTAATGGTGTGTTTGCCCTTAGGTGAGGACATGGTGAAATTGGAATTGTTTGAGGTGAACTGTGTTAGACCTAACATTGGTAGTCTTTATCAACAACGTTCCACTTCCGGGATTCTTCAGGTGCCAAAATTTCTCTGGATGTCAATTTCTGTTTAGGCAGGATGTACAGTACGTCACCTTCCGCTTTCTTTGAGTTGGCGTTATAAACTTTGGTGGATTTCTGAGGCCTATGGTTAACTGGTCCTCAGATCTCTGCAGGGTAAATCCAGACAGCTAGCTAGACTATCTGTCCAATCGGAGTTTTCTGTTGCACGACTTAAACAACCTTTAAATGTACACACGTTCCACCAAAACAAGCTCCTTCCAGAGGCTATTTTGCAGATGAACCGTCATTGTGTCCGGGGCTTAGCGCCGCCCAAGAAGATTGGGATCGGCTTAAAGGAAAATTTAAGCAGTAGTGAGAAAAACCTGCCTACACCGTGTTATCCTCCTGTTAGCGTTAGCACCCAGGACGCTGACATGGGGCAAGTTTTTTTTATTTTTTTTTTTTTTTTTTTTATTATTATCAATCAGATTTTATTTAATTTTCGGAGTCTGAGCTTAGGGAAGAAAATCAATAGGTAAGCACAATTCAAATAAAGTATGAAATGAAAAGAAATAAAGGGGAGGGGGGAATGAAAACAAAACAGGGCAAGTTTTAAACGTGGCTTTTCGCCTCTTAACATATTAAAAAATGTCATTACAAGTGTCTGAGTGAACACAGTGAATCTGACGGCTGCAGATGTGAAAGAAATGCATTCAAGTTTAGCTAAATCTGCTCTGTTTAGTTCTGATATTGAGACGGCAAGATTTCGGAACCCTCTACAAACTACACTGAAGACACATACAACAAAAACTTTAATGAATTTAATGATTACATAAGGTAGTGTCTCCAAACTTACCTCAATTATAATGTGTCTCCTGCTAGTTGTACTACAGCACTTTAAAAAAATAAGCATATGCTTATTTTTTTCAACATTTTTGGATCTCTTTTCTGGGTTGTGGTTTGTAGACGGTCCCGAAGCACTCGTCTTGGAAACAAACACTTTTTGTGTTCACAGTGGTCCAACTCGGTACACATCCATACAGAAATGTGCTAATGGACGCTCAGTAGTTTTCTCAGTGGTGAGCAGTGAACTGATATGTCAGACTCTTACTTACCATAAGCGTTTTGTGTCATCACTGACAGCTGTGGGGTTGAACAACTTTCATTTTTACATCTAGAAAATGTAGCAAATTGAATTGTGGGATTTTTGAGGGCACTATTGGCGGAGAATCCATGTAGTGCACTGTATGGTAAATACAATATAGGGAGGGATTTCAGACACAGCCTGAGTCTATATTCACATTCCTCTGGCTATATCTGAAAATATTTCCTTCGTCCACATTAAACTGGTACTTTTCACATCTAAAATCTGACCTTATTAAATTCTGAACACACCAGCCTCATGAGTGAGTGTGAAAAAGAGCTTTGGTTTTCTATTGGAGCCAACTCCATTCAGTGCGAGGTCACTGTGTCAGCAGGAGCCCTGAAGCTTGGACACTCTCTCTCTCTCTCTTCTGCATCAATCTCAAACACACACACACACACACACACACACACACAC
>NC_045741.1:8589094-8592881 GCF_008692095.1 Etheostoma spectabile
ACACACACACACACACACACACACACACACACAGCCTTACACATCTTGAGGGCCTCTTAAGCTGAATTAATAATGGTGATTTCAAAGAATGTGGGGCACACACTGCAAAGTGTAGATCCACTTCTCATCTGAGAGTTTCAGTGAAGAAGAGAAGACAAGAAGGGAACAAATGGTGACAACAATACATTTCTAATTGGGCCTGAAGCTGTGTTACAACATGGAATATCGATAGAACAGAGACATACTCAGGGGTGGATTACTCCTGATATAATCTGCCGCTGATATACAAACAAAGACTCATGGAGCCATCAAAATCTATTAGCTGCGTACACACAAGGCTCTTAAACACAACGTTAATTAATGTAAGTAAGGAGCTCGGACTGCAGTTAAATGACTCTTTGTTGTGTTTGATGAGGCACCAAGCTGAAGGCTGAGTCAGGCGTAGTATTCATTTGAATACATCCCTTTGCTGTAATTAACAGTGAGAGTTTACGATGGCTTAGATGTTAGGAAAAGAGGATTCCTTCATAGAGGTGTGTTAAATTAGGATTTCAAGGGCTTAATAATAAGAACAACCAATACTACACTCATCTAATCACAGTGCTTATTTAAACTATTTAAATGCCTTGTTTGGGCCAAAAGGATTGGGGCACTTTAATATCATCTACCCCATGCAGCATGGTCTGTAAAGCAGTAGTGTGTCATAAATTAGAATCTTATTGGATGACTCAAAACTGTGAAGAGCCTACAGTCATAATAGTGGCTCTGTGAGGTTGTACATAGGTACAATCAATGGTGCTTTGAGTTTGTAAATGCTACGGTCAGCTTGGGAAGGTTTAACACAACAACCTCTTAGTTTGCCATGCTAGCGTGCTAACGTTTACTACTTAGCAGTACACACAAAGCACAGCTGAGGCTGATGGGAACATCATTCGTTTTGTGCGTGTTTGGTCATAACCAAATTACTAGACAAGTTAAAATGTTGATCTGATGAGTCTGCAAGATGGAAATCACCAGTTATTACAATTCACGCTGACAGGGGAATGAAATGTCTGTAGCCTACAAAATATTACAGCAGTCCATCAAATAGACAATACGATATTTTACTTAAACGACACATGTGATCCTCATAGTGACATTGAATGAAATTTACAAAATATTGTGGCAATCCAGCCAGTATTTTTTGGGGGGATATTTCAATCTGGTTGAAGTGGTGGACTGACTGGAAGACATCCCTAGAGACATGCTCGCGCAAAACTTCCATATGCCAATAATATGGAAAACCTGCTTAGGGATTTGGAAGCCCACGGGAGAGTGGTTAAAACATGGAAGAGATAATTGTGCAGTGTATTGAATATAATATAGAGCAGTCTGCAACCACACAGCTCTCATAAACTGAAGAAAAAAAGTGCTGGTATGAGATGGAAAACAGAGGTAAGGGTGTCGCCATGTGGACACGTTATGAAGTGCAGAACACTGATCAAAATAATATATTTATGAAATCTACTAAGGAAATTCACACAATAAAAACATATTTGTATTTGCACAATTTAATCAATTCGTTGTGTTTTTAGCATGAATGACTTCTACAAATAATATTGCTGAAAATATCTGACAAAAGCGACTAAAGACATTAAACAGCATGTGGGAAAACTGCACAATGTTACAAGTTCATAATTCATCCTCTTTAACTGACTTTTGCATGTTATATACTATTTTTCATTGCATCCAAAACATATTCATATTATTTATACAGTATATATATATATATATATATATATATATATATATATATATATATATAGGCTATATATATATGTGTGTGTGTGTGAGAAAGATAAAGTGCTTTTTGAACATTAAAGATGTCCTAGTACAAACACAAAAACACACAACACACAATACAAAATACAAGTATGAAACTGAAAATACTATATAATAGTTCCCCTTCAATCAAATGAATCTACATAATTTGATTCGTTTACAAGGATTATTTATTGTCCTTGATTACAATTCCTTGTCTTTCTCAACCAATTACAACATGCAGGGAAAACTGTAACTTGACTAACTGATCAAACGTTGTGATTTCAGCCAATCAGAGCCGGAGCAGGTAAAAATGTGTAATTGAGTTGCTTGGCAGCCGGAGAACTCTGTTAGAAATGTGTAAATGGATTTGTATTCAGCCAGCTTCCCCTGGAGATTGATGTCCAGTAGGGTTTTTCTTCTCCTGAGCTGTTTCACATTCTCTCATAGTCAACCAAGCACATTGTGTGCTTGGGCCGTAACGGGCCCCTGACACTGCTGCCACAAATCACAGCAATGCTCTTCTGTTATGGGCCTATGGATTCAGTCCCGTGTGTCTAACACACTGCAGTAGATAAATCTATCAAGGGAATAAGGTGTGATTCATTTTCACTTTATGTATGGCCAAGAGAAAAATCTTTAAATGTTACAACCAAACTCCAATCAATCAATCTAATGTTCTACGATTGAAGTTTTTAAATCTAATTAAAAGACCCACATTTTTGTTGCTTTTTATCAACCCTTGTCCTACCAGACTCTCGTACATTTCATTTGTACCAAGAGTCTGGCCGCTCTCTGTTGATAAGTGTGATTTTCCTTTAAGTAATCTGTTGAAGTTTAAAATGTGACTGCCCGGAACCACTCTGGTTCTGCCGTAACCAATCGCTAATGTTTTGGTCGCGACGTCGGCTTGGCATTGCTAGCGTTAGCCTTAGGAGTTCGCTAGCGTTAGCCTTAGGAGTTCGCTAGCGTTAGCCTTAGGAGTTCGCTAGCGTTAGCCTTAGGAGTTCGCTACCGTTAGCCTTAGGAGTTCGCTAGCGTTAGCCTTAGGAGTTCGCTAGCTTTAGCCGTAGGAGTTCGCTACCGTTAGCCTTTGCTGACTCCTTCAGCGCTTCTGCGAGCTGAAAAATCTAACTTTTCCTGATAGGCCCATGGGAAGGAGGGCCAAAACATCATGGCCGCTAACAAGACTCAGCAAAGATTGTTGTTGCTCGGGCTTTAACTTCTGGATATTTTGGTAGCGTTGCCACAACGTACCTAATGGCTTCACTCGCATCTTTCTCCACCGCCATTACGGAACAACGTCATCGTTCTTAGCCGCTCCTTCTATTCTGTTCCCTCTGATTTGACCAATGAAAACCCGCGAATATACCGCAAACCCAGACGTACTGTACGTACAGTACTGAAGGAAAACTAAAATTGAACAGAAGTATGGAAGAGGGTGGAGCCAGGCTAGTTTTACCTGCTTGACTTTCATTTTCTTACAATGCTATTTAATACAGTTATGATCTTTTAAGGGGGGGGGGGCAACCCTCAGATGGGCTAGGTCCTGCCCCCCCCCCCCCCCCCCCCCCCTCGTGATTTACGCCTATGATAGTAGGCTATTATTAAAATTCATAAATTCATATATTCTTATGTTGCAGCTGGTCCATGTGCTGCTACATTTACATAGGCTGGGTAGTAAATGCATTACATTTGCCACAGTAAAAACGTACAATATTTCCCTATTTAAAAAAAAGGTATAAAATTGCCCAAACCTAAACAAATGACTCAGCATTATCGGCTTAATTTTGTCAACTTGCCGCAACCTATAATGTTGCTTTGTTGTGTTTATTTGTACATTGACAATAACAGTTTCATTTTAACTTTGAGTGAAGCCGTTTTTTTTTTAAGCCAAACTGTAATACCAACCCATAGCTGATCTTTATGACGTTATGGAAGAGCCGGAGAAAAGACTGCCGTGACCCGGATTCGAACCGGGGTTGCT
>NC_045741.1:8592891-8593761 GCF_008692095.1 Etheostoma spectabile
CGCAGAGTACTAACCACTATACGATCACGGCGAGCTAATCACGGTGCTGGGATCACTGCTTCAGAGCAGCATACAGTCAAAGAGGAGTAGGCTTACGTCATCACTGTGTTGTCGTGGTTGATGATTGTGTTAAACATCGTCTTTAAAACCCCGCTTCAGATCTGCAGTCTGCATTAAAAGCCCATCAATTTACCCCAGAAAAGTTAGTCAGAAGATTTCATTTCAGACATATTCAGGTGCAACGGATGGACGTTTTTTTTTTTTTTTTTAACAACTAGGCAATACTTCAGTTAAAAATCTGTTTTGTGGCAAATGTGAAGCTCCCATGAGAGGGAGGGTTCATCCCTGATATTGTGATATAATATGATCATTAAAAGTGAAGCTTCACACCAAACCGAGTCCACAATATCACTGTGTGTGTGTGTGTGTGTGTGTGTGTGTGTGTTCCACCCATGATCTGCATGATCTGCAGCCGGCCAGTAGAGGGCGCCAGTGCAGCGCGTTACCACCAACTGAATTTCACTGCAGTCGGAAAGCACTTTTAATTCAATTACACGTGCAGAATTAAAAAAAAATATCCTTAAACAATTTTCCACTTTAAAGGTCTGAAACAAACCACATGCTCTCTTAAAGTCTAGTATATGTTGATTAGTCAGTAACAGTATTTCTTAGTGTACACCCTATACACATTTTTCCCTATCACATAATCTGATACATTAATTATTGCATACATACATTTTTATTATTTCATGTACATTGTATGTATGTATATTGTATCCTAGTATTTCATTTATATTTATATTCTGTGCTGCATGACTGATGTATGTTTGCTGCTATGTTTGCTGCTGCTTTTTTGGGATCAATATCTAT
>NC_045741.1:8593771-8602821 GCF_008692095.1 Etheostoma spectabile
ATCTATCTATCTATCTATCTATCTATCTATCTATCTATCTATTAACATATCTGTCAGTCTTTGATAATGTTCCCAGCTGTGGGCTACAACTTTAGCCCAGTTTCTTTTGTATTTTATTTTAATATTTTGGCAAATTGGCACCATTAAAAAGTATACTGAATAAACTGTCAGCAATCACTGTTTGCAAAGTACCCATGGGTGTAAAAACCACTATCACTGGATTGCTTTTATCTTGTTTTTATATGACTTCTAAGCACATTTATTATTTAATCACTGAGCATCTTCTGTCCAGCTCTCCTAATTATCCTAAATTAAATAACCAAGTTGTAATTTAAGACAGAAAAAGTTCCCTCTATGTCAATGCTTTAATTAAAAAATCAGCGTAATCTGATAATTATTTACAAGGATCATTTATTGTCCAAGGTTACAAATTCTTGTCTTTCTCAACCAAGTACAACATGCAGGGAAAAAAGTAACTTAAGTAACTAATCAAAGATCAGCCGTCCTGGTTCCAGCCAATCAGAGCTTGAGTCTGACTAAGCCCAGATTGTGTCTGTGCGGGCCGGGGCAGGAGCTGGCTGCTGGGGCTGACCGGACAGGGGCGGGCTGATCCACCACAGTCCCGAGGGAGCCCCGGGGCTCGGAGACACTGGGGTCTGAGCTGGGTGTGACTGAGTGCATGTGCTCGTGGGGGTGCAGGTGTGTGTGGTTGTGATGCTGATGGCCAGTGTGCCCACTGCCTGCTTTTGCATGGACCTGCTCCTCCACAGTGGCAGCCTACAGGGGAAGAGCATAGAGACAGTAGTCGTGTTTCCATCAACGTATTTCTATGTCCATTTTGAAGTATCCCATTAGAAATTGTTGACAGAAACGGCAAAATCAAAAGAAACGACTGCCTTTTTCGTAAAACTTAATGCGCAAAATGGGAGATGGAAACCGCTTTGCCGGATAAGATGTGACGTAGCAAATATTTAACTCACATAACTATGAGTTAAATATATGAGTTAAACCTAACTATAGTCCCTGTATCCATTGGATGGGGGAAGGATCGGGAAATGGGTCCCATCCAGTGTGTTATACACTTGTGGCACAATGTGCGTAGTGGATAGGCTGTGCCACAGCCATGTTGGGTAAATTGACAAATTGGTTCAACAACTTGAATCGCATGGGCCTTTGGTTATCTCGCCGACATTAAATGTCTCTGCTACAAGCCTGCTTTCTGCACAGGTGGCCAACTTGTACAATGCTACCGCTCTCCATTTAGCCAAAGAACCTAGCTTCTAAACTCTTTGATCCGCTTTGCAATCTGCAACCACACTTAACGTCAACTTGTGACGAAACTACGCTTTGCACAGTCCAGTTTAATCGCTCTAAACCTGTTGATGGAAATGCTTTTAATTCGCATTTTCGTAAACTGGGCTTGACAATTAGATGGAAACATGACTAGTGTGTGGGCAAGTGAAGAAACATCATGAAAGCGGTGTGACTGAGAGTGGTGAGATATCAGGATATTATGAATGCAATTAATAGTTTGGCAGATGGATTAGAAGAATTCCTTTACCTGAGGTTCGTAGATCTCACACTTCACATCTACAGGATTCGGTTTCTGAAATGAGCTGGGCTTTTTTCCGACAGGGAGTCTGATTTCAAACTGCTCCTCGTCGGTCATGTGTGAGCCCACACAGAAGCCTCTATGCTGAGATAAAAGAAATCAACAGTAGTGATTTACAACTCGGTGGGCTGGAAAGATTCAGCAAGGCAGCAAAGTGGAACCAAGAGTAAGTGCAGCAAAACGTGCATTATAACACTGTTAATACGTGTGTGTTTGTGTGTGTGTGTGTGTGTGTGTGTGTGTTTGTGGTACTCACAGCAAACTGACAGTCCATAGGGGGGCAGTTACTCAGTTCACTGACATCTGTTTTCTTTGAACACACCGTCTCCAAAATAGTGAACTCTACAAAGTAGGATGGACCTGCAACCCACTGACAAAGCAAAATAAATACACACACACACACACACACACACACACACACACACACACACACAATTACCCACAAGTGTAATTACACAACACACCTGTGAACTACCTACCAAAATAAAAGGATAAAGGATTAGAAACATTTAAATGTAGTCCAGTCAGGATTTATGATATTATATACTTATGCTACTTCATTTAGCTAGATATGACCAGATGTAATCAATGTGATGAAAGCACTACACATGTAAGAATATAAGATCAAAACTTATCTCTGTTGCTTTTCAAAGTAACTTGATCATTGTTATTAATATTATTAATATTACTATTTTTATCAACCTGTGAACTGGCTCTGGTAATGTTCTCCAGAATAAAGTAGTTGGCCAGTTGGCTCTCTTCATTAAACCTCTGCAGGGAGAGATTGGCTGTCTCCTTGACGACCGGCTCGTTGAGGTTGTCAGCTGTGGGACAGTCCGGACACACATCCACCACCGCAGTGGCAGGAACTAAACACAAGAATTCACAGGGTCAAAGGTCAATGGAAATGAGCTGAAAATGTTTTTTTTTTAAGGATTTGACCCAGGCACGTGGCACAGGCACAGGTACAGGTAGAGGTACTCCTTCCCTAACCTCCGTCCTGCAGTATGACCTCGTTCAGCTATCGTCAGCATCCCTCTCTTCCCTCTGAGCGCATGTTTTATCCAGATGCGTTCTCCTTCACTTAGCCAAATTGTGGGAAAAAAATGTCAAAAACAAAACTCTGCATAATCACTCATGGATGCCGTGTTCACCTCCCTTAGGGAGGGACAGGGCAAATATAGAGAAACAGTCCAATGTAGGACGGCATTTTAGTTTCGCACCTCACTAACGTTTACAAAAATCATTCCGCAAAGTGCCAACAAAAAATGGACATGCATGTTTTTTGGAGGTTATCAAATTAATGAAAAAAAACCCTAAATGAGTCTAAATGGCTCCATTGATCTACCTTGACGAAGTGCACAGGAGTAGCTTTGAAGTCTGACTTGAGAGCCAAGGAAAGCAGATACCTCACACTCTCCATACACCTGAAAGACACAAACACAGACATGATCTACATTTGCATACATGCACATCCAAGATATGTGAGCATTAAAAGAAGCATCATTTCGGCATCAGTCAAAACCATATTCCAACAGCTGATTGAGTTTCAGTTTTGCCTTGGGTTGAGTGCCCGTAATAAGTGCCCATATTATTATAAAAAACTTTTTCTAGGATTTGGGGGTGTTATTTTTTGTGTCTCTGGTGCTTCCACACATAGAATACTGGAATAAAAACCTAATCCATGGTGTTTTGAGTGGGACATGGGTTTCCGAATGCATCCTGCCTTCAGTCTCCGGATGAGCTGGTTATAATCAGCTGGCTTAGCTGCTAGCATGGCACGCCCTCATACTCTGCAACTGACTACCTAGCTACTGCTCATGTGCACATTTCAAAGAAGATTTGCATCGTGCAACAAGGTAGGCCTGCTTGGTTCTTTTGGGGAAAGATTTACAAAGAAGATGTTTACAGCGTTCACTGTAACTGGGACGTTTTGGGGCCAATCGGTGAGGATGGCTGTGGACGAAGTACACACGGAGATACACTGGTAAGAGATTATGATGTTTAACCATGTATCCAGCTAATTTAAATAGCTCACGTTAATGTACTGTCATTTAATATTTTATGTGTTTTATTTTGTGGGGTGCAAATGTTCCGCCAACTTCCTTCCCGAGACTAGTATGCCGAGGCACCGTTGTTGCATTGAGAGCCTAGCGCCGCCCAAGATGATTGTGTTTGAAAACAACCCAGAGCGTTTTTTCCCTCCTTTCCCAGAATGTGTGTGTGGTGTAGCCAGACTTCACTCCACGGCGTCGTGGAGCTAGGTCTGGCAAGGCGAGACTACGTCTGTTGTCGCCCACAAAAAAAGCACTCATTGTGTTGATCTTACAAAAGGAGAAGATAAATCACCATGTGGTACTTACTGGAACGTCCCCAATATCTCTGACTTCACACTGTTTCCATGGTTTCCTGCTAGCGATGTGGCATCTGGTCTCCATCACATCAATGGTCAGTTTGTAGAGTGACCCCCCTTTCTCCTGGACACACATTCACACACTTTAATGTTTCTTTATTTCTTATTTTCAATTTTTACTGTTTTCCATTGATCTGCAAACATGGTTGCTGCCATGTCCACCGTTCCCACCGTCTTTCTGCAACTACTGTTTGACCTCTTTTAAGATGCAAGATGGTGGCCAACCCTGTTCTTGCCTTTGTGTGCGTGAGTGCTCGCCCTCACCTTTTCAGGAGTGTGGGAGAGGTCGTACAGTCTGTTGAGGCTCAGGATGTATCCATCCGTCCGGTCCTGGTTGATCTGCTCCAGGGCCTCTTCTGCCACCCTCACCGCCTCAGGGCTGCTGCAGCCTGGACGGTCGGGCCCGGCTCTTCCCTCCTGCTGCAGCAAAGCCAGACATAGGACCAGCAAGTACACACTCATCCTCTAACACACACAGACACACACATGCAGATTGGGCCAAATAAAAAAAACCTAATTTACCAAGTGGAATCCTACAGTAAAGCCTATACTGGTGGATAATTTAACATTTAGACTGAATTGTCTTTTGCAAGACCTGTGATCCTACTTTTTCCAGACAGGTTTCGGACAGACACACGTGAGGCCGATGCTGGACTTTGCCCTCTTCCCCAAAGGATGAGCAAACAGTTGCTATCTGCTGCTCCGTAGGCCAATGGCTGCCTCACACTCTCTGGTCATAGTGCACTGGGGAAAAGGATCAATGAATTAAAAAAAAAGATAAGCTCATGGAATACAGTACACCTAATTTCATTTCTTTAATGAGATCAACTATCATGAACATGAATTATCACCAACACCCCATCCAAGTCCTTACTGCATGTTTTGGTTGTCAAGTACACTTGTAGCTTGTTCCTCAGTGTGGTAGCTTGTACTCACAGCAGTTACACAATAACACAAGTCATGGTGAAATCAAGGATCAAAATGTAGAAAAGCGGCTAGTGCATCAGAAACCAATTCTCCACTGCCCATTTGTATGAAATCTTCCAAACTACCCTCTTTTTTTGGTGCTAGCGCAGGTAGCTGTTAACTTTTGTCAAACTTACCTTCTTACGGGGCGGCCTCTAGCTCACCAGAGCGTGCGCCCCATGTTGGCGGAGTCCTGCAGCGGCTCTTTGCTCCATGCCGACCCCCATCTCTGTCCCACTTTCATGTCTATCCACTGTCACTTTAATAAAAGGGAAAAGCCCCCAAAAATACTCTTAAAAATTTTTAACTGCCTATGTTGAGTGCAAATTACAAATTCAAACAGTTAACTGCACTACCAACAAACGTGCCAACAGTGGTGCATCCATTTCTAGGTGAGGCCAGGCTTAAACCAGTGTTCTCTTATAAGTGGGTATTGTTCAGTGGTCTTCATCATAGGCCAAATCCTATTTTCGCTTCACCTTGTCTTTCACTGATTCAGACAACAGTGCCCGAGCATTCAGCTTACAAAAAAAACATGTTTGTCATTTTATACAACCCTCAAAGATTAGATGAGATGGCCATCATATGTCTTTTGACATGTTTTGTTACTTTTTTAGTTGTTGCAAAATACAGAATATAAAAGAGCATAGAGAAGAACAGCAGAGTGGCGATTTATGGTGCGGGAGTGGCTTAAGAAGTTTCTCGGGCTGTTTTGATACTTCTTTTAAGTCTCTATTGGAGTATTTTATTCAAAAGGTCAAAATAAAAGCTTTTGCACAATTACTGTGATTGACCCCTGTATATTGTTTATGTAATGATGTCACTGTAAGTAAACTTGAAAGCCTCATGTGATCTCATCTGATCATGAAAAAAAATGCATGACCAATGATATTAGTAGGCTTCACCAAGTTCCATTCCTGTACATTATATTGGGATTACTTTTTTTGGCCCACAACATACAGCAAAATTACAAAATGCGTTGTGAGTTATGTGTGTGGTTGGTTGTGTGTACAGCTACAGAACACAGATAAGAGCTGTTTAAGTGTGCCAAGCTGATGGCCAAGAAATGTCCACACAGATAATGTCCACAGAGTGGGTGAGTGTAGTTTATGCTGTTCTGTTCTGGAGCTACTAGCGTTGTCTTTGCTTTGTAAACGCTTCAGAAAGTTAATTATTTCTGCCTCTGAGATTGTTTGTCAACAGGCTCTCATAAATTACTTTGGGTGCCCAATCGTTACCATATTCCACTGATTCGTCCTTATTCGTCCTATGTTCCACACAGTTTTCATACAATGTTTCGTCAAAATCTTCCAAATAGGTTTGGCCTAATGCATGTGTGGCGTCACGAGAGTGGACGGAACAGAGGAGGTGGGATTCAGGATGAAACCTACCTCGGCGGGCCGATATTATCGGCCAGTATTAAGCATTTCCCGATATATCGGCATAGTTTGTCCACCAGAGGACGCTCCACAATGTCCCTGTTGGCAACACTGATGAGAACTTATAAATAACTACAAAAAACTAATTTTAGGGAAATCTGTTTATGTTTTGTAACGCGTTTCTGGATTTCTTTTTAAAATATACATATCGGCCGATATATCGGCACATTGGACTTTTTGAAAATCAAATATTCGTATTAGTATTGGCATTAAAAGTCCTTTGCGGTCGGGCTCTAATCAAGAGTCAATATAATCAAAATGTTTATGTCATCCAAACTCTTGTTTTTGACAAATATCTTTCCTCCATCTCACAAAATGATAATCATCCTAAATAAACAGTGTGTAAATTTGGTTTGGGTACAACTAGAGAAGTAACAAAAAGAGAAATGATGTATAAGAGCAAAGACTATGGGGGGCAGGGGGCAGTAGAAATGGGAATAAGTTTGCATATTGCTTTTGCTAAAAATGTGTCAGCAGCCATCTGGAGGGATGCTCGCTGGGTCGATGACCGCTCCGAGTGGAGGACAAGGAGAGGCCGAGCCAGACGAGGCCCAGAAAATAGGCTCATTTACGGTGATTTTATAGATGAATATGAATACCATAAAATAGACTGGAATGGCCTCTCGAGTAAAACGTTTTTGTTTTTTTTAATTAATGATTATATAAATATGGTGGTTATATAAATTATTAACACCAAACCTATGATGAAGAACCCAGTTCCTGAAATAAAAAAAATCAATAAGAACCTTTCGGAGAGTATTCGGGATGTGAGATGGCCGATGTCCGTAAACAGTCTTCCGGTCAGAGCTGTTGTGTCTTGGCGTTGCTATGTAACTAAAACGTGTCCAATGATTCACTGCGACGATGATGAGACACAACAGCATCTCTTGATTGTCTGTCATAGAGCTAAAGAAGTCTGGGAAAAATTAAAAGTGTATGGTGTAATGTTTAATATTTGGTATCAATCTGTAATGTATTGTATTGTTGATAACAGTGTACTAGAAAAAAAAATAAGGAGCTGATACAAATAATCATATGTGTGATGTGCTTCAAATTCCGGAAGACGAGATGCTGTATGACTTTACAACAGACTTTTATAAACAGCACTGAAGTGTGCATACAAGGGCTCACTGAACTAAGAAGAAGAAGATCTCAGGACAAAAACAGCTCCTTCCTTGGAACGTTCTGAACTTTTGATGTTTTGCACTTTGAAGTGCATATGCACTTTACAATACGCACTTGGATGCACTTTACATGCACTTACATGCACTTTACTATCCCTTTTGGCACTGATATATTTTACAGTAAGTTCAAATGTTAATTATGATTGCTGTGTTTTCTGTGTTTTTCATTTCTGTTTTTGCCCTCTAATAATGTATGCCTACTGTTTATAACTTGTATTTTTAAAAACTTAAAAAAGAAAAAGAAAAAAAAAAGCAAAACAGCAGCCAGAGGGTGACCGCTATACGCGGCCACGACGATATCCAGCTGAACCAGCCCGGTTCCTATTATACATACATTATAGAAAATTATAATTAATAACAAAAAATACTGAAGAATAAATCCTACATCATTTAGCCTTCATACCGATTAAGCAGCGTGTACGTTAAGCCGAAGGAGGCAGCTCCCAGCGGGCAAACTCATCATTGTTTAACACATAATATTGCATAATTGAATGTCAAATCAATGTTCTCCTATGACATTTAATGTGACGCTACACCAACATGATACATTTATATAAATATATAGAAATATATATATATATACATATACATATATATATATGTATATATTAATATAAATTTATCATGTTGGTATAGCATCACATTAAATACAGCCCTTATATTTTTCAGGATTCAGACATTTAAAACAAATCTGCATGATTTACTAGGATTTTGACGCAGATAAAAGCATTTTCTATTACTGTATTTAAAGAAAATTGTGGCCTGTGGAGTTCTAAGGTCAGACCAGCAGAAAGGTAAACGTTATTTGACTGAAGATGTTTGAATATAATTTAGAATAAAAAGATGGCTGGTAACTGTTTTAAAAGTAGCCTAGCCTATTACTAATGTGATATTTATGGATATGATCAGGTAAAAGGCAAGGGCAGTGAATCAACGCTACATGGAATACCTTTGTCTTGAGCGACACAAAAAAACACTGGATTGGTTTTTCTTGTATGATTTATTATTTTGTGCAGCCAAACACAAATACCATACAAACAGAAAACGTCCAGCTTGTTTGTGCAGTGACTCAACATGACAATCCATACTGTTGAAGATGGTTCCTCCGTGTGACCGGTCATTAATGTGAATGTAGTGCCTTTTTATGCACTGTGCCTTTATTGGATGGTTTAATCTCAGCTGGATTTATAAAGTCTATCTTATCTACCATATCTTATCTTATCTGAAAGTGATTAGAGACAGGAATGGTTACTTGTGTTGTGCTTAAAAAAAACAGGATGTTGCCCAAGAATGACCCAGGAAAGCAGTCAAGGTGTGTTACAATGCCAATCAGTATGTCTAAAGCAAATATGTCAGACATTTCCCATTATTTACTTCAGTCTGTATAAGTCTGTTTTTGTTTTTTAAGGACCCAAATGAGTTCCCATTGGGCCACC
>NC_045741.1:8602831-8606108 GCF_008692095.1 Etheostoma spectabile
GCTGGCTTGAACCTGGGGTCCTCAGCGAAGACTTTCTCCACCAAGGTGGTTCCCGCCGGCGCAGGGGCGCACTGGGCCGACACTGTGGTGGGGAAGGCATGGATGTTGGGCTCCGTCTGTCCGGGGATCTGGGGGTCGAGCTTGAGGAGCAGGATGACTCCCACATCTCCGCTGGGGACATCGGGGAAGGCGGGCAGGGTCATGGGCTGGTCCATGGCGGGCAGCGTCCTCACCGAGCCCTTTGGGTGGTCGTGCGCCGTGGTCTCGTGCTCGTGGTCGTGGTGATGGTGGTGGTGCTCGTGCTCATGCAGGTGAGCGTGCTTGTGGTTGTGATCGAGAGCCAACTCGTGGTCGTGCTCGTGAGTGTGCACGGCGTCGCCGTGCTTGTAGTTGTGGTGCTGGTTGGGTAAGTCGCCGCTGTGGTTGTGCGCCATGGCGTGATGAGTGTGCACGTGATCGTGGCCGTGGCCGTGGTCGTGGGAGTGGGCGTGCGCGTGCCTCTGGCTGCTGCCGGTGTCGTGGTCGTGCGTGTGGTGGTGGTCGCTGCCGTCGGCGTGCTGCTGGGTTGTGTTGTGGTGGCTGTGGCTCTTGGTGTGGTCGTGCACGTGGTCGTGTGTGTGCGCGTTGTCGGTGCCGTGTGCGTGGTCGTGGTCGTGGTCGTGTGCGTGTGTGTCATTGTGGCTGTGGTCGGTCTCTCCGCCCAGCAGGTGGTGTTTCTTCTCTTTCTCAGCAGCCTGGACAACACACAAGATTACACTAGTGATGTGTGGTACAGGCAAATGCAAGTTGTGATGGACAATTCAACACAACACAACTTAGATCCTATTTTTGTAGGTTTGGCCATTTTCTCAACATAAAAACATTGTTATCACTAAAACAATTGTCTAGATCATCACTTCAAACAAGTCAGGCAGTGCAAGGCAACCTAAACGATAAAGTTATTGCCCCCAGATATCAGTAATTACTTTGGTGACTACGATATGTTGCGATGTGTTAGAAAGGATTGCTAAAATGAAATCTTTTTGTTTTTTTAAAGATAATTTTTTTGGGGCATTTTTAGACCTATATTTTTCCAGGACAGATGAAGACATGAAAGGTTGAGAGAGAGGGGGGGAATGACATGGAGCAAAGGGCAATAGGTCGGAGTCAAACCCCCGGCCGGAGCAAACCACTATACACATGTGCGCCCGCTCTACCAACTGAGCTATCCTGGCCACATTAACTAAGTTTTAATAAATCTGAATTGAATTCTTATCTATTTAAAGACAAATAACAATGCATGTGTGCTTTTAAAAAACAAAAACAAAAAAAACTTTTATTATGGAAAATAGAAAATAGAATAAGTACTGTAAATCAAAGTGTTGTGTCATGAGTCTTACCTCAGGCTCGTAGATCTCACACTCCACGCTGATGCTAGCATCATCAGTGGGAGAGTAGTAGAGGGATGCCTGACAGAAGCCCTTGTGCTGAGGAGAGAAAAACAAGAAAAAACAAGTAAGAGAGGAAAGAGCGGGAAGCTGATTACGCCTGTGGCTTTAGTAGAGTTTAATCAATAAAAAAACTGAATTTCAAAGTAAACTTGGCTATGATAAACCTGCTGGCTGGTACAAGCCCAAAACGTACTGATGCCAAAGATAGGAGCAAGAAAAAGGAGGTTACAGGCTTAACAACTCAAATTATCTGACTTTATTTAGCTTAAAACCAGAATAAAAACATGTCTTTTTTAAGTTATTTATCTCAAAAGCTGGGAATACAAGCCGAATACTGTTTGACTTGAGCATGCAATAAGTCAAAACTTTGGAAGTCAAAACGAACAACACGTTTGATTGAGATGAAGTGTCCAAAAGTGAAACAACAAGTTTTCATGACTCACAGCGAACTCGCACTCCATGGGGGGGCAATTATCAGCTGCTCCTGCAGTCCTGGAGCACGTGGTCTCCTGGATGGTGTACTCGACGTTGTAGTACATCTTCATGGCCATCTGGATACATATGCATAGAATGCTTTTTTTTAACCAAAGGAAAAGACATGACAATATGATGTTTTGGTCAAGGAGCTTGTGAGTCAGCTAGAGAGCACAAACCGTCAAACACACAAAATTGGATTTTTAAAGGGGTATAGGTCACATGTCGGGATTGAAAGGAAAGCTGTGTACTTATTTATATTTTGGCAAATATGTTACTGTTTATTACATAGTAAACAATTAAATGAATCACCGAGAAGTGGATTGGTCTGCAGTAGGGGTTTCTCTGGACAATCTGATGCTAACTTCATAGTGGAGATTTACTTAAACTGACATAAATGCAATCTGGACCATAGGACAAACAGTTTTGTTACATGTGGGAAACGTACCCCGGACGTAGCGCGGTTGACTTTGAGCAGAGCGAAACGATTGTTCAACCCGTTCTCATTGTTGAACTTCTCCAGCGAGAGAGACAAAGTCTTCTGAACCTCAGCGTTGTCCAGGGAAATATAGGACGGACAGTCAGGACATGTCTCAAACACCCTAACTGCAGGAACTGAGCAGAGAGAAAATCACAAAACATCACAAAAGTGTTTCAAAATCTCATTCTCATTTCACCACATTTTGAGTCTTAGAAAACAAATCTGGCATTTATTAAACTTAGTAAGAGTCAAACAAATCCAAATGAACTGAAAAGAACTGTTTTACCAAATATATAAGTAGTGAGTGTAAAACTAGATGTCTTATTTACTTATTTCACTAAGACAATGAAGAAAATCATAAGTCCTTGTATACTTGCTTAAATCTTTGTGTTTTTTTTACCTGGTGTGACAACACAGTCGTATTTGTAGAGACGCACCACCCTGTGCACCTTACTGATGTAGATAGCAGCTTTGCACTGTCCATATACCTGCAAAGACCAATACAATAAGAAGCACATACACTAGTTTAACTATTACAACTACTAAAGTACAATGCGTGTTGGATTAATTCAGTGAGACATGTTGATTTGAGACTTGACATAATGAACTTTGTTGGACAAAAAGGCTGCAACCGTACACACTATGTGCAAGGATATGGACTTTTGGGTGAATGTGTTTATGAGTATGCATGCATGCATGCAAGAGTGTGTGTACGTGGGTTTTCTAACCGGTGTGTTATGGGTGGGGCGAGCCTCACAGGCCTTCCAGTCCTTCCTGCTGAGAACACTGCAGTTGGTCTCCACAACGTCCAGAGTCAGGTAGAAAACCACGGCGTTCTCTCCCTGTGACACACACACACACACACACACACACACACACACACACACACACA
>NC_045741.1:8606118-8608823 GCF_008692095.1 Etheostoma spectabile
CACACACACACACACACACACACACACACAGACACACAGACGCGCACACAGACCACATTATGAGAAGAACATCCTAATGGAAATGATCCACTGGGTAGGATAAAATGTCATTGTGTGATGGTTTAAATGACTGATGATGATAAATAAAGCCAGAGATAATGTTTCACTGTCAGGTTCCGGCGTTTCGGTAACAGCTTTTACCGCTTCAATAACCCTCGGTGTCTCCTGATCGTTCACAAAAATCAAAAGAGATCTGTCTTCTACTGCACAGCTGACACATCCTTCATCTTTGGCTTAAATGTCTGATGTCTTAATAGTTATTGCACTCATGATTAACTCATAATTGATTTTGAAAAACTAAATTTACATATTTTCATCATCCGAGGCTTTTATTGAGGACTGGCAATCATCAGATTTAGGGATCACTTGCCAGATGTGCTCTGGTAAACTGAATCCCGATTCATAATTTGCCTTTCAAACATCACCTGAAGTCATTTCCTTTATTTTATCTTTTGTGAATTTTACTTGCCTGAGCCTCTTATGCATTGTTAATTATAAAAAGAGCAATCACAGAATCAGTCCCTTCACTTGTGAGGGAAAACAAGATTGAACATTACTCTATTACTCAACGTATAAAGCTATGTCCTGGTTCAATCCATCAATTAATCAATCGTGCATTTTACAATAAAACAGAAAAATAGACATTTTATATGCAATCAACTTTAATTTCTTTCACAAATCATTTCTGGATAATTGGCCTAAACTGGAGGATTATTTAATGGCATCCATTGTAATCTGTTTCTTCGCAGTGTCTTCAGATCACAGCAAAGAAATGTAAAGGGTTTTAACAGATATGGATTGTACCGCCGATTGGAAAAACAAGTAGCCTGATTCTTTCTTTGGACTCACATGTTGCATCGTGTGGACGTTGGACAGGCGGTGCAGGGCGAAGATGTAGCCCTCCTGCCGGTCCTCGTTGATCTTGGTCATAGCAAGTCCTGCAGCTCCCTTGGCCGACGCGTCCTCACACGAGCCATCCTCAATGCCGTCGGTCTGCTTCGTTGGTGCGCTGTGGACGTGCATGCACCCCAACGCCAACAACAGCGACAACAGCATACAGTGCTTCATGGTAAAGGCCTGGGATGTCTCTGTCCCCGTCTCTCTCAAACACACACTGGCTGGAGGAAAAGGTGCCCAGAGAGGGACGACGTTACCTTTTATATCCTGCTCGTGTTTACTGTAAACACACACACACACACACACACACACACACACACACACACACACACACACACACACACACACACACACACACACACACACACACACACACAAAATCACTGCCCTTCCGGTCCTTCCAAGTAAACCATTGATCCCCCAACCCCTTCCAAAACAGATAGCCGTATCTAGGAATGCTGCATCAGTTGAGCTATCTGCAAACCAATCAGCTACTGAGCTACTGTGAGGACTTGCACAATGGAGCTTATCAGTTGGGAGATAATCGGCCCTGCAGTCATACTCTCTTCTCTGGGATCAATAGGGACAGTCGGTGGGCTGAAAGTCACTTGATCAAAAAGTTAAAGAATGTAAACTAATCAAGCTAGTTATTTACAATTCAACTGAAACACTGCTCATTCTGCAGCTAGCTCCTGTTTGTTTAAGCTGACCAGTATCAGGTCACCGTTGCCGTCATTACAAATGACATCTCTGAGGCACGTACGCCTTGATTATATCAACGTATCACAGGCCAATCACAGTCCTTGTGGTCTCCACATGGTATCTCAGTAGCTGACGTAGCACTGACGTTTAATTCCAACTTAGAGGAGGCGTCTGTAGTTAGCTATGAACCCCCCGTAATTCTACAAGACATCATATGATACATGTTTAGACTTGAATAGCATAGAATAACTATCTGAGCCTGTCATTGGCAAAAACAGAACTTTGAGTGGGCGTAAATTGACAGTGTGCTTTTGCCCTATAGGATTACATTGAAGCCTGATTTGTGGATGCCGGTAACAGCGTTCTCACTCAACACTGGACCACTTTCAAAGATTTTTGTTCAAATTAGTCACTTAGACACACACGCAAGGGAGAATATGGTCCAGGTTTTAAAAAAGAAATACTGAAATTACCCTAGTCACACATAAATAGTTGAAGACAGTCATTGTGAACTGATTGCACAGCAGTTGTCTAACATTCTCCTGAAGTCTTCTTTGAACACAGGACACTCTACACCGGCAGAAGAGATGTTACTTTGCTGATGTTGATGCAAGCACTGCAGTGATAGTGAAGTAGTTGACCTTTGTCATAACAAAACACACAATCCATGGAATCCCAGGCTATTTCTTGTGCAGCTGCTATGTCGCAACTTCTATGAGGTACACTCACAAACCGCCCACACAATACATGCCAATCTGAATTATAAGTGCTTAAAGTTGATGGAAAACGTTACACTATAAGAGTTAAACTAATTTGAAAAATGTGAATGTAAAACACACTTTGTTCCAAGATGTTTGTGCAAACCTAAAGCCAACGGGCACCGGCCTTTTTCAAAGTGTCTGGTACAAAATGGTGTTTTGTTTCAGAGAAAACAAATATGACATACAACTCTAAATATGTGAGCTTATGAAACAGGGAATGTATCTTTTTTCTTCTACTTACAGTAGATATACATACACATACGTACACACACACACACACACACA
>NC_045741.1:8608833-8619777 GCF_008692095.1 Etheostoma spectabile
ACACACACACACACACACACACACACACGTATAAAAAGATAGATGAAATGCCATTATAAAACAAAAAACATTAAAAAAACATTAAACAAAAATAAATAGAGGGTTGGTTTAGTTTTTAACTGATCTTACGCTTGTTACTGTGTAGTAAGTTGGGATGTGAAAGTCACTTTTCAAATGTACAAATTCAAATAAAAGCAAATGACTGTTACAGTTCCTCTACACATCTTGAAAGTGGAAAAACACACTTGCCACTTTAACTTCCAGGAATGGTGTTGGTGGAATGGTGAAAAGAGTTACATTGTGTTTTATTTGTGAG
This sequence comes from Etheostoma spectabile, assembly GCF_008692095.1. NCBI lineage: Eukaryota > Metazoa > Chordata > Actinopteri > Perciformes > Percidae > Etheostoma > Etheostoma spectabile. Next base: position 8,609,150 of record NC_045741.1, read on the forward strand.
ACTGATTGGTCAGAGGATGCGAGAGTAGATGGGGTCCAGTAATGACTTCTAGGGCATTGACACAGACCATTACTGCAACTCAGTAAAACTCTTCAGATGACAGAGGAAGAAGGAATCAGATCCAAGAGCATTACTTTTTCTCATTTTTAAGACATGATCCTTATGTATTGTTAATAGGCTGTTGATTGCTTGTTGTAATGCAAACTTACAGGTCAGATCACACAGAAAAAAGTAGATGGCACGCAGACCGGGGTATGTAAAAGTTAAATTTTAGCCATGCTAGTGATTGTTGGTCGATCTGTTGGGTTAAGACCAAAGTCCATTGGTCCAGAGCGAAATGTCTAAACCAATAATCAAAAGTGACAAAGTACATACATTTACTTACAGAGCGTACTCAGGATAGTATGTTTTGTATTATAATTATTATTATTGTATCTATTGTATGCACTATTTGGTCAATCGTGTAATCTGTTCCGTCTGTCTGTCTGTAACTGATGTTGTGTTTTGTCCCAAACAGGTCTCTCTTGAGATTGAGATCCTGTGTCCCAACGAGATTACCTGTACACATGAAACTGATTATTGTATAAAAATATATGGGAGACTCAAGAGAATATGGAAAACATTTTTGTGCTTTATTCTACGTCTGGTAGGGGTTGTGCCATTGCCATTTTCATTGCCTTCTCACTAGTCTCGCATTGCCGGACCTTCCTCCACAGAGCTGCGCAGGATGCAGCATTCAGGATGGGAGAAGTGCTCTGGTTGATTGGCATTTCTTTAAACCAATCATAATCGTCTTCAGGCTCAGCAACGGCGCCTCTGCAAAATGTAAAAATTGGGGAGGACCTTGTTTGTTTTATTGAGCATGTGTACGTTCAAAAGTTGTTTTAGTCATGCAACAGAAAACTCAGATTAGACAAATAGTCTAGCTTGCGGTCTGAATTTACCCAGCAGACATGTGAGTAAAGGTTAATTAAAGTCCTCATTAATCGACCGGAGTTTAAAATGCCAACACATAGATAGCCCACGGCATTGGATATCAGGTCTAAATGAGCAAAATCTGGCGGAATTTCCATTCGCAGATGAGCAATCCCAAAAGTAGAAGGTTATGGATATTGAGTCAGTTGTGTGTCAGTTCTCAGGCATTAACTTTGAGCGTGTCTTACATAATACACAAGGTGGTGCTACAGTATATTGCAACATGAGACCGACAACTGACTCACACATAGGTGTTGTTTCCAAGTCTGTGGTAACGCGACAGTGGAAGTTGAGGGTACAGGAGGCAATCTGGTGTGGCTGTAACTAGGCATAGAGAGAAATAATGAGTTAAGGGGATGATTAGGACAGAGGGGGCTCTTGCCCTTGAGAGTTGAGGCTTAGAAACAATTAATGTCATCCGACCTTTGGGTCTCGCTGGAGCAGGCACGTGCACACATAAACATCACAAGGGTCTTGAGCACATGCTATTTTTCTCCCTCTATATATATATATATATATACATACATATAGTATATATATATATATATATATATATATATATATATATATATATTTCCTGTTTGCATACAGCATCCCTGGCAAACAAATCCGAATATCAGACAGAGAGACAAAGAAAAATAAAGAATCCTTTACTTGTCCAAAAATGTAAATGACAAATAAACAGAAAAATGTAGACAAACACACAACACACACACACACACACACACACACACACACCCACACACACAACACACAAACACACACCAAACACACCCACACACACACACACACACACCACACACACACACATTTCCACATTCTGAGTTTTTTAATCCTTATTTGTGATGGGACTATGAAAATGAGCAAATTAAGTGTGTTTGTACATACAAAACTAATGTACAGTCATAGCTGCAGTTGCATAGAACAAATCTTTAAAAAAAAAGAATGACCAGAATGATCTTTCATCTTATTGTTTGGTTTTACTGTTTGGTTTGGTGTTGCCAATCTTATGAACCCCCTTTTGATAGTGTGGAGCTGTTTAAACATGCAGTAGCTGAAGAGCAAGAAATATTTCGCAGACTCTGGAGGAAACCAAACCAGAGCTTAAAGAAGACTGAATATTGGACATAATAGTATTCCAAATGAATGCTAATGTGTGCTAATGAATATGAATACATTAGAACTCCTACTTACTACTGTGTATGAAGTCATGCTTTTCCCATCGTCAGGTGCTCTAAGCGATGTTGGGTGACGTTACTTCTTGTTGACGTTTGAAGTATTTCAAAACAAAACTGAGAGTAGCTTGTCCCTCCCTCCTCCTCATCCCATTCCCCCCCCCCCCAACCCCCACCCGAAAATCCTTCTTGTTGGTTATTGGCTTGATCACTGTTTGTGGATGTTTCGTGGTGCAGGTTGGCACAATTTGTTTTTGTTTGTGTTTGTGGAGCCTGTTCTGTCTACAAAGGCACGTATTTTAGCAACATGAATACACATATTTACATTTTTTGAATGGTTTCATGCTCTCAAATATAAGCACTTCATTACATATCAAACACTGGGATTTCTGTCCCATCCTCAATGTACAAAAATCCATATTTTGAATACTCTGCGTCAAATTTGCGTATCGCATCTTGCCTCCAAACATCAACATTAACTCAAAGGGAACGTTGATCATATGATGGTTATGATGATGGTGGATGGTGGATGGATGATTATTAAATGATGGTGCTAGACTGCTGCACGGCTCTGACGCATGGCAGTCAAAATATTTCCTTTCAAAATAAAAGACACATGACAACATTTAGCTGTCTTTGACCCACCAAGTTGAGAATCACTGGTCTAAACCCCTCTTGACCTTTCCTTTTTAATGTGAGGATGAACAACATTTCAGAGGAAATACCTGAAATATTATTTTCAATGAAAAAAAAGGGGAGACCACATCACTGACTGCAGCCTGACTTGCCCCTAAACACACTGTGTGATTGTGGTGTCCCAGCAGTGAGCTAACGCTAACAAGTGATAACTGCGATTAGCTCGCCAGTAGTTCACAAACTGGCCCTGGAGTAGTCAACCAGTTTCTGGAACTGCCCATAGTTTGTTTACTAACTCTTTTAAAGCACCAAAGGAACACAGTAACACAACCAAACTAACCGATCAAGGCAGCGGAAGACAAGCAACTATGTTCGGAAAGTTAAAATTACTGTTTTTGTCGAAGCCGTCTGGTGGCTTTGAAGACAGCGATATAACATCTTCAGTTCCCCGTCAGAAAGGGCCTGTCTGACGGCAAGATAAATGATACACGTCTTTCCGTATACAGGACCTTGTAAGTCCTCAGCTGACGGACAGACCACAATGGGACCCAAAATACAAAATATCGATAAATACAAGTATCACTTCGGTTGCCTGCTTGATAATTATGACTCCAAGGTCGATCTGCAAACATCATCAACACAGCCAAAGTGCACCAGGAGTTGTTTACTTTCTCCCAGGAACCCTGATAATATTTACTACTGATATATTACACTGGACTGGAAAGCAGAAATACATTGTCCGACCGATTTTCCACTTGTATTGAAAACATGTTGGTTGGGTAATAAACCATATGCGCTCTGACATTATTACAATAAGCAGAGGTTCCCTTTTTTCTTCCTGTCATACCCTGACGTTTGTTATTACGCAGACCATCCTCCAGCACAACAGCTGTGGCCCGTGGCTACAACATGGTCGAAAACACTTACAGGCCGCCTGCAGACTAACGGTTTTAAAGTTTGTCTCTAGAGGGGCCTGTGGTCAATCTGTAACACTCAATGTTTATATGACATAACCACAGATGTAATGATATTTGTAGAAAGATGGGGTGTGTGTTCATGCTCCATACAGTACGATATACAGCAGTGACTTCTATGTGAGCTGTGCAATTCTAACTAGCAGTGCTTGATTTGTGCTATGTAAGAAATGTTCCAAAAATACTAATTTAAAAAAAAAATCAAGACTTCAACAAAACACCAGGTTTTTAAACACAAACACACATTATGTAAGGAGTATCTTCATGTGTGAGAAAAAAAGACCAAAATGGGATCAACGGTTGTTATGGGAGCACTTTCCAGTTTTAAATTGGCTTCCTAAAGTGGTAATTTTGACATTTCAATTTCTGATAAAAAAAAAAGTATTGTCAAAGCACTATTGTGAGATGCATCAAGCCCACAGGAGCCAATTCTGTGCTATAGTATGGCTTTGTTAAACACAGAAAACCTATTTTAGGTGTCAAATGCAGGCCAACAGTCTGTCATTGTTAAACAGACAGAGGAGTTGTTGAAATTCAGTGAAACTGAAATGTACTCTTTTATTTGTGAACCAGATAAAATGGACACAATACAAATACAGAGAAAAATGTAATGTCTTTTTTTAATCAACCTATTCCTGCATTAATGAGAATGTGGCACTATGTTATCAATCATCTGGTTTGTTTTGAAAATCTGACAACAAAGAATCTAATAAATTTCCTTTTGAGAGCGTTGTAGAGAGCTGTAAAACAGTGGCTCCCATTAAGCTAGGTGTTCCGGACTTCTAGACAAGGAGATAAAACAATCTGCCGAGCACTTCCAACTCCATAGCAGCACAAAAAAAAAGGCCAAGCACATAAATATGACACAGATTGAAGCATGCAAACAAACACACACAACTCCGTGACTTATCTATCATTGCCCTGTCACAATGTTTGGTCAAAGATGTGAATGCGGCCACCCAACAACAGCAGTTCTGATAGGTATCTTAATGTGCATCATGTTCCACACGTAGCCTTCCCACAGCTCATTATGTACGGCCATGACGACTCCCTGCACCTGAAGCATGAGTTCTTTGCTACGGGTCATTTAGCCAAAGCTGGAAAAGTCTAGTTCTTTGTTTGGGTACGATATGCTAATTGTCACAGCTGAGGGCACATAATGAAAGGTTTTTTTACGATAAACCCCAATCAACTTTTTACTTTTGGAGCCAGTCAGTGTTTAACTGATGTGTCAGACTAAACTACTTTTTTTTTTTTTTTTTAAATATAAAACAACTGTTCTAGTCCTGTCTGTTACCATATGTGGAGAGGTTGGGGCTGATCTTGCGCTCGCATAGTGTGAGAGTGAATTTGTGTTGACCTGAAGAATTCTTCCTTTACTTGCAGCCATTGCATAACCGGACCAGAGAAAGTACAGCGTCACATAATATCCACCAGGGTTGAGATACATTTTTTTTCCAGATTCCGTTGCTAAAACGATAGCTTTAGCTGCAGACTGTTATACATCCCAGTGAAGTTAAATTCAGCCACACTTTAGCTGACAGCGTTTTGCACTTGTTTAAGCCAGAGAGTTTATGGTAGGCTAACGTTACCTGCTGCCAAGTGTATTGTTAACAAGCGTCACATGCAATGATGCTTCTGTCGCCTGTAATGTTGGAGCACCAGACTGCATGCATTAAAGTGGAACCGATAGTAGGCACCAAAATCTGCGTTGTCATTTGTTTGCACCGGGTTTTGGTATCCAACCCTAATATCCACTGATGTTACAGTGCTGGGCTGCTTTAACAATAAGCCACAAGAGGCAGAGGTTTACAGAGATTTTAGAACAGCTAAAGGGCAGAGCTGTAACCTGATGCGGCAGATGGATCCGAGAAGCCATCATCTGATACTGATTGGAAAAGGGCAGGCACTTCCAGAACAAGGGATGAACCATTTGTCTATCACATTCACAACTGTTATTTTGAAACAAACAGTTGCAGCCATCACACACACCTAAACCATGCCCGTACCCCGGGTTGAAATGTAGAGCAGACTCTTTTAGCTGTTCTAGAGAGTCTTCTTTACAATATTTCACACCAAGCCAGAACATTTCATCTGAATGTTTAAGATAAATGACCACCGGCTTCCAATGACCATTACAACCCCTTTGGTTCCTCATACTTTTATATCTCTATTGCTCATCCAAAAGAGGGTAAAGGTGTGGGATGAGAAGATGTATTGTCCATGTCGTCATGGTGGAGGTGTCATCCTGACTTAGAGAGGGGGTGAAGAAGTGCACCCAGCTCTGTTGCACCTACCTGGTGAGTCATAAATGGGAGGTCAACAAGGTGAATGGATCTCACCATCCCATTACTAATTTCCATTTTAATAAATGTCATGAGGCAGATAGTCTCACATTGCCTGACCATCCTCCACAGCGATGCGGAGGAGGATCTGGCTAATCCACACAGCATTCCGGAGTTGGCAGAAAAACGTGCTCTGGTTTATTGGAATTTCTTTAAACCAATTACAATTGTCTTGGGCAGTGCTAAGCATTGAATGGAGCGACGGTGCCTCTGTAAAATAGCCTCTGAAAGAAACTTGTTTTTGTGGAACGTGTACATTCAAAGGTTGTTTTAGCAGAAAACTCAAATAGTCTAGCTAGCTGTCTGGATTTACCCTGCAGAGATCTGAGGAGCTGTTAACCACAGTCCTCATAAATTGACCGGAGTTTAGAATTACAACACAAGGAAAGCGGAAGGTAACGGATATACTGACGAAAAGAGTGGCATCTGGCGGAACTTGTGAAGTGAAACGTCGTGGATATAGACTTTGAGGCAGACACCGTCTCCACGTTTAAGAGTAAAACTCTCTTCTTTGATAAAGCTTACGCTTAGGGCTGGCCCAGGTTTGCCTTGGACCAGCACTGAGCACACTGAGCTCTCATCTCCTCTCCATCTGTGTGCATTCATGTCCCTTTGATGCATGGTACTAACTTAGTTGCGGGGAGCTTCTTCCCCGTATTCCTTTCTTGCCTCAAACATTTCCTTGGATTGTGGTTGCACCTGGATCGTGTTTGCAGCCGCTGCTGGGGTTCTGCTCGATGCCCTGCTACTACTATTATTTATAGGTAAAGTTCTAAATTGCTAAATTGCCACTGTTTATCAAACCATAAGTACTGTATCATGAATCGTATTTCTGGACATCTGTATCTGTGTCTCTGTGTTCCAACCGGCGGCCTCCTATGATGAGCCTGGTCCTGTCTAAGGTTTCTGACTATTTAAAGGTAGTTCTTCCTTGGCACTGTCGCACCAAACTCTTGTTCTTGGGGGGAATTGTTGGGTCTTTGTAAAGTATAGGGTGGTCTAGACCTACTCATTCTGTAAAGTGTCCTGAGAAAATGTCTAGTATGATTTAACACTTTAGATACAACTGCATTGAATTGAAAGTCCTCTTCATACACTGTCCAAATGGAGTCTCATATCCTAATTATAAACATTTCAGGAATAACCAGGATATTTTGAATTTTGTATGCAGACTGCAGTAATTCCCTCTTCTAATTTCCACATCATGTCTGACAGATTTAGCTCTTGAACACATGAGAGACGCAATTATCCTTTAGAAGCTGTCCTCCTAACTGTGGAATGAAGTAGAGGGTTTATGGAGGGTTTGCTGTCCATCTTCTGATGAGTTGTGAGATCAGTGGGAGTCAGGAAAGGCATGAGCAGGATGATTTATAGTGACTAAGCCACCTTAACAGAGCCTATTCCCTGTCACCTAATGTGGTTTATGAGGGTCAATATCTACTGCCCTGAAGCTGCCTCGGTTCCTCTTGACATTTGGAGCCATGCGTAAAATTGTAAATGGGATGTGGCCCACATCTTCCTGCATTAAACCTAATGCTTTTTAAAGTGTGACGATGGCCTTCCTGCTAAACTGCTAAATGAAATAACTTGTAATGCTGCTTGCTGTATTTCATCACCTATCTTGTTATGGTCAAAACAACACGCAATGGTAGCTTATGTGTCAGCTTGTCAGCTTTGCTTTGGAAACAACCTGCTAAAAATTGCCAGCACTAAATAGTAAAGGAGGATATGCACTTTAAATATAAACACCATCAACACTGGAGGGTAATTTACATCACTTGACCTACATACAAGGGTATTCTGAAGTACAGACTTTATTGTAAGGAGTTTACAGGATAATACAAAAATCTTCAATACGTTATTTCCCTAACGCAAACCAACCTAACGGCACTTAACAGGGGTAAATTATCATAAAACGCCCGTTAAAATTAATTTTAGAGCATGATAAATGTCATTTTGGGAGCAACTGACCAAATTTGTCTTTAAGGTTTGAGTACATTTTGGGTCAGTGTTTTTTTCTTTTCTTTTTCTTTTCAGCTATATTTATCCAGGCAAGTTAATGCAATGGCAGCCTGACAAGTTGGAAAGCCACTTAGGGAAAGGGAATGAGGGCTTTTTCACCTCAGGGCACCAACGAAGTGTCATGCTGTGAGATTCCATCTAGCAGAGAACAGCCACCCGGTTGCTGTCTGATTAGTGTAAACTTATGAGAAGCTGCCTAGGCCAGAATTTAATACTCTACAGTAGATATATATATATATATATATATATATATATATATATATATATATATATATATCTATATATATATATATAGGTATACTTCACTTGCACATACATGCACCCAACACTTGTACATACATATACACTTGCACATACGTACATACTGGTACTATACACTTGAACACACATAAACACTTCACGTGTGTATTTGCTACTTCATTTAGGCATATACATAGATACACAGTTTGTTTTTGAGCCAGGCCAGTGGTGCACATTCAAAAAGTCAAAGTTTTCAGTCATCCAGTGAAATATATCAACATGTAGGCTACAATATCAATTGTCACAAAATTCAGTACAGACATTTATTGTCCTTAGATGATGAATCCCACCGATTTTGGGCATCCCCTGACTTTTCCTTTAGCAGTTTTTTAGGTTTCCTTATCATACACTGAGCTAATCAAATTGGAGACCTTTTGTACCAAAGAGGTGTAAGAATTCCTTTCTAAATATATTGAGGACTTAATACTAAAAATACCCCCCCCCCCCCAAAAGGAAAACATACATAGCTATGAGTAAAATGTGCTGTAATACTTGCTGTCTCCTTTCGATTTGCATCTTGATTTTCTCCAAGTTTCATTTTTGAACTTTCATCTCTCTAATTTAGACTAGAGTCTTGGTTCCTCCAAGATTGTACTGTTTTTCTGTGCATTTGTCGCTGTCCATTACCAAACGCCTGCATATCTATGTGTAGCAGCTGATGAGTTGCTTTTTGGACTATTGAAAAAGGGAGCTGACTTCTCATGTGCAACGTGAGTGTACCAGGAACACACAGAGCCATCATCACCTTGCTACTGTGTAATCCTGGCCTCTGGCGCTCTAATCATATCCTGCTGTCTGCAACAGGAGATTGTGAGGCTACATTTATAATCAACCCCTGGTTGACAGGATCCAAATACACCTATCCGACTGTTAAATTTCAACTAAAATGAAATTGCATATTTTTTTGTCTGCTATACACACTGCTCAGTGAATCACTTGCCCTGTGTTTGGCAAAAAATGCTTTCAGAAGATAATAGGGAATAAGCCCATTTAGGATTCAGAAGACCACTTGTCAAACAAACATTATTACCTCCTCTCCCATCAGTCATTTCTTCTTTTTAAATTGGCCATGCAGTTAGAATCCATTCTTCCTTAAAAGGGGTGATTTGGCAGCAATCCATGCTTTAAAAGCCTGTGCTACAAATCATGAAAGGTAGGTACACATCTCTGCTTCAGATGCTCAAATCACTCAGAGAAAAGTCTCTAAGCTGCTTTTAGGCATCAGATAAAAGGACAAAATGTTCAGGGTTGCAGATTTAGACATGATGTCATGTGTAAAAGAGACATCTGGTGACAGAGAGAAGGAAAAGAGGGAGGTAATGCTTGTTTTCATGCATGCATTTATCAGAAGGGTTTTCCATCAGAGTTTGAATCTACAGCTGCATGCCTGCAGCTTAATCTCATTGAGAATTCTCTCTAATTTGGCTCAGAGTACATTCTTTCAGGAAGACCTAACTATTGATTGATGCACTCCTAAATCAATTCAGCTGTTATCCTAATAAATGTATATTTTAACGTGTGCATAACTTGCAAATCCGCAACTAGTCTCTCCTGATTGAAATGTATCTCAGTGTAAATCCTTTTCAAGAAGACCTCATTCTTAATCAATGCTCTACCTAACTCAAATCAGCTGTTGGAGGCTTTCACCTTCCTGCTAAACCAATCAGAATCGTACACGAATGGCAAGGGCCAATCACAGAGTCACAACCCTGGTTTAAAATTAAATTCCATTTAAAATTAATTGTTTCTCACTTTGCCATTCAGCTGTCGTTGCAAGCAAAGAGTGCAACCCTCCACCCCCCCTTCCACCTCCAGTCATCTGCTCCAGCTGACCGGTCCGGAGCCTCCTTCTGTTTGGTCTTCGGGCTCCTTCGGTCACCACCAGCGGTGTCTAGATTCCATCGGGGGGTCTGATGGTTCTCTATCCCTAAATGGATATACGAAAGATTTTTACGGAGATGGAGTTTAATCAGCAATGTATTACATTATATTTGAGCTCTACAATAAATCTTATTTGCATATCTGCAAACATGTCTCTCCTCATTGAATTCTTCAAGATAAGTGAGCCGATTAAATATGAAGCATTGCATTAGTTCCATGAAGGACATGGAAGTCATATGCCCCATGCTGTATTCAGCTGACTGCCCACTGATTGCGCCATTGTTTCTAATCAATAACACACTAATCACAGCTTAATGTCA
>NC_045741.1:8619787-8622284 GCF_008692095.1 Etheostoma spectabile
ACCCTTTGGGGGTTTCTGCAATGCGTACCCTGTTTTGGCTTAGCATGTTGCTAAGTTAATGCAGGGAGCATCTGAATGAGAGTGGAGCCATCCGCACAGAGTATAACTGATTTCTTTTGTCGCAACAAGTGGATCAATCTGTGACAAGAGTGTTCCTGACTACAAGTGACACAACAATTACCATTATAACCACATTCAGGCATCCTCAAAAACCTTTTTGAAAAACACCCAAACACGCCTTGCTGTGTTGTTGAGCAGCTTTCTGGATTCATGGATGGACACCAATCCTGTTTCAAGCTGTCAAAGTCAGAACAGGTCTTTATCACATTATGATATTTAGATAAAGGAGGAGGAGATTCAGATAGCGGACTGTTCAGGCATTCAGGCAGCTGGACTTTAGTCATCTGTGGTGCTAGATATTTTTTTGCCTCTAACTGTTGCTCAGCAGCAGATCAAAACAGGTCTTCTTTTTAAGCTGTTGTGCCAAATCCTCTTTATTTTATTGCTGTAGTCATTTCTATTGCTATCTTCATCTCTCTTTGATGAAGTTAATTATTGTTGTTAGACCTGGTATATATCATTTCAGTCCCTAAAGGTTTAACAGAGAGGCTGTATAGTATAATCCACTATAGAAAATGCAGAAATAGCAAACACTCCACCATCAGACACACATTGACACATTCCAACGCGCTGCTGCCACAGCATATGAGCCGTCTCCCATGTCTACACTACAAATTGATTCCATGCAGGTTTGGTGTATGTTGACACTGTAAGTTACAACATTAGGTGCTTAAGAAACTCTCCTTGATGTTTGCGCTGTAGTCTGTATGTGGACACCATTGTAATTCAATGCCATGCAAACGTGGAGCAGTTACTCACAGATGCAAATGTCTTTAAATGAACTGCAAGATTGTAGTGAGACAGCCCAAGGAGAACAAAACAACTCCTTTGTCCCTGATCACATTTTGCGTTGTTTCCAGCTCACTGTAAAACTTTTCACTATCAATTTCCAGAAATATACTGGCAGCAGCTTCGCCAGTAAACTGCTGTTTATTTACAGTATGCATACTGTTTTAGATTGTAAGGTATTTTACTGTAAATAGACCGTTTCTTACCGTATTATTTTGAATTTACAGTAATATTCGGGCTTTTCCCAAGATGCACTGGTGTTAACAGTAAATACCTGTTATCAGAAACATTCAGAGATAGTGCGGTAATAGTATTATTTTCTCCTAGAATGCATTGCTACTTACAGCATGATCCTGTATAACATTAAAACACTACATTAAGATACTGTGATCTTCTAGCTGTAAATTTACATCAAAGGTTTAGAGTGTCAAAAGAGTAAAGCACAGCACATGCCTGAGGACAGTAGAGGTTGGTGGTGAAACAGGTCCAAGAGGATGTCAAGAAACAAGAAAGTATTACATCTTTGGAAAAATAGTTTTGCTTTTTAGTTTAATTGGCCAGCAGGTCAGATTGTGGTTGTACTGGGCAGCTTCCAGGTATGAATGTGTGCAACTGTGCGCATGTGATCAGGGCGCTCCTGCAAAAGTGAACCTTCCCTGAATAAATAAAGGTTGAATAAAATGAAGAAAAAAAACATTACACGACAGTTTAAATTGTAATAGTGCCTGTTAAGAACGGGCCAATTGCTTGCTCAAGAACCGCTCATTCCAAACAATTTCATACTGGACACTGCGCTGCCTTGAGTTCTGAGCGATACAGGTGCCATGACATAGATGTGACCCCGAGCATTGCTACAAGTATACCGCATCATTTACCAACAGCATTTTGCAAACATTTGAACATGTATTGCAACATATCCTGCAACAAAAAGGCTTGACGTTTCTGCAGTATCATGAACGTCAAGCCTTTTTTTGTAAAAAATATGACGCATACGGAACATTCAATTCAATTCAATTTTATTTATAGTATCAATTCATAACGAGAGTTATCTCAAGACACTTTACAGATAGAGTAGGTCTAGACCACACTCCAGAATTTACAAGGACCCAACAGTTCTAGTAGTTTCCTCCAGAGCAAGCAACAGTGCGACAGTGGCGAGGAAAAACTTCCTTTTAGGCAGAAACCTCGGTCAGACCCAGGCTCTTGGTAGGCGGTGTCTGACGGGCCGGTTGGGGTTAGTGGAAATAACAAAAATAGAAAAAATAGTAGTTTGTAGCAGAATAGTATACAATTAGTATCACACTGGGACAGAGAGGGTATTCAGGGGTGCAACTTGAATGTGCTGGACTGTAAACTCTCACTGCTGGATGTTGAGGAAAAGTAGGTCCTCCAATAAAACTCCAAGACTTTCCCACAAATACCTCCTTGAATGCATTGGCAGTCACAGACTAGAGCTCTCTGTGTCGTTCCACTGAGGGATGACATCAGTAAACCTCAGTGGAAAACACCTTTTGTGTTGGTTACTTACGAGCCCATCCGCTGTAAACTTCCCCCAAGTCCTCTCTCTCTCTCTCTCTCTCTCTCTCTC
>NC_045741.1:8622294-8623153 GCF_008692095.1 Etheostoma spectabile
CTCTCTCTCTCTCTCTCTTTCTTTCTTTCTGTCTGTCTGATGTGATTGGTCAGTTTTGTGTCAGTGTGCACTATGTGGAGGTATAAAACCCCTGCTGGGGGTGGAGACAAGAGTATCCTGCCGTCTATCACTGAAAGCTGTGTTGGCTCCCTGGCGGTGCTGTTATCATTTACAACAACATCTCTGACTTTGGATCCGTGACATTCCACCATGTGTAAAGGACTTGCAACTCTTCCTGCGACATGCCTGAAAAGGTAAGACCAATTTAGTTTCAGGTGGAAAGAAGTGTTTATTATAATCCGGATAAAATAAAATAAAATGTAGCTTTTAAAAAAAAAAATATCTTAAATTGTGTAGATGCTGACTTTTAGGAGCTTTATCGTTTAAGTTTTGAACTTTTTTTTTAAACCAGTGAATGCTGTAAAAACGACAGTCCAATGTAAAAGAAGAGGAACCAGTTGCTTACCACTTGTTTACATGATGCAGAACGTCATACAATCAGGTCCTTGTGCCGATGTTAATAATATAAACATTAGGGACATCTTCTGAAATGCATTTCACTTACTGTCTCTCCACAGTGCCAAAGTCATCAAACATAAAATCAGCTTCTTACTCCAGAAGCCTGATCCCCAAGCAGCTGATCACAAGCAAAGCAACGAGGAGAGCGCTGCTGCTGAGAGGTCAGGGTAACTTATCTTTAAGTTCAATTTGTGGATGTTTTAAAGTGTGTGTATTTGTATTCCTCAGATGTCACATCAAGCTGCTCCTCTGGGAGCTCAAAGAGAGAGAGAGAGTGTAACCACAATCACAGAGATTAAAGCAGCATATTCATGTATCTTGAAAGAAGAATTTCGGAGAT
>NC_045741.1:8623168-8625668 GCF_008692095.1 Etheostoma spectabile
TACATACATACATACATACATACATACATACATACATACATACATTTTACATGTTCCAGGAATCCATGAATTGCATTACCACCTAAAAGCACTGCACAGAGAAAAATGATAAAAGGGATTGTGTTTACAACCACTATGAGGATACATTCCCCCAGTTATCAACATGATCAAAAATGCTTTGATTACTGTGTTTCATTCATTCAATAGATATCTTAAATCAATGTTGCTTTAATATTTTGAGCTTGATGAGCAATTATCAACGACTTGACTGCTTTTCAGCTCGTTTGGCCAATTAATAAATATATGAATGGGTTTTGTACTAACTGTATCACTAATCACTAATTAAGTGGCTTGACAAAAAAAACTAAAAGAAAACTAGGCACCAGGGCTTTGACTTCAACCCTGGTGACTGGGGGCTTTAATCTTAAGACACTTAGTGCCAATGTTCAAGCTGTAGACCTTCAATATTGATTTCTTTCAGTTGTTGTTACGTAAGGTTTGTTTGGAGAGGGATGGAGGGGTGAGAAGAAAAGAGAGCGAGTTGTTGTGGAAAAAGAGCTTGCAGTGACGCAGTTGAAAAGGGAAATGGATAATTTCCTGCTTAATTTTGAAATTTCTTGGTTCAGTGGCACTTACTTTGTTTTGTTTTGAACCCCACCTTTTCTCCTTTCATGTGTGTAATTGTATTGCAGCCAAGGGCCATGGAGACAATTTATAAAACCTTCACCATGCATGTATACCTTCGGCATGTTTAATTGTCTGTTACATTTTCAAATCGATCTACATTTGCATTACATTCCGACCTGCTCCCCTCAGGCTGCCTACCCTCAGCCTATTCTTTAGGAGCTTGATATTAGCACTGATCTTTCCTTTTTTTCCATTTAGAAACACTGATAGATAATCAATATTCAGATTAATTGTTCAGCACCAGACAGTAACAACACAAATATATGATGCACAGACTCTGTGATATGTATTTTGCAAGTGATGCATATGATTATAATTAAAAAAAGTTTTAAACTGTTTATAATTTACACTATTGTTTGAGGGGGTGAAATCTTCTAAGAGGGTGTTAATGTGCGCTGTAGGTTTTGCTGTGTAAATGTCAGATGAAGCATGCCACTGTGATTACAATTGGTCCTGTCATTGATCAGTTAATTGGTGGAGTTGTAATGGAATTAGATGAGGAAAAGGAAAACCTCCCTACAAAGTATTACAGATGCAGTTTATTTTGGATTTGTTTCGGTGGAGTGACAGGAAGCCAACATGGTGGTAGGGAGGAAGTAATGCTACAACAATAACCTTTGTAACCCTATTTATATAAACAATAAAAACGCTTTCTTAGAACATTCCCCATTGGAAAATATGATGCTTGTGATCAACAAAAAAAATGATATCCTGACTGAAACCAGATCTGACACATCTTGAACACAAATATATCTGTAAAGTATGATTTACTGTATAGTTTCCAATTAAAATAGTTGCATGCATATCACATAGGGCTGTAATGATACACCAAACCCAGGGTTTGGTTCGTATTACGATTTATGACCCACAATTTGATACAAACCTTGATTCTTTAAAAAAAAAATTAAGGGGGGGTGGGGGGTGGTAGGCCTTCTCTCTCAATAAACGTGACAACTTTTTTCAAAAACATGGCATTGTTTTGTCATTGAATACATCCCACTTTGCAACACAGTTATACAACAGATACCTCATTTAGTGAATTGATATTGATTGATTTCATAATGTTTCCAAAATCATTTCAGGGGTTCATTAACTCTTTGGAATGAGACATAAGAATAATGGTAACAGTAAAAGACAATTCCGCTTCCAACCTGTAGGTGGAACAAAGAGGAAAAGTGCTTTGGTGCCTACTGTTAAGGTGCTGGTTGACAAGTAGCTAATGCTAATTTAGGTCAGGTATTTGTAGTATGTATTTGACCAACTCTGGGCTAACCAACGAATTCATCAGTAACATTTACTGTATAGCTAGATAGATAACTAAACTTATGGTAATTTAGCTAGCTAGCACAGCCCTGTTTGTCTGCTTCACTCTCCCGGCGCTGCAAGGCTTCAGTCGGGATGAGAGCTGACAACAGTCCCAGGGACACATCCACAGTCAGCCCCCAGCCAGCTAGCAACTGTCCATTATCATTACAGACCCGTCCCAGGGACACATACACAGTCAGCCCCTAGCCAGCTAGCAACCGTCCCAGCCAGCAAGCAACCGTCCACTGTCATTACAGACCTGGCCTGAAGACACATCCACAGTCAGCCCCCAGCCAGCCTGGTCAGCACTTAACATCGGTGCTAAGGACGCTAACAATAGTTTATTGAACCGTCGGGAAACATACCCAGGCACCAGAATCAGAACAGTGGCCATTTGCTTTGTTACACCTCCGTTAGCATTAGCGTTGCCCCCCCTCCGTTAGCGTTACCGGTTACCAGTTACTGCTTTTAGCTGTCTTTACAGTTAGCTAAATTTACCAGACAAAAT
>NC_045741.1:8627383-8629393 GCF_008692095.1 Etheostoma spectabile
CTGATTGCCAGGGACATAAAAAGGATATATTTTTTCATTATAATAGTATATTGCGACATTTGTTACAGCATGAATAAACATTTGCCTAGTCTCGCATTGCCAGACCCTTCTCCACAGCGCTGCATAGGAGGCTCTGGCTAGTCCACACAGCATTCCAGGATGGAAGAAAAAAGGTTTATTGGCATTTCTTTGAACCAATCACAATCGTCTTGGGTGGTGCAAAGCGCAGTACAGAGCAACAATACCCCTGCAAAATAGCCTCGGTAGGGAACTTGTAGACATTAAAAAGTTGTTTTGGTCGCGTAACAGAAAACTGAGATTCATCAGTCTATTTAGCTAGCTTGATTTACCCTGCAGAGAACTGAGGCGCAGTTAACCACAGTCCTCAAAAAATCAACCAGACTTTAAAATGCCAACACAAAGAAAGCTGAACACCCGTCTGAAATGAGTCACATCCGGCGTAATTTCCGTTCGGCGGAACCTGAACAATCCTGAAAATGAAACATCGGCAATATAGACTAGCCTTTGCCCAAGGTGTGTGCATATATGGTTCTTGTAAGGTGCATTGGATATTAAAAAAAACCTCTCTTCTCTTTTTTGTCTGTGTTAGAGGGTCGTACGGTCTTCGGCAACTTCCTGAGGTCAGAGTTTAGTGAGGAGAACATGGATTTCTGGATCGCCTGCGAAGACTACAAGAAGTGTTCCCCTTTGGAGCTGGAGACCAGAGCCAAGCAGATCTACCAGCAACATGTTGAGGCAAATGCTCCTAATGAGGTAAGGACATTTATCAGAAACATATGGTAACAACAATACATGTCAATCTGTGAGCCTGGTCACCAATGCATGAGGAACACATAGCCATTAAAGTGTAACAGTAAGTGTATTGAGCCAGAAAGGATTCTAGAAAGGCTAAAAAAGCAAAAGAAAATGAAGAAAATGTGAAAAAAGTGAAGAAAATTGAGAAAATGTTGACATCTACTTTGAAGGCATTACTCTAAATCGCATTAATGCAACTGTATAATCTCCTTTAATGAAGTGAATACTTGAAGCCAATTATGCCTGCAAATGAAAATGAATATGCTCATTCACAACACTGTTATGCTGATAACCACTCAGGCAATTAAATTTGGCACACTCAGTTCAGTCCTTTGGGTTTAATCTTAATAGAAATAAAAACTACATAAATAAACAGATTTAAAAAAAAAAGTACTTTGTTCAAATTTGTCAACCCAGCTTGTGTTTTGTCATATAACAATGACTTTTCATATTTTTACCCTATTTGTTTAGTTTTATCTTTTCTATCAAGACCGTATTAGGCTACTTCTGAAATTTGATGTTTTTGTGGCTAACTTCTCGAGCGCCAACATTTATTGGGAATCTTGGAGGAGCAATAAAAGTTAATATTCTGCTTTTTTTTCATATATGTCAAATTGCAAGTACCTGCTCTTAAAATGCAATAGTTTAAGAGCCGTCCCTTTCCTCTCATTCATTGAAGGTAAACATAGATGCAGCAACTAGAGAAGAAACGAGACAGAATGTGGAGAAGGCCAGCCTGTCTTCTTTCAACAAGGCTCAGCAGATGATCTACAACTTGATGGAGAAAGACTCCTACAGGCGCTTCATCAACTCAAAACTGATCCAGGATCTGGGTCAGACGCAGACCACCACTGTTCAGGAGAAGAACAACAAGAAAAAGTGGGACTGTGCCAAGAACATGCAGGAGTTAAGTGCTGGCGCCTAAACAGCAAGCACACATGGAAGACTTAAAGAAGGTGCCAAAGATAAAAAAACAAACAAAAAATGTATGCGGAGGTAAACACTGGTAGATATCGGTTTGTTTTTGTGTTTATAGAATAGAAAAAACAATATGATCTAAAAGTTAATGTGACTTTTTTTTAACTTGCCATTATTTCCTGGACATCTTTTGGTGATCACTTGGAAGTTGCTGCTGTATGTACACTTGTGCCTGATTTGAATATTTTGTCATTTTTCATGCATTTTTCCAAATCA
>NC_045741.1:8629403-8640433 GCF_008692095.1 Etheostoma spectabile
TAGTGAACAATTCAATATATTACATTTTTCAATGAACAATATATGTACTAACAAGAATGTTAAAATGTTTGCTGCCAGTTTCACTGCAAAATACAACCTGCTCTTCAAGTCACGGCCAGGTTTTTATTGATAGTCACAACAGAAAACGATCGAAAGCTACCTCCATCCAACAGACACACCTTCAAACAACCCTACTGCCAGTGGCACTAGGTGTCACTGGAACAGTGGGGTTCCTTTCATTTGAGTAGTAGTCTCGCTTTGACCAGACCATCAACACGCTAAGGAGCGGAGGAGGGTCTGGCCAGTCCACATAGCATTCCGGGATGGGAGAAAAACGTGCTCTGCTTTATGCATCCGACAGGAATTTCCTGCGGCACTGGAGCAATCCCGGAAGTGGAACGTCAAGGATATAGACTATTTGAGTAAACTATTTATTTTTGAAGTAATATGTCCAGTAAAACTATTGCAAACTATAGTAAATGATGAGAACACAGACACCATTTTCATACACTAAGTGATATTCAGTGATAAGCGTAAATGTAAAGATGACTAACACCAGGGTTTACTCATGATGGTGATCAGGCATGATTTTAGCTTAAAGCTTTGGTGCGTAACTTTTTGAGATTAATAAACGGCCATTACATTCAAGCCGTTGCCCAATCAGTCTTAATCAGCTTTGTAGCAACTATCAGTTCCACACAACTCTCTATTTATTTCTCAGTATGGCTACGTTCAGAAGAATTTGTTGTCTTTCCCACGCAGAAATTCAAGTGAAGATGAATACCTTTTCTGATGAGTACATCCTGTTTTTTTAATCCTCCGTGTTCTCCTTGGCTACTAGCACCTGTGTGGAGGAGGGGTGGGGGCATGTGCACGATCACAGAAGGCTGTATCACGTGAATGTGCCAACGGTGTTGTTATTGTTATTTTTAGTAATGTTGCCATTACCAAAAAAATCCTCATTGGGAAGACAAACTACGCACTATAGCTTAAAAGGTCATCATATTAAATTACACACACACACACACACACAATATGTTACCCATTAACTTTACATTTGCTACAAGTTCTTCTTAATTTCCCAGTTATTACTCATCACATGTTTATACAACAGCAGATGGATATTCAAGTGTATGTTCTTATCACCTTAAGTAAGTAAGTTATGATCTAAAACCTGCTGTATTTACACAACCATAGTAACAACTGACTGCAGTACAAAACCTTGGCTTTGTCTACGTCTAGTGGGAATTTTAAGCACATTTTTATATCTGTATTTTTCTGTTGCATGTCTCGATTGATTTTTAAGTATGTATTTTTCCGCTGCAAGTCAACTGTTTTGTTCAAATGTGTATTACTGTAATTTTTGTGGAGGATACTTAATGGGGTGTTAACTTTAATTGATTACTGTGTTTTTTGGCGGCCTTGCATACTAACATGTTTTATCAAAATGTATACAGTAATGTAGTGATGTGGAAACTACTTCTGTACGTAGATATTTATTAAATGATGTCCCCCTATTTATATCATTTCTGTAACTGTACACTATAGATAATGATATGTTGGATAAAAAGAACTTTGTATTTGGTTGGTATTGTTTTTAGTTTGAATCAAGTTTCAAGTCTGTTAATATCATGTGCAGACAAGCAGCCACTGGCAAAGAAAATCTAGTCCCTTTAACAATGTTCGTCAAATATGTATCAAAGAAAACCATGCGAGAAAAACAAAACAAAATGAGAATCTAAGAAATAGTGCAGAAGTGAAATATATAACGTATACAATATAAAATAATATCAAATGTGTACAAATGTGTGAATGATTGTAAATTAATAAACTGAACAGGAATGTAGTAAAATGTGTATTGAGAAGTGACACTAAATATGTATATCTAAGGGGACAGGTCATATGATCCAAAGCACCAACTTTTTTCTCATCTTAACTATTTTGGTGCCTATAAACTTAACTGTATAAGCATATCGTAAGATATCATAAAAATTGTTGTGCATAGGTTTTCGTACAATACTGTACAAACCCTAACATTAGAATGCTTTGGCAAGTGTGTGTTCTTCATTAGCTGATTTTGATTAGGGGCGCTTTCACACCTAAAGTTGGGTGAAGTTGCAACATTGTTGCATTTTTCATTCGGTTCGGTTCGCTTTCACACTGCCCTTTGTCAAGCGCACCAAACACTGGAAACACACATCACGCGCTCAAAATGCTTGTTGTTTGTTTATTGGACAGAATATCCAAAACACGTAGAAACTTGTCTTTTCTTTTTTCTAACAGCTTATGGATCTGAAAGTTATCATCCCTTAAATTGTATATACAGCATGTGTGTAAATTGTGTGCAAGATTGAAACTCCAAACTAGTAAATGCACTGTTTTTTGGTCCACTTCCTGTATTTGGGTCAGATTGCATTCTCATCTAAAGCTGACCGAACTCTAGTTCACTTGCAAGTGAACAGAGACCCTTGTTATCAAGCGGACGAGAATTCTTTTGTTTGATCCGCACCAGAGTTCAGATGAGCTTTCACACCAGCCCCAAATGAACCGGACTATCCGACCAAACACTCCAGAGTTAGTTTTAGACGGACCAAACAAGGAAGGTATGAAAACATCCTAAATTAAAGAAAACATCAGGGAAAGTCATTGTTTACTGTGAGGTGTCCAAAGTGAAGTACCAATATATGTCATGGTTTTGGTATGTTTCATTTGGTAGTCTGGTCTTCTGTCTTGTCTTGTTTTACTTCCGGTCTGTCAGTTTTTGTGATTGCCTAATGTGTTTCACCTGTTCCCTAACCCTAGTGTCACCTGTCCCTTGTTTGCTTGTTACCGTGTGTATTTTAGTCTCTGTGCTGTCTTTGTTTGTTGTGGAATCACTGTGTCTGTGTGTCAGTTTTCAGGCGTGTTCTGTTGCAGCTTTTTGTCCGTGGGTTTGGTCACCTCATTTTCTGTGTGATCTGGGTTTCTGCCTGCTTACCTGTTTTGGATTAGTTTTGTTTGTAAGTGTTTGCCTGCCTATCTCTGGTCATTTCATCATTACCTTTGCGTCTTTGCATTTGAGTCCAACTACTCTCTGAGCCGTCACAACATATGTTGATCAAAAGTAATTTCAGGCTTGTAGACATTTTATGTGGCTTCTGATTGTTCTGATTCGTGAGCTGCAAGGTCATACTTTTGAACAGATAAGAAATTGCCTTCATTCTATTTTAAAAATAAATCTTTAAGTTCAAGCCTTACTTCTCATGATTACAAGATGAGTTTCGTATCTTTCTGTGATGAGTAGCAACATTTCTTTTCTTGATCGGGACGTGACTGTCCCTTCATAATCACACAGCAATCATCTATAATCAACAGACACGAGGCGGCCTCTGCAATCTCCGGCAGTGATGCGGTGTGTAATTTCGGCAGATTATAAATGATTACCACAGCACAGTTACTGCTTAATGATCACCACATTTGGGCACAAGCAAGGAAGCTTTTCATAAAGGAAATGAAACGCCATATGCTGTAGACGGTGATAACGGCCGCTGGGACACAATCCGCGGTCTCCGGGGGATGCAACAGCGGGAAAATAAAACCCCACATGCCGGCGACAACAACGGGACGGATCGCCACACGCGGGATGCTGTTCAACAACGGTTGGTTGTGGTCGGGAAAAGAACAACAAAGAAAGGAACTACCAACTGCGGGACGCAATCCACAGTCTCCAGGGTAAAAGTCGGCTTTTGGGCTTTTTAATACAACTCGCTACAGTAATCGGGCAGTTATCAGGAAAGATGCTTCCCATTAAAATACATTAGTTTAAAATTTGTGCTCACCACCATGAACAAAACAAGAAAATCGTGTCCTTGTACACTGATTAACAGATTAAATAACGTCGCCATTTCACGAACTGCCATGAGACTGGGCAGTAATTCCACCCAACTCTCTCTGTATTTCTCAGTATGGCTACGTTCAGATGATTGTGTTGTCTGGTATCTTTCCCGCAGGAATTCGAATGAAGATAATTACCTCTTCTGAATATTCCATCATGTTTTTTAACCCTCTGTGTCACAATCACTGACGGCTGTATGATGTGGATACGCTGACAGTTTTGTTGTCAATGCTTAGAATTCCTCACTGGGGAGACAAACTACGCACTATAGCTTTAAGTATAAATTAACTTCAATTGAAAAGGGTCAACTCTCATGGGATGTGAACACAGCCTTGATTTCCTTATTCCTCAAAAAGGATTAGGATCCTACAGAGTGCTCTGGGTATCGACCTCTGATTCTGCTAAACTCTGATTTAAAAATCTTTGCAAAGGTCCTTGCCTGTTGTTTAGAGTCCCATATGTCAAAATTAGTGAACTCTGACCAAACAGTATTCATAAAAATGAGACTGGCAGCAGATAATGTTAGACGCCTTCTCCACATCGTTGATGCTGCAGAAGACAGTAAGACGCCAATGCCACTTCTTTCTCTTGATGCAATAAAAGACTTTTGACAGACTTGAGTGGTCATTTTTTTGGTCAGTCTTAGAAGTGATGGGCTTTGGTAACACTTTCATAGGTATGATTAAAGTTCTGTATTCTGACCCTTTGGCCCGAGTCTTTACCGGGCGCTCCTCGTCCTCCTTAATTCCTGTTTCTAGATCTCCACGCCAAGGTTGCCCCTTGAGTCCTGCATTATCTGTCCTGACCCTAAAGCCTCTGGCTCAAGCCATTAGCCAATGGATTATGGTGTTACCGATATGCATATTTTCAATACGCAGCATCACTTTTCACTATTTGCAGATGATGTTATTGTGTTTCTTAGAGAATCCCTCTCAGTCTCTTCCTCACCTTCTATCCTTGTGCAAGGAGTATGGAAGCTTATCAGGCTTTAAAATTAACTGGTCAAAATCTGCTAACATCCCCATTGTTAAACAGTTTAAATATTTAGGCATGGAGTTTTCCCTTGCTTACATCAGATTATCAAGCAAAACCATTCTGCTGCCCTGAACGTTTTGAAAGATATGGAAAAATATATGCTTCTCCCCATGTTTATTCAAGCCTGTATCTCTGGTCAAAAAGAATGTTTTACCGAGGATTAATTTCGTGAGCTCAATGCTACTTCTCTCCCTTCCTTCTGATTATTGGCATAAATAACAATCTGCAGTATCCATATTTATCTGGAAAGATAAGCAACCGCAACTTAAGTTGTGTACAGAGGAAGAAGGAGGATGGTGGCCTTTCAGTTCCAAACTTTAAACACATACCATATTTTTGGTCCTTTGTGTTAAGACACATCTGTTAGAAAGTGCTATGACAGAGCCTTGGTCACTCCATGACATTCTTTTTGCCAATGTCTCTAATAAACAGTGCCAGATACACTTCAGCCCCATTATCTCTCATCTTATCAAAACTTGGAGACTGGTTGAAACACATTGTTGTGTGGCGTGTAACTGGCATTCACTTTCCCCATTGTTCAACAACACAGCAACACGTTGGAAGCCACCTCATGATCTGTCTACTCAAACATGGACCCTTTCCTTTCTGGACGTTGTGTACATGGAGCTATCTACGGCCCATACAAATGGAGCACCACAGGGGACATTGGACTCTTGAAGTCTCTGTCAATGTCTTTTGTTTGTTTTTATTAGTGTGCGTTTGTGTGTCTATTTTTGTCTGACTTGTTGGTGGGCCGCGAGCTCTGTTCCTGCTGTTGTTTTTGTTAGGTCTCCCCCCTCTTTCCTCTCTGTGTATCTTTACATTTTTTTCTTTGGTCCTGCAACGCGTTCCTATGTCCCAGTATATTGTTTAATTGTGTTGAATATAAATACAAAATAACTAATCACAAAAAAGCTTCAAGTATAAATTTGAGGTACTTTTTTTACTTGAATCTTTTCTTTTCATGACACTTTCTACGTCTACTCGACTACATTCACACTTACAAATATTTAATATTAGTTTTATATTACTTTTTTTATGCAGGACTTTTACTTTTTTTTTTAACAGTGTGATAGTAGTACTTCTACAACAATAACATTGACGGGGGGGGTTGAGATCTCCACTTCGTGGCCAGGTTTAATTATCCCCTTGTAAATTAAGTCTATGGTTCTAAATGTTGTGCACTCAGGCCTGTGTGTAGTGATTACTAACAAACGGAGTGTAAATTGTAATTTCCCCACTGGGGTTAAATAAACAGTATAAATTAAAATAAATTACTAAAATTGCTGTCAAGAGCATGCCAAAACCTGTAGGTGGCAGTGTAATGAGAAGCTCAAGCTCGCTTTAGCCAATCAGAATTCCGAAAATAGCAACAGTTCTGTCTTCTCTTCCTCCGTTTGTCTCAGTTTACATGCAAACGAAGATTTCCAAAATCTCCACTCCAGCAGGAGTTTTTAGGAAGACTCACTTCTAGAGACGACTTCTCCATTTGTGTGTAAACAAAGGGCACAAATGAAGGGAAATGTCTCAGTTTTTCAAAATTAACCATGTACGTGTAAGCAGGGCCTAAGACTTGTTCACTCTGAGTGTGTACTTGTTTCGATTTACCTCCATTTTTACTGCAACAGTATTCACACTCACAGCCTAACTCGAGGCTGTCTATTTAAGGGCAACACATTTGGGACCATGACGCACTGTACAGTAAATAACATTGCTTATATCTAATCTTCTGCAAATCTAACTTTCACCGACAGGGAGAGGGCCAACGCGCGTAAATATTTACGGTCAATTAATCCCGTCTGCCTGCTTTGCCTTAGTAAGATGCACAAACAGAATAAAAAAATGACTGGATGCTTATTTAGCGGCACAGTTTGTAAAAGTGCTTGGGTCAATAATTAACCAACTCTCTCACTTCAGGTGGATTAGTACACCGAGAGTTTTTCCATGCAGGCCCAAAACACCCTGAGTTTAGTGATGAATGTATCCCTTGTGAAGAAGATTGCAGTGACATTATTTGACATTTTTAGCAAAACTCTGATAAAGAGTCACACACACACACACACACACACACACACACACACACACACACACACACACACACACACACACACACACACACACACACACACACACACACACACACACACACACACACATAAAAAGGCATGCATACAGTAAATACATGCTCATGTCTTCATAGGCACACATTTTCATTTCTGTCTGGAATACGGCTGTATATCCGCCCCAGTGTGTTTGGATTCTGTATCTAAAACAGGACTATATAAGAAAGTGATGAATCCACTGGGGCCGGGGGTGCTTGTGTGAATTCTTATCTGTCACCTAAAATAAATTGCCAGTGTAGGAGTAGTAAGGAGAATGGTGTAAAGGGGCCAGCAGCTAGAATTTATGCAAAAGCATTCACATTTTGGACTGAATCTACAAATGGAGCCACCTTTAAGTCCAATATCCACTCCCTTTTAGCTACGGTTTGATCTCCCAGCAACACAATAAGGGAAGCATCTGTCTCTTTAACAGCAAAATAAAATGCTCCACTTTCTTAAACTAGTTCCTAACTTTGCCAGCTGTAGGCCAGGTGGCATACAGTTGGTTTATCCAAGTTTTCTTTCTGAAAACAGCAGCCTGCTGGTTGATAAGCTGACTGAACTGTGGCTGAACCAAAACGGCAACAATGCAATCTGTAAAACCAAAACAATGAGCTTAAAGATGCTAAAATGAAGGGAACTCCCGAGTTGGGTGATCATTCTTGTGGCTACAAATGACTTCACTCGCATTACATGTAATCATTTGATTAATTGTTGATATAAAAAAATATTATAGTGCAGTTTTTTTAGGTAAAAAACAAATCAAGGTAGACTGTATATTGATTAGAGCCAGGATAGGAAAACTAGCCTTCACTAATGCTCTGTGCACCCAACCAGGTAGAAACAATACTTCTTGTTTTGAACTGAATGTATAAGGTCATTGTATTAGTATTAAGACCAACACATGTTTACTCCCAGCATGTCAAAAAGCAACTCTGTCAGGTACCTTGACATTGGTTACTGATGCTAAATACAGTACGTACCTCATTTAGTGTCTAGCCCTGTGGCGTCATGTTAAGACAGGCTTGACCAAAAACCGGACAGTTAGGAAAGATCCTGAGTGGGGTTACAAAATATACGTTTAAGTGACTACTCGTGCTCATTACCGTTACTCGTTCTGAATACTATATCATCTGATAGCACCGCCGTTGAGCTGCTGCTATGCCCGGGCGATTTTTGTGTCAGTAGCCGACGCTGAGAGCCACTTGCCAAACATCAGTATTTTACCAATTTGGAGTGACAATGGGTTGAAAGGACATGTAATTATTGGGAAGAGGTTGTTTGGTCAAATACGTTAACACAAGTTTTCCATTTAAGTATTTTGAACCAAAGATTGTTAGGGCCCTTTCCTGGTGCGGACAGACTTGCACTGTAAGAACCCACTAATGTAACTTTGTTTGGAATTTGCACCTTTAAAGTCAAACCATAGGGCGGCAAGATAGCTCAGTTGGTAGAGCGGCCGTCCATATGTAGAGCTTTACTCCTTGAGGCAGCGGGCCCGGATTTGACTCCGACCTGCGTCCCTTTGCTGTGTGTCATTCCCCCTGTCTCTCCAATTTCATATCTTCAGCTGTCCTGTCAAAAAAAGAAGTGGAAAATACCCAAACAAATATCTTATATAAATAAAGTGGAACCATAGCTGATGCATAGCTCTAACTTTGAGTTAATAAAGAATGATGCAGTCTGTGCAGCAATGGACAACTTTTCAGTGGAAGGTTGTGAATCTCAGTGACATGACAGAGAAAGTTTAAATGTATAACTGCCTTCCTTTACTTAAGTTAAATCACTTCTGTGCGCAGTAAAGCCTGTCTGCTTCTCATGCATTCAGACAGCACACACAGCCTCATCAGTCATTTTCCTGCGCATAAAAAGAATGATTGTCGAACATATATGGAAATATGGAACTGTTGTGCTGCTGTCTTGGCCATGACTCCCTTGTAAAAGAGATTCTGAATCTCAATGGGATTATTCCTGGTAAAATAAAGGTTTATATTGTTTAGAGCGGGGTGCCAAAACTGGGCTTCAACTTGTTTTGATACTAAACTTCAGTAGTTGAACGACATTGAAAGAAAATGAAGTGATCACATTTTTAGCCAATTTTGTAGCCATTTTCAGAAAACCGATTGTGGAAAAGGGCTCACATGCTTTTTATTTAAAATTAAATTGCTTAGTAAGTAATTCAATTATTTATTTTTGTCTCCACTCTTATTGACAACATAACTTGTACATCGCACATCACATCTGACAAACATTTTTAGTTGAAGTTTAAATTTATCTAAATGAGCGAGGGATGTACAGTTCAATCTGTATTTAAGTAAGCCAAAGTTTAAAAAAAGGGACAGATGTGAGGACACATACTGCATATGGAAGCCGTGACTTCATACGTATGTGTGACCAAAATTGGTGTTAAAACCAGACCGTCAAGAGGGGAGTTTGTGAAAGAGGAAGTCATCTGAAACACAGGAAAGAAGTAAAGAAGTAATGATGTAGTTTAAGTTTCAATTACCCAGCACCTTTATGTACAGAGCGATTGACCACACAGGAAATTACATTTCACATCTTAAAAGGGAAACACCACTGCAGCATTCCATGTAGGGCTTATGTTATGAAAGACTTGTGTTTGTGTGCTTTTCTTCGCCTGCAGCTGTAGTCTGTGCAGGCTCAGGCTCTCAGGCCTGATTGCCGCATCATTCAGCGCTAACCTGCTTATCGCTGGATGTTCTCTCCTGCCTTCCCAATGCCAAGCAGCTGTGAGGCCCGCTAATTAAAAGCTGACAGCAGGATCTGGTGCTCTAATGTGATCATGCATGCATGGGAGCACGTACACACTGACACATGGACACACAAAGACACTCTCTCTACCACTCTACTGTACACTCAGTACATATAAGTGAGTAAGTCCCTGTGGCTGCATGTCCGGATCTCTGGTTTATTGTCTTGAGAAGTTTTGACAATAAACACTGCAGGGCTAACGGGATTTGTCTCGTTGTGGTGTCTGTTTTCTTATTGTATTCATGTGTGTGCTTGTGCAAACGTGTTAGAGGCTTAAATGCTAGTTTTGTGACATTTGTTCAAGTTCACGTGATAGTCTGTGGTGATAATATTTACACGAAGCATAAGCAACAGGTGTGCGTGTGGTTGTAGTTTTTCAATCCTGAGCTATTTCAAGTGATTAGGTTCTTTGGTTCCTAATTCCGTTGGCACTGGGTGTGTTTACACACGCACCAATATTCCACTATTATTACAACAATGACAATATTCCAAATTTTCGGTTAGATTTTCCGCATAAGGCCTTTTCCCGAATAAGACATGGGATATTTCAGTATTATTCGGGATACAGAGGCATTCTTTGGACACGTATATAGTGCTTTTGGAATATACGTCTCAAAAGCCCAGCTTATGGACTCTTGCTTGTTTACGGCTTATGGTCAGTGTCACTCCCTGATGTGAGTCGAGCACAGATTTGAGTCACGCATGCTCAGATTTAAACGGTTTACAGCAGAAAAAGTCATACTGAAATTTGTGTAATCCATGAAAATATTAACTTTTCTCTTTACAAACAATAACAGAAGATGGAAATCATTTCAGAAATGTTTTAGCTATCGATGATAGTTTGACTGCTAACTCAAAAAGCCATTCAACTGACAGCCTTTGTTGTGTTTGTTTGCTAACTTGTAGCCAGCAGTAAATGAACTTGGTTGAGTAGGTCCATTTTTACTGTACTGACATTACAGAAGTCTCCTGTTAGCATCTTGTAGGCTACTTGTTGCAAAGTGACGCATGCACAGCTCACATCTTCACTCGTCACAAAGTGACGCCAGGGTGACTCAAATCTGCCCTCAATTTACATCGGGGAGTGACAGCTCTGTGCGTTGCTATATTCTTCTACAGCTAATTGTGAACATTATCAAAGACTTGGATATCAACAGGTTTTTGGATATGCACAAACATTGCTACACCAATCTTTTTAAAGAAGCTGGTTGAAGGAATGGAAGAGGGACTCTGTGTTCGCACGGTCC
>NC_045741.1:8640449-8660527 GCF_008692095.1 Etheostoma spectabile
CTGGAAAACTTGGGAAAAATCTTATTTTGCATTGCTAAATGTAAACGGGATATTAGTGGAATATTTACTTTCATTAGCCATGTAAACAGCTTAGTCAGAATATTGTCTTTTTCAAGATAAGGACAACTACTGGAATATTATGTGCATGTACTGTATATAGTCAATGATGATATTGCAAATGGTGTAAGCATTTCAATTTGGGTTTAAGATAACCATTTAGGACAAAAACAAACAACGTTTTTACACTTCAACACAATACACTTAATAATCAATGTTTTTTACAATGCAACACACTTCAACTGATCTCTTTGTAACTGTTATATTACCAAACAACCCATTCAGAACAGAAAACGGAGCAATGATCATTTCTTTTTACAAGTTTTTTTCCTCAGCAAAACTGTATTGCAAGGTATGGCTTAGCTTTTCAGCCTTATAAAAGTTGCCACATTACTTCAAATCATCCAGTATGTCGAATAGGGAGGAAAATAAAGTGCAGTCTTGGAAATGGACAATTATGTTTGTACTCCCTGCATTTTAGATGAAGTGAGGAAAACAAAAACAAAAAATATATGCCAAATGAGCATAAACCCTCACTTTGACTAATGACAATTTTACCTTTCCCACCAATAATTTGTTATGTTACCACATTCTCATTGGGTCTACTCCTGCTCTGTCTTTAATGACGTTGCTGGTTTAGTCATCTGCACATTGCGTTAACTTTTCGTTAATCACACCAAAGAGCAAGGGAGGGGTAAAACCTTTACAAGTACTTTTTGGTCAAATGTTGACCTGCATTTTCTCCAAAATACAAAAACTACAAACCCTATACAGCCCATTTTAAGGGGACAGGCACGATAACAAAACTATTTCTAACGTGAGTTTGCCAAGTGTTATTCGTACAGGAAGCTTGACTAGAAACGGAGGTGCAGCTGAACAGGCAGCCAGCGGGCCAGCGGGATGATTACCTGATAAGGAGCAGGTGTAAAGACCAGAGAGGGTGGCTGGTGTGCAGTGAAAGCAGATTGGTTTCTCCCCACTAGACACACATTGAGGGCCCTATCTTGCACACGGCGCAGCGTGGCACAGCACCCGTTGCAAAGCTCAACGCAAGCGTCTTTCCTACTTTAAGACTGTTCATCACACACATCGTTTAAATAGCAAATGCACCTGCGCCCATGTTTGCGTCAAGGGGTGTGCTGGTCTTACAGGTGTTCAGGTGAATTCTTGGCTTATTGTTATCTTGAGGCAGCGGGAAGTGATCCCGCCATTGATCAACAAAAACCTGGTCTAAAGTCAATGCATAAAATGCAAAAACTGAATCTTTTTTGAGTTATACGTCCCGTTGTGTCCCACAGATTTCTTACTCCGGGGCAAGAAGTCTGCATGGAGGTAGAAATAAATCAGGATCATAATATCCATCACTATCATGGGAGGAAGAATAAACCATTGGCCGACCAGGTGTAGTTGTGGATGAGGTGCCAGGTGAGGTAGGCCTGGGTGCCCATGCATTTTATTGCTGATTTAACCATCCTAAACGTACTGTTCCAGTATGCTTCACGCCGTGCACTTAGATCGTTAAAATATGGCCCTTTTTCAGAATCATGTCTTCTCAAGTGCACTATATATGAAAGGGCAGTACAGTAATAAAGGGGTACAGAAGGGGCACTCTCCATTCAGTCACCATGGATACAGATGGATGCTTTTGACACTTAGATGTAGAGTTTTATCTGATGTTTTCCTGTAAGTGCCCCAAACAATTACCATATAATGAAAAGTTCCAGTTTGGTTCCAACGTTTGTTTAGTCAACCAAAATAATATTTGTTTTGTTAAATTTATATGACGGTTCCTTCATTCTCCAACATGAGCATTTAGCGATTAAATGAACAACAATGGCATATATAGATCATTGCAGACTGAACTCACTGTTATTTTTGAGGCAAAATGAGACCCAACAATTGGGCTTATGAATTTGTCATGTAACCAACCACAAATTATACCACAACAGTAAAAGTCTTTTTTATTTTATTACGTCTTTGCACATACGGTTTCATATGGCCACTGAAGGGAGCTCTAATGGATGCAGTCATGTGTGTGGGGACCATGTGGCAAAGGCCATTATTTGTTGAGATGTACAGTGCACGTGCCTGGGAGTCCATTTAGTGGAAGCACCTGTGCAGAGAGTTAATCGTCCATCTGGCTGCAGTGGAAAACTCAAATGTTTGACTTTGTAGGAAGCGGAGATTGGATGACTTTGTCATTGCTGGATCTTCTGGTGTCCCTCGTCTGCTCTGCTGCCTGAGTTTCAGTCTCCTCACCTGTAGTCCCGCACTGCCAGACCTACCTCCACAGCGCTGTAGAGGTGGTAGGTCTGGCTAGAAAAACATGCTCTGGTTTATTGATATTTCCTAAAATCAATCACAATCGTCTTGGACGATGCCATACAGCACACGGAGCAACCTCGGGAAGGAACTTGTTTTGGTTGAACATGTGTTCGTTCAAAGGTTGTTTAGTTCGGGCAACAGAAAACTCAGATAAGACAGATAGTCTAGCTAGCTGTCTGGATTTACCCTGCAGAGATCTGAGGAGCAGTTAACCATAGTCCTCATAAATAGACCGGAGTTGTGCCGACACAAACATATTGCCCAAAGCAACGGGTATCCGGCCTAAATGAGTGACATCCTGCTGAATTTCTGTCGGCAACGGAGAGAAGTTCCGGAGAAGAATAACGTGACTATAGACCAGCTGTAAAAACTGTCTGCTCTCAAGATTCAATGCACATCTGTATTTGTTTTCATTACCTTATCTTCA
Source organism: Etheostoma spectabile (assembly GCF_008692095.1). Classification (NCBI taxonomy): domain Eukaryota; kingdom Metazoa; phylum Chordata; class Actinopteri; order Perciformes; family Percidae; genus Etheostoma; species Etheostoma spectabile. Next base: position 8,643,259 of record NC_045741.1, read on the forward strand.
ATGACTGATAAAATGCGTGAAGATACTTTGTAGGTTTTACATATTCCGCATGGTCAATGCATCAATGTGTCTAAAAGGGATAAAATAAAAACCCTATGTCGACACTGGCTGCTCAAAGGACCTTCCTCCCATTTGCCCTTATTTTTTCGCTTTTTCTCCCCCCTACCCTCCTCGGCTTTCTGCATTGTAGAGGGGTTCTCAGAGGACTCTGAAGCTGCAATTACGCTTACTGTACCTCATCCCAAGCTCTACTCACTTCATCAAGTTCTGGAGGCTTTGTGGCGGTTTCAAATAATTGCTAACGTTAGGTACACACACACACACACACACACACACACACACACACACACACACACACACAATTTAAAAAAGGGGGAACAAGTCAGTCCACTTTTGGTGGCAGTTGCTTAGCAATAAGGTTCCCACAAGTTAAACCAGGATAGCGATCATAATGTCTACTCAGTAAAACATCACTTGAGGGCAGAATGATTCTGACGTGGAAAGATTTGGCAGTGATGTTTCCTTCATTCTGAAGTAAACAGTTCATGCATTGTCAGTTCTGTTCACAGCTCAAACCTCAAACCCAGACCTTGGACAACTTGGGGGCGGACTGTGGACAGAATGCCCATGGGTATAGTTTTGTCAGCGATGGATCCCGCTGCCAGCCGCAGATTTCACCGGGGAAATGATAGAATGTGTTTTTATTTTCTCACATATACAAACAAATCATATCCCTTTCTCGAAAGTGTATAAAAAGTTCTGAGGCCATGAGAAGTCTTTGCCACAATCAAAGACTTGTGGAGCGTTGCCATCTCTCATGAGGAACTAAGTGAGCAATCAGCTTGCCGTGTGCTCAACGATCCTGCTGCACCCACGTATCTGTCTGTTAGTGACGCTTGAGTAAACACAAACAGCACTGTATGGTTTTATGGTCTGAATCCATCAACATAGATCATTTAAGACTCTGGGGACTACCAGTTTCTTTTGCCTAAGTGTAAATGTCAAAATGTCTAACTTTCTCCCATAGGTTGAAACAAAATCCAAAAAATGCATTATCATTAAACTTCCATTCAGATGTGTGTTTTTTATCTAAAGTCTGATCATTGTTTTTGATAGAGATTTGAAAGTGTCTGTTTTTGTTTGGAGGGCTAATCATGACTGTTGGCAAAGTAGAAAATATGAATCATTCTATGAAAAACTCTCTCTGGCACATTTGGAAGAAATTAGGTCATGTTGAAATGTAACACAAAGGAGGTTGGTAGTCAGAGTCATAAACTCTAAGCAGAGGTATTTATTGGGCTTTGTATCTGCTTCAATCTCAATTTATTACTTTAATACTTGGTTTCAAGAACACATATATAAAAACTGAACTGTTTCTGAAAATACTAATAGACATACTTTTATATCTGGCTTGTTATGTGGCAGTGTACTGTACATGTAAAAGCAATGAGATCAACAAAACTTAATCTGAAATGTCACTAACCTCCTTTTGGGACCAAAAGGCATCTGACCTTTTCTTACTAGTTCTAGGAAATGCTGTAGTAACGGATATGTCAATGCAAGCCTCTGATAGTGTTTGTGTTGGCAGCCAGTTCCTTATAAGTTTTTTCCGCTCTGTTCACTCATTTCTGATATTTTTGTGTTGACCTCTTCACATACTGCTTTGATATTTAAATCAAGCTTTATTAGACTACTTTACAAATGAAAGAAAACAATTTATCAAAAAAATCTGTTTTCTTAAAGTTGTTTTCCTATGAGACCTTGAGGGATTTTCTCTTTTGTTTTATAGTCCGGTTTGTTGGATAGTTACAAAGATAATTCCAGAAGCCAAAATCAGCTTTAAAGGCCAAGTAGGTGTCCATTTATAAGGAATTTGAAAACGTTTGTTCCCACTCATATTACCAATGTTGTAACATTTTCACCAGATTTGAAAGATTAAGTTGTGCCTTTAAAATGGGTGGGAAGCCAGTGTGGGATCATGTCAATTGTCACTACACTATAGCAACTCTGGTTTGGTTACTTGTCCAGGCTACAGTAGATAGGGTGGTATCTTAGGGGGATAGCACATGACACCCTGCTGGTTAAAAAGGGCAGCTGGCAGCTTTTTTTTTGCATATTAGACTACCACTGTAAATCCACAGACATGCTAGCTCTGGGAGGCTGGCATGCTAAAATGCTTGTGTAATGTCAATGCTAACAGGCTGAACATGCTAACACTTGCTAATTAGCACAGAACGCAAGTTACAGCTGAGGCCAACGTACTTTGTTAAAACAGTTTAAACAGACTGTTCTCATTTACTGTTTGAACTTATATCTAAGAAAAGTAACATTCAGTCATTTTCTTCAGAAAATACTCTTTCAATTGAACAAATATCTTATTGTTTCTCCACCCGTTCTCGCTGAAGGTTCTTTGATTTGACAAATCGGCCTAAAGAAATCCACCAACAGTGTAACACTATTCCACTAATCAAGAGGTGGCGGTAAAACACCTAGATATGCTGCAAAGCATTAGCAAAAGCAGGGAAGAAGAAGAATGCTAGCAAGTGACCATGGGTGGGAATAATGCAGGATTTGAATTACTTAAAAAACTTTGCAAATGTTTTATAAGGAGGGAAATGCTTGTGTGAAGTTTGTTAGAGCTGAAGGATACACAATGCGTTTTGGTGAGTAACACTGAATGTAAACAGAACTTTTGTTGGTTTACAAGAAAACTCCCTTTAACATTTTTCATAATTAAAATACCAAATTTGGAGGACGTTGTGGCCTCCTTATTGGTATGTGTTCGTTGAGCAGGCTACGTGTTAGTTTTTCATCGCAGTCTTAAAGACTCGAGTCACGAGATGCTTCTAATCTACACATTATGAAATAGGAATTACATGAAGAAAAACAAAGTGGCAGTTGAAAATCAGGAGTTTCCTTTTTTATAACAGTAAAACGATTCTTGGAAGAGTCCTTGCCATCTCCTTGTTCAAAGAATCATGAATTCCATTGTTGTTTTTAAGAATAACTTAGACACAATATGTTGTAAATAGTTGATATTTACACAAAAAATAAATACATCTTCAGGAAATTGTATGCATATATTTTTATGTGGTTGACTACAGAACGTACATGCAAGGCTACATCAAATAATTCATACTCAGCACTGTTAAAGCCCTTATTGAGTTATCTTTGCCATGATTGTTGATTTGTATGACCCTTAAGGTTATGACACCAGACTGGCTAATCTGTGCCACAATAAACTTGTATTGATGCTGTTTAGAATTGAAGTAAATCTCTCAGAATCTTTTTTTTTAGATTTTTTTGTTGTTCCAATGAGTAATGAGTACATTGACATAATCGATGAATAAATTGGCATGTATGTCACTCCTGATCAATTTTGCTTTTAGTTTTTGATTAGTGTACAATACTTGCATTTTAGGGAACAATAAGGACTTAAAAAATGCTGAATATCTAGATAATAATATTCCTGTGTTGGTTAAGACATTATGCTTCTGTTTAATATAAAAAAGCATAAAAGAGTAAATATAATCACACTTTATAACTGCTACATTCAACTAAATGTATACATTTAGGACACTTAAACATTGCACACCACCAAATCCACCATCACATCTGTCTATGTCTCTGCTTAGTGTAAGTTAGGTGAATACCAGTGTTTTACAGCATGTAGTGAATAATAACTTGTGGTTAAAGTGGAAAATAAGAAAAGTGAAAAGCACACATAATGTCAGATTTATAAACTGTGACTATTTTGTATTTACTTGTCTGATTGCAGTGCCACTATTTCCTAATAATTCCTTTGTGACTTTACGTTTTGATTTGTGCTCCATGGCTTGTGATTGGAAAAACCACAACAAAATAATGCTCAATAACCAGTATTGGCATTATTTAGTGCTGCAAACCTGCAAGTTTTGTCTCCCATGTTTTTCACTGGTGTAATAAAGACCAGGTCTGGACCTTTTTTGCAACTTGTCACGCATACTTTGGTATTATTACCTCAAGGGAAAAAACCTTTCTCGGTTAAAACCTCTGCTCTGTTCATTTCTTTTTTCAGATTCCCTCCGACTTGATTTTCCCATCCTAGCAACATGCAGTTAAGTGGTAGCCTAGGAGCTTGACCACTGAGCCAACTAGCCAGCACTGTTCTCATGGACGGCTCTCACAGAATGTATAACAGCCAAAAGGGAAAATTATTCGGTCTGTATGAGAGAAAGAACAAAAAGAGACATATGTGATAATCATTACTCGTAAATTGACACTAGTTACAAGTTCTTTTATTTAAATGACAAAATATTTGGTCATTGCTGGGAATTTTTTTGTGAATCAGTCAACTGTGTAACTGTTCTATTCAGAGTTTCCCAATGGATTTCTTTCATATTGTCCAGGCACTCATCATGGCTTAGTATTATTATTATTATTATTATTATTATTAATAATAATTTCTTGGGAAAACCACAAAGTAGGCTACTTAAAATCACTGACGTCTAACTGAAAAAGAATTTAGGTCTGTGGAAAAAGGTGGGTCAAACTGGGATACCTATTTTTACCCCTAATAGACAGATTTGACCATTTCTGTCTATTCTTTTTGGGGTCAAGCTACACGTTGGCAAAACTGCAAAAGAAAACTTTAATTTTTGTTACATTACATAATTCTGATTGAGTTCACAGTTTGACCCCTAGTAAAGTTTGCTTCAACCCAATCAACCATCCACACCAGTGTTACTCTAAGGCATGGTCATTTTCAGGCATAGGTTACTGTCATGTTATTTACATGACCACAGTTGAGTAAAGTTAAATAAAATGAATTATTAATAAAATTGTCAGTGGATTTTAGACTTAGGATATCAAACAGGTCTGCATTAAGGCTCTTTGTCAGAACGTCATCCTTGGAGTATGCTACAGAATGCATGGCAGTCAATGCGGTCAAGCTTTACTCAAAACTATGTATATATGTCTAGACAGGTCTGGCAAAACTGCAACAACACCTTTCACGTGTAAGTCAGACAATGTTTTCAAGGGATCATTTCACCAGTATACTTTTAAGTATGCATCCAAAAGTTCAAGAACTAATTTAACTGGACAGATTGAGTTATATGTTGTTAATAGGAAAACATTGGTGTCTGTTTTGAGGTGGACCCATTGTGTACAAACGTATATATGTGTGTTTGTGTATGTGGGTTCCTGTGTGTCTTCATTTGTGTGAAAACCAAGCAGGTTTTTGAGGCCATTTTTTGACAAGTGAGGTCCTTCTGGGACCTTTTGTGGGAGACCCTCACTTCTTTAAGAGGATAGGGAATACCTGTTGTCAGTGGAAGGTCCTCACTTGTATAGAAGTTCAAAAACCTGTGTGTGTGTGTGTGTGTGTGTGTGTGTGTGTGTGTGTGTGTGTGTGTGTGTGTGTGTGTGTGTGTGTGTGTGTGTGTGTGTGTGTGTGTGTGTGTTGGTTGGGGAGGTATAGGGTAATTTCAAAAGGCAGTCTTTCACTTTAGTTATATTCAAGTAAGGAAATATATCATCTCATTTTATATTATATAATATTAGTCTTTGTTTCTCAAGTTGTCTGAGACAATGGTAGTTTATTAGAAAGATTTAACTTCAAAAATGTATTCCGCATTATTTTCATGTGTACTAACTGCTCTTTGAAACCTCCCCGACCCCAGCTCCTCAGACTGTGCTCTGGCTTAGTTAACCAGGAGCTCCTGATACTGCTCAGAGCGAAGGAAACGACCGAAGGAGTCTTTCTCCATCAGGGCGAAGATCCTCTTCTGGGCCAGGTCGAAGGTATTAGGGGAGAGATCAACCAGGTTCCTCAGGGTAACATCCTTGGTGAAGTGATCAATGTTCACCTGTGGTGGGAGGACAACGGATTATGCTGTCAGAAATGCGGAGGATGAAGACAAAGTGCTGATGGCAAATATGAATACTGATGATGTAGGTATTTGCAGAAATGTAATTATTTGTCTGCAAAAAGAAGACTCAGACAGATGAGGAGTAAGATGCCTTTTCATCATCATAAACCTAAATTTAGATCTCGGGAGTATAATTGAGGGCAAGCCCTCATTTTCAATGTGGCCAAGATAACATAAAATAAATACACAGTATAATTTAGAACACCATTTACAAATGCTGCACATACATAAATATTCAATGCAAAGACTGTAGAAATCAATAACAATTACGAGCAATCAACATACAGTATGTACCAATAATACAATCGCAACGCAATCCAGATCAAATTAACATTTAAATGACTAAAAGCAATTACATCCAAAATCATGAGTATTTAAAACCAGTGTTCTAAACTGCTCATATGTTGGAAGATAACTGAATTTAAATGATTGTTGTAGGGTGTTCCAGGTGGTTGGTGCATTAAAGAAGAATGCCGATTACCCTAGTTCTGATTGAACCCAACCGGCTTTTATATCTTGTTTGACAAGGCCCTGAGTTACGGTTTAGTTCTGAGTAACGGATCAGAAATATAAGGAGGGAGCTTACTGTCAATGGCCTTAAGAAGGAACACCAATGGTTTCCACGTCTTTCTGCTAATGAAGATAGACCCGCTTTAGCATAGAGAGCACAGTGATGGGTGTTTTAGCTCTCTCCAGTGATAAATCTTAGAGCGGAGTGATAAATTGTGTCCAGGCGTTTGAGATTAGGTGGAGCAGCACTTCTATAAATATCATCATAATGAAGCACTGAAAGAAAAACAGCTTCAACAATTCTTTTTCTGCTTGATGAAGGGAAGCAGGATTAGTTTTGTTAAAGGCATCATAGTTTCTTTTTCAAGTTAATGATAAGATTATCAATATGGTATAGAAAAGAAAACGTCTTTTTAAACCAGATGCCAAGATATTTGTATTTGGACACACGCTGTATTTTGATTCACTTGCAGTGTGTAGAAACAAGCTATCATCAACAAGCTGAAAAGAATCTGCACTGCAATTTATAAATGTTTTTTCTGCATAACGATGGACATGGCAGTCAATTAAAGAAGAAACAATATTATTACTATGAATGGAAAAAAGGACAGGTGCTAGAACTGATCCCTGTGGGACCCCCTTAGAAATTGGCAAGAACAGATGTTTGATGTTTCCAGATGTTACACACTGAGCTCTCCCGTGTAAATAATTTTCAAACCAATCACATGCCTTATCATTTAGCCCAATGTTGTACATGTATGGAAAAGCATGGGTCAACCGTATCAAAATCTTTTTAAAGGTCTACCAAAAGGGAGGCACAATACTTGATTTCATCAAGGGCAGATCAAATATTATTTCAAACTAATGTAACAGCTGCAGCAAACACAGGACTTTCACCCAGGAAAGCAGGGGTCGTGTCCGGTGTGTGTCCTTAACCGTCCCGCTACAGTAGCACGTCAGGTAAGCCGCTTTCTTCTTTAACCGGCCCTTATTTCCACGTGTCATAGAACCGTAAGCCCACCCACGACCTTGTCCTAGACTCGACCGTCCCGTTCCCGGGAGTCACATAACTGTACGCCCACCCACAAACTTTCAAACTTTTACCCTAACAGCATCAAAAGGGACGCCAACAGTCCCGACCAAGCACGTGTTATATGACGCTAAAGGTCTCCTTGGTTGTCATATAACGACAACCAAGGCACCTGACCAAGCGTCCGTATGTTACGAGATAGGAGTGTGGAAAATACGACACCAGAAGAGATGGGGTGAAATGAAAAGTTGCAGATCTGACTCACGTTAAGTGCACAGTCATCACTGAAAATGTAGGGTCCTGAGTATTCCCTCTCAAATATCTAGCTTCAACAAAATGTCTGTTTACTGCCAGACAAATCTAAAATTTTGATTAAAAAAAGTTGTATTATCACAGCAATCAAGATAAGAAGGTAGGGGAGCAGTTAATAGTTAATAACTTAATCAAATAATCAAGTTAATCAAATTTACCGCCTTCCAAAACTCAGGATCTCTGATGTATGCGATGGGACAATGGTGTTGTGGTTTGGGGTATTTGTTTGGGTGTATGTTTCCCTTTCTTTGGCCTCCTTGTGTTTTTGTCTGTTTTCTCCATGGTCCTGTGTTCCTGGCCTTGTCTTGTTCCCCTGTGTCTGTTTGTTCTACTTTCTGCTTTATGTTGATAGTCCGCTTCCTGTCTTGTCTTGCCTAGCTTCACTTTGCGCCTGTCTGATTGTCCTGCCCCGCCCTAATGTGATTCACCTGATGTCTCGCCTGTTCCCCATTACCTTGTTACCTCTTGTATTTAACCCGTGTTTCCTTTGTCACTTGTTAGATCATTCCAGTTGTGCGTCCTGTCTTGTTTGTCAACCTGCTTATCCCACGTGGTTGCTACTGTGTTCCTGATCTTCCCGTGAGTTTTTTCCCTGTGTAATCTCCTGTTGTTTTGCATTTTCTCCGGCTCCTGTGCCTGTCTTTTTGGATTTCGGATTTTGGGTTTTGGATGCTCCCCTGGACTTTTTTTTTCCTAGTGGGTTGTTGTTTTGTTAACAGACTACAATAAATCCCTGTTTACCTGCTCCTGCCTGCCTCCGTATCTCTGCATTTTGGGTCCTCACCTCACCATACTGTGAAAAATGGTCCCTAATTCCCAGCTCAAAAACTCCCCAGGCAATAATTGTTTCAACTTAGTTTGAAAACATAAGATTGATTAGTGTATTAAAATGATTTTAGGCAGGATACAATTTAATTATTCCCTGTCGATTTGAACTTGCCAGTTATGTTTATGCTTAATCAAATACAAACATGAACTACATCATGTCCTGTCTGCTACAAGATTATTCCATGGAAGAAACCTACCAGAGACCTCATGTTTACAACAACTGGTATAACAGTCCGACACTGATTGTTACTCTTGGGAAATAAAAGCAAATACATGTATTACCAAAAATGACAAATTAAGACATTTGACCGTACCTATGGTAACCAGAATATCAGATAAGTGTAGACCAGTACAAGGACCAATTCCCCTCTAAAATACAGTGTAGAAGCTGTTCACCGTGGTACAGAGTCTGAGTGCATTCCCTGTCTATAACTAATCAGTTTACAACCGAGCATGTCTGTATTTCTCCTCTAAACATTGGTTCAACTGATTGGGTAAAGACTCTCACTCCTTTAAATGGATGTTTTGTTGTTATACAGGAAGATTTGTCTCCAACAATTCATTTTCCCTTCTTTTTTTATCTTGAATACAATGTTAGTGGAGTAAAATGCTATGGAAAATTTGGACAATCTTACTCATTGAGACTGTTCACGCATTAGTGGCTATAGTACTAATGGTCGGAGCAATGCAGGAACTGCATGTATGGGTGCGCCTAGTTCAACATTAAGAGAGATGGATCGAACAACGCAATATATATCGTATGCTTTGAGGGACTCATCATACCCTGTTGACAACAAATTGAATACATTACCATCATACTAAAGGAATGTAAATTAAGCATGTTGAACTTTGCAAGAGTAGTATGAATTTGTCTTTGTATATTTTAAGTATTAGAATGTTGCCAACTACCAATTTTCAGTGACTTATATTACAATGTGAGCTCTTAATTGAATCGTTCCATCATGAAAAGTATGTGATTCATTCAATGAACTTTTTCTATTCAAGTTGGTGTTAAAAGGGGTAAAAACCAAGAATCCCTGACCTCTCTGGGTCCCTCAGACTGGATGAAGTCTTCATAGATCTTCTTGGCCTTGGCGGCCATCTTGACGGGGTTCTTGGTCTTCTTGAAGTCCTCGCAGGTCACCCAGAACTCAATGTTCTCATCACTGAACTCAGACTGCAGGAAGCTACGGAAAGCAGCCAGACCATCTGATGGAGAAAAGGAGATGGGGAGTTAGAGAGAGAAAGATGTATTGACAGGCTAGAATATAGAACAAGTGATTTTATGTATTAAATGTACTGGCAAATGTATTTGAGACTTTTCAACTAAAGTCATGATGGGCTTACTAAAGCATAATATCTCTTGCAAATGATAAGTTGCAACATGGTTAAATAGGAAAAAAGTGCATCTAATGACACAAGTTAATACTCAAGTTCCCCTCCAACTGTGTTGCTACAGTAACCCATTTGTCATATACATTTCTAAAATACAGAAGTAAATCCCCAAGTAACATAGATGAGTCAATTCTTAAGTTGTTGAGTTGTCAGCTCAGTCCACAGACGTGTTTTCATTCATGACACCTCCCCCCTGGGGACTCTCCTAAAACTAACAGATTTCATCCATGCCAACTGCTATTATTAATTAGCAAAATGTTTTACATACAGCACAAGAACAAAAAGGAATTAAACGTGAGTCACAAGCTGATGTGTCATTTTTATATATCTGTGCTTGGACGCTGTTAGTCACTGTTAGATGGTGCTTAATACTATGCCAAATATCACTTGAGCCATTGTGACTCTTATGGTAATGGTTCAGTCACGTTTCAATAAAACCATTACGGAAAGAAAATCATTTTCAACAGACCAGCAATATATCATATCATATCATTCCATATCAGCATGTCTAAAAGCTCTTAGTTCATATTTTGCAGAAGTAATGGGAAATGAAAGCAAGGCACAATTAACATTATAAAATAGTGGCATGAACTACTCAGGTTTGGGTTTTTTATCACGTGTGTGACAAATTGTATTGTCCATTTCACATTTAATTTCTTTTTAATTTTTTTATTTTTAGCATTAGTTTTCCAAATACTTTCTGGATGGGCCCAAAATAGAGATCAGGAACAAGTGGATGTTTTATACACTATAAAGGGAGTGAAAACATTCAGAAACCTTTTTAAAACTTCCCAAGCTATTGTATTAATAAAAATGTTAATTAAAAAATAAATTAAAAAAAATCAGCCTAAATTTACTTTTACAAAAACAAACAACTAGGCCTACTGTACCTTTTGTAAAAAGTTAAACAGACTTGTATTTTGACAAATGTAAAATCACAGTGGTTATTCCAAGATAAGGATCCAAAACAAGACTTGATAAAACAACCACTCAGTTCAGCGAAGAGCATTGTAGTTCAAGATAATGCCTGCGAAAGGTCCCATTGTCTGAATGAGCATGTGCTGCAGATGATAAGCTTTCTGCTGTGGCCTCAGGCTGTTATCTGCAATCTAAACGGCTAGTTTGGTTCAAAATAGCACGGAGTCGCAATCAAGCTGCAGCTCTTTCTTTCAAAGACCTTCAGTACAAGGACTCACAAAAAGACACAGACATGCACACACAAGCGCTGGGGACAATTAATGGCTGTTTGTGTATCAGAGCTGCAATGCAACAACCAGCCCAGCAGTAAATGTAGCCTTACGTGTAGGTTTTGATGCTCATGCATTTATGAATCTACAATAATTTACTTCCACGTCGGCAGCATTATGCTACATTTTCTTTTAAGACTAACTTTAATTTCAGTTTTCATTAACTTCACCGACCTTTGTAGTTTGACCATAAGTAATTAAACAGCAAACTTTCCTGTAGTTATAAACTGAAACAACTAAACAACATCTTTCATTTTTCTGCAAGGGCAATGTTTCTAATTATCAGCGAGTAGTCAAACATTATTTAATCCCAGTTGCATTATAAACATTGCGTTATGCAATTTTTCACTTCAAGGCAAAGGAGGGGGGACAGTTCTACACCTGAGAGAAAACACCTCACAGAGAATCCCATGGGAATTAACAAGAGCGAAGCCATAAAGAATAATGTTAATGTAAAATCTCATGTACAATACATAAATAATCACGATGCAGCAGTTTGCCGCAACTGTGCAATAAATCAACGCTGGTGGAATCATTTAGACTTCTCCCTGGAGATGTTACCATAACACACATAACCTCCATGGACGGATACACACACAGATGCATACACACATTCATGCAGGAGGAACGTACAGTACATCTGTCTGCCCTGGACTGTGCTGAAGGAGCCACTTAGAAAGGTTTTTTACCGCCCACTGAGCTCTGCAGAGGAAATGTTTCTCTGTTCACACGTATCAGATGGTCAGTACCATCTGTGGATCTGTTTTGATACACGGGCAACTTAAGTGACGTCTTAGCAGGAGAGTTCACACGTACAACATCGTTAACCATCAGAGTTAATCATCCGTCTTGCTGGCTCTCTGGCTTTCTTTGCACTTTGTGAAGTAAACAGTGGAGCCAGTGGTTGCTTTCTAAAAAGTAGTGGTTGTTATTCTCCCCATGAGTAATGCACTTTTATTAGTCTACACCTACGGTTTAAGCCATCATAATGCAACTTTATCCCCCCCGTGAAATATGATTAGGTAACAATTTTACATGGGCAAAATTATCTTTGGGAGAAATGTGATCTTAAATTACTTCATTTTGTAACATGTAAGACCTTTAATCTTTATCGGAGTTGGGTATTGATTAAAAGTCTGAGAAATGCAATAAAAGTTGAGCTGAACTGTGTTAAATGGCAACTGCAACTGTTTTGAGCGAGGCGTTCCTTGACATGCAATCCTGTTTCAAAGACGAAGGGCATAAAGTTACATTTGTAAAACAACTTTCTTTGTTAAAGAACCTCTGCTGATACACATGTATGAAGCATATGTTACAGATAAATATGATTGAGCAATATCTCGCGACAGGCCGTGGTATGTTGTGATTATATCACAGCTAAGGGACATCGTTTGGGTTGACGCAAAACAAAAACAAACTAACCGATCAAGGCAGCAGTAGAGCAGTAACTCCCATGTTCTGCAAGTTAAAATGACTATTTGTCAAGGGACTCTTGTGGCTTCGAAAAGAGCATGGATAACTGCTGCATGACGGCAAGGTAAAGCTGTGAAAATATATAAAAATAGCGTACACCTAAAGGGATACTTTGCCAATTTTGTGTCATGGCAGTGTGTGTGCAAAAATGAATGGCTTCCCTCTGTGGCACCAGCTATCACTTCGCTAGTCGAACGTTTTTTTCTCAGACGCAGAGTGACACCTATTGTGTAAAGGAATCATGCGTCGTAACCGTGGTATCTGATAATTATATAACAACTATAAAACAATAAGATTTAGTTCAGTTTATGGATGTTGTTGTAGATATTGAGGTTTGAAAAACTGATTTATGCAGAATACGTTAATTATTTATCTCTTAAACTTTCTTAGTAGTGCTGTTTCTGGTGTTACTATTATGGAAACCAAATGTTGTTAGGTGTAGCTGCTCAAACAGTCCGGACACCAGACCTCAGGGCAGGCAGGCTCAGAGTTAAACCAAAGTGCCGGCTAAGACTGCGTCTTTGGATAGTATAAAATAATAATGCTCTAATGTCAACACAGCAGAGACAAGTAATAGGTTACCGTAACATGTGAAATGTGTTCTATTTTGGGATTTTAACATGGAGGATTCTTGTTAGAAGAAGATACAGAGCTGCAAGACACATCTGCCGAGTCACGTGGGACCGGAACAGGAAACTTTATATCTAACTAGTACATTTGCTTTAATGAGAACCCTCAAAGCCATGTTTTCTGAAGAATATGTGAGATTTTAGAAATGTTCAGAAAGTTGTGCATATAAATGTTAAACAGGAACAAGGTGAACTTTTATCAGTCACATCAAACAATGTAAACAAATACAGAGATAATGAGATAAAAATAAAAACCAACAGTTTCAGTGTACTTTTATTGATCATGCTTTGGGGACGAACATTCCTTTATGTGGACACAGTCCCATGGTGACAACAGGTTGTATCCTCCCAAGATTAGCACTAAATGTCCCGATTAAAACTTGTACTTTTGGTTAAAGATTAACACAAATGAGTGTGTGTGTGTGTGTGTGTGTGTGTGTGTGAGAGATAGTGAGTAAAAAAGAAGGTAACCTACAGCTGTTGTTCAGGACTCGGTCCAGACTCTCACGCCACTGAGCAGCCTCCTCCGGAGTAGGCCTGCACACAAAATACCTCAGTTCAGTCTGGGAGCTTCAGAAAAAATGGTTCAAGGAATCTCAAAAAGTTATAATAATCCATAAATAAGTCTTTATGATGAACTAATAGATCATTAAACTTTATGTACCATACAGGGTGAAAAACAACCAGCTATCAGACACATTTGATGCGAGTATCCAGTTCCTGGGAACAACGTTACATCCTTTGATCTCCCATTCTGCTGCGAGATTTAAGTCTGGAAAACATCCACTGAGAGTGGAGTGTGTCTGGCGTATGTACCGCGCCAAGCACGGCGCGCATTTAGACATTTGGCTGAAATTATAAACAATTTAAAAGGATCAGTCGATATTCGGAAAGTGCATGGCCTTTCTCTCTTCTTTAGGAAGAGAGAAGAAGAGAGAAAGCGGTTGAGATGTTTTCCCAAGTTAGAAAATGATCTGGAAGGACCAAGGACAGGTCAGTAAGCGGTGCGTTCACCCACTCAGGTGTGTTATTAAAAAAGCAGAACTGTCGTCCATCGTTTATTGTACAGTTTTATTTTTTATATGATCTCAAATGCTTAATGATCAATTTGCATGGCAAGCTTGTGATTCATCTTTACAGTGTGGGGGATACAACGTGGAACATATCCACGGTAGTTATACATGAAAGAACAAAGAAAAAAACAACAACTCTGTACTTGGATGGTATAAAATGCTTTTAAAATGTCATAATTGAAAGAGAAAATTAAGTATCAGGACAATTGCAAATTATTAATATGAGTTGCAGTGGCAGAGAGATAAAAAAAGAGTGTACTGTCTCAAAATTGAACCATAATGACTCTTAAGGGAACTAACAAAATAAAGTCTCAGCTAAAACCTCGCTGATATCTGGGGAATACACATCCAAAATCAAATCAAAGGATTTGAATTTGTGGGGTTACACTTCTTTTGTAGATTGTCTTGTTGTTCTTGTAATGATGCTTATACTTTATACTTTATTCTAATTCCTGTTCATACTTTGTTCACACACACACACACACATATATATATATATATAGTATAAGATACAATATATATATATATATATATATATATATATATATAGTATGTACATGCTATATAAAAACAAATGCCATTGCCAAAACCTTGAGATAATAAGAAAAAAGCTGATTTGAGCAAAAATATTTTTTTTCTTATTAACCAACTTAAGGACTTTTGGCAACACAATTTCCATTATATTTTAAGATATACGTTCCCTAACAAGATTGCTGAGTACATTGTATAAAAAAAACAAAAGTAGTTCATCATCTCAAAAAGTAAATTATTTCTAACCCAGTGGTTTGACGGGGATACAGTACGTTACAGATGTATCTAAAGCTTTGGAGCATCTAACACTGACGCGTGAGCCCGGTCAGTGTCTGGAGAGCTTCACGCTCCTTTCATCTCCACATCTTGTACCTGCTCTGGGCTTGGCTCGGCCACTTTAGCATCAAGTATCTGGTTAACACCCCCCCCCCCCGTCCACAGACATTAATCTCCCAGGAAGGCAGGGTAAGAGACTCACTTCTGCGGCTTCTCTGGCTTCTTCTCAGTCTTCTCCGGGTAGGGGATGATGAGATCGATGCCATTTTCCGGCTTCTGCAGTAAAACGCCCAATTTAGTCTTGATCTCCTTCGCCCTGGATGACAGAAAGCAGGCGGCTTGTGTGAGAAAGTCCTTTGTTTTATCTTCTTTGACACAAACCCCTAAATAATCCAGTTATATTTACCTGACCTTCCATCATATCTATCATCTTCTCTCTAAAAGGACTCTGGTAAATTGTATTCATACAAGACACTTGTAGACACATTTACAAGCATGTCAGTTGGCTGATTAATCAAATTGGAAAGAAAAAAGTCTTAGATCTTTACAAAAAATGTTTTATGTTATACTGAATAAAGAGGCAGCAGGAAGGAAAAAGTAGGGGTTGAGGCTAAAAAAACATATTTTTTTAAATTGTTATTCAAAGAATTTTCTTTTGAATTACAATACTTTTTTTTTTAATCCAGTTAGACCGTTTTATTTTGGAGATTTAGTCAGAAAGTTCTCATATTCAGTAACATAACATAATGTGGGAAGTTAAAGTTATCTACAGTTACATTATACTGTATATCCTGTAAAAATGCTATATTCACTGTTTTATATTTGAATCAAGAACACAATCTGAATTGCATCACATTTCAAAACCATTATTAATCAAATGGTGCAGGTGTTTTGTTGCATTTTGACTTGTCTGAACTTAAAATAGTTTTTCTTCTTTTTCAACTCAGGTTTCTCTCTTTCCTTACCTTGGGTTTGACTTCATAACTCTTCTACTTTCTAATCTGCACAAGCTATAGCATTAAAACAGATCTGATGCTGCTTTTTTCAGTAAAAAAAATGTCCAGGAAACAAAAACAAAAATTACTGTTAAAAGTTTACAAATGAACATGTCTGACGACAGCAACATGGACTTACAATTTCGTTTTTTTGATCTATTTTGACAAAGTATTTGCAGAGGCCCTCTCAAGACGGTTGAAATGTAGTCAAACTTTTTTTTATCTGAACCACATCAGAGGAACACACTGATAAGACATGACAAAGGTAAAGTGATGATGCAGGCCTCACCTTTCTCGGCAGGTTTGGGGTAAGGCAGCTAATCCTTTACACATTTTCCAATGGCTTCAGTCGTAGTATTTGAGAGTGATTTCAGTCTTCCTGTTAGCTCAATGTAAGTCTTAGAGTCCTTTTTCTGTTCTGACTCTGGTTTTCAGCACATGGAGAGTTTTATACAGACACCCCTTGGGCTTTGGGCCAAAAGCTAAGCCAATCAGACTGGAATGTCTACTGGCTGAGGAAGGGCGGGTTTTTAGACGTGAGTGGTCTGTTTGCTTTGAGGTTTCAATTCACTTACAGAGTCAGGAACAGTGTGCAGGATGCAAACATGACTGTGAACGTTTATTGATATTATATATACCAATATTTATTAGATTGATGCTATTTATCCTCATGTCAGTAAGCTTTCATTAATACATTTCAAATTAGGATTTTGCATTTGTCAGGAACATTCATATAATTCCTATTTGCTCTATTGTTCTTTATAGCATATCTTGTTCATTAGGAACATTTCCTATTTTCTGCTAAATGTCTCCAATCTACAGGGTCAACGCACATGCTGGATCTACACAGACACACACAATCAATAACAGTACAGTTATCAACACAGTTATTATACTTTTTATTATGTCAAAGTGTTCATGTTATCCTATATACTTTTTTGTGCATGTTATAGGTTTACAAAGTGAAAAAGCCCAAAGTCCATCCCAAAGGGACTCACCATCTCCAACAGAAAACACTGTTCACAAAATGCTCCAAACAGCTCTGTTGTAGTCCAGCC
>NC_045741.1:8660537-8667396 GCF_008692095.1 Etheostoma spectabile
TCCGTGACAAACGTGCGTCACTTTGTAACACACGGTATAATGCTCGCCTAGCTGCTAGCATGGTAAACCCTCATACTCTGCTTCTGACTGGCTAGTAGTCCTAACTTGGCTACTCCCAACAAAAATGGTACAGAAGAGAGACGACTCACTCTGTAGCTAAAACCGAAAGCTCAACACACAGGGTGAAACGAGGAGCTGCAGCAATGTGCAAAACAACAAAAATATGTTTTTTCTTTTTTTTATTAAACCATGTAAACCTTTTCTGGTACAACCTCAACATGGCATGAGGGAAAGGCTCACAGCTGGCTCGCCAAATCTCTGTGAAACATTTAACTCTGCTTGATACTAACTTACGTGTATAATGTATAATATTTCATCATCCCAAAACGGCTTTATTTTAACATGGAGACAGCATCTGTTTGACTATTGCCAAGGCACACAGGCTTAATGTTGTGTTGACTCATGTTATGTGACTTTTAATCAAGTTAAACAAGCACACCAGAGTGCAGTCATTACTTTTCATCAGGACTTCTCAGTTTTTATGGTCAGTACATTGCTTGACAGTGTTACAGTGGTTTTGGAGAATTGGCTATTTGTCACTTTTATCTTTGTTATGACTTGGTTGTATAATGACATTTTCCCCCCAATTTACATAATGATCAAAACTGTAATCTGTAGCAGACGTTATTAGAAAGCAATTCTGTGATGGGGTTCCTGGATAGTTCACCTGGTTGATCGTGTGACCCATGTACTAAGGCTCAGTCCTTGACGCAGAGGCCACATGTTCAATTCCAACCGGTGGCCCTTTGCTGCATGTCATTCCCCCTCTCTCTCCCCTTTCCCAACTTCAGCTGTCCTTTATAATAAAGGCCTAAAATGCCCCACCAAAAGGAAGAAAATCCTAAGAGTGACATTTCAAAGTCTATTAAAATGCTATAAATCTATATTATGCTCATTTTCAGGTTCATGATTGTATTTAGAGGTTATATCAGAACAGGTATACATAGTTTCATTTTTTAAAAAAACACCATATATTTGTTGTTATTTAAAAGATATATACCACAATAAAGCAAAGAGAAAAAGCCAAAAAGCACTTTAAGTTGGATATGAGAAATCTCTTTCATCAGCATTATTAGGCTAAACCCTATTAATCTTGTGTTATGTAATAACATGTCTTGTACAACTGATAAAAAGTCCTTTACTAGTGTATGATACCAGAAGGCTGTAGGTGTGACACATGCCTTTGGTGTGGGAGATCAGGGTTTGATTCCCAATGCGATACATCAACCAATGTTTCCCTGAGCAAGACACTTAACCCCCGGTTGGGGGTGACCTCTGATATATAGACATTATAAGTCACTTTGGATAAAAACTAAATGACATGTGATGTAATGTAGATTCTGCCACTGAGCATGTGCACTAACTTAATTCAGAGAGGAAGAGGAAAGTTCAAGCTGCTAAAATTAGTATCACGTCAAAGAATGCAACAACCTATTGTCCCCACAGGGAACAAGCCCATTGCCTGTTTGTTTAAGGGTAAAATAACTTAAGGAGAGCAGGAGTAAGTCAACATGCTTTGGAACACATGTTCCTTGTGTCATACTGTTTTACAAAAGTATTTAAAAGTCTTCATCACATTTCGTATCAGTCAAAAAACAAAGACTTTCACTCAGATTATTAAGTTTGTGTGTGCAATATTTCTGTTCCGATTTCACAAATAATGAAAGACTTGTTTTAAAGGTAAAATAGCCAACTACTGTCATATTGTAATACAACATAATACTATTTATTCCAGCATCCTTTGCACTATGCTCCACATTTAAAATAACTATCACAATTCACTCCTGCATTCTTTGCACTCCTTATTGCACTTATTGCACTATTGCCTCCATATTGTTTCTGTTCAGAGTATGTATATGTTAGTGTGTACATATTGTTTGGTTGTTTTGTATGTACAGGTGCATTGTGAGCAACGATGGTCCAAAGAAAAATTCCTCGCATGGCAAATAAAGCTGATTCTGATTTTGAACTATTGATGAACAAAATAAAAATGATACATGTGAAATATGTTTGTATGTTTATTGTGTATTATTTCAGAGTAGAGTAACAGCATGATGATACTGGTGATATATTTAACATGTAATTATTTGATTGTATAGTAAATGGTGTACCCAAATGACAGCCCACTAAGGGTACATAGAGTACTGTTGTACTAAGGATAAGGGTACATAGAGTACTACCCCAAAATACACTTTAATATATCCGAACATTTCTTAAGTAAAACTTAACCAAATACAACGTGATTTCAATTTTACAGTGTTTCTATATTACTTTCTAATACATAACACGCTAAGTAACTTGAGAGTACTTTTTATAACTTGGGTAATTGGTTAAAGCTATGGTGCGTAGTTTTGGTCGCCCCCATGTGGAATTCTAAGTTATGACAACATTTTTTATTTTTTTAAAGTAACATGATTGCAATTAGCCACTGACTCCATGAAAGGTTACAAAAAAGTAAAAAAACTATAATTGCGCTTCTGACTAGACGCTGAGTTCACAAACTTACTCACTTACTGAATGTGGTCTTAAATTAGAAAAGGAAACTGGATTATCTGAAAGAGTCTATTTTACCTTTTCTTAAAGAAGTCGTATTTTAGCAACAGCAAATGCAACCTCTTTCAACATCTCTCTACAGTGCTTTAGATTTAGATTTTGAGCCATTAGCAGGGTGGACTTTGCACTGTGTGAAAAAAGTTAAAAAAAAAGTGGAGTGAGGGCCTATTACCTGGAGGCTTTAAACAATGCTGTGTTTTATGATTATTTGTGACGGTACAGCTCCAGTATCGCTTGCACAGGCAAGTACACAAACCTACTTTGGATGTTTGTTTTCATTACAGGATTGTCCTGGAAGCCAAAGTTCAGGAAGAGACAGTCCTTTGAGTGGATGTGTACTTAGGCCAACGGCAATGGCTGGACCGCTGTTCAAATAAACTGGTACCAGTTGGCATCCAGGTGCATTGTTCAC
This sequence comes from Etheostoma spectabile, assembly GCF_008692095.1. NCBI lineage: Eukaryota > Metazoa > Chordata > Actinopteri > Perciformes > Percidae > Etheostoma > Etheostoma spectabile. Next base: position 8,663,563 of record NC_045741.1, read on the forward strand.
CACGCTGACAGAAGCTCTACGCTCAATTTACAGATGTTATGGTCACGAGAAAGCTAAGGCAACACCATAAAACTCCCTTTTCAAAGGAAATGGTTACCAAATGGCACAATAAAAATATACGTATTGCTTGACAAGGCAGTGGATTGCAATTACCAACCTGACAAATATGTAATATGCATTAAGTTATAATGTGCAGTATTTTGTACTGAGTTTATTTGCATGTTTTTGTGCTCTTGTTTTTTTTTTTTACTGCATTCAGTTTCACAGCCATTAAACTTGAACATTGTAATTATGGGACTCGATGAGAGTGCATAAGAGCTTTCCGTGATCAAATACAAATGCTCATTAAAACCGCTTCAATATTCAAAGCCTTAGCAGATGTCATGCAGCCACACTAGACTGACTACACATATTTGTGGTATGTCTTCACAGCAACACCTGGTTTTAGTTTTGATACCTACCCATAACCAAATTGTGACCGTTTCACATCATTAACCACGTGTTTAAATTTGCAAAGTTCTCTGGTTTAGATATGATGAGGATGGAGAACCAAAACAACAAGTCCTTCAAACCATATTCTCTACCCTCTAATAAAACCTATAGGAGTGTATCTCCACTACCATTGTCACGCTTAATACTATGTCATTTTACAGCAGTGGCAATTGGATAACGTGCTTCTATGGCAACTGGAGTGGCAGCAATTGCTAAAGGGTGCCTTTTTTATCTCCATCTGACACTGACGGCCACTGACCAAGCATCAGTATCCGATAAGCTGGCAGTGAGAACGCATTGGTTCACTGGCATTGACAACAGTTCTCATTCCATTTTCAAATGGAGACACATTATTTAGATGAGAACCATTCTGTTTCAATTATATGTCAAATATGTAAAGTATTTGATATATATAATATATAATATAATACTTATGTATTTGTTTTTCTTCATGTGAGTGTGATATTTGCTGTAAGGCAACTGCTTCACGGTTGCCAGATGCTTTTTTTGGAAGTGTAATCTTGGTCTGACGTTATTCCAGAAATACCAGCAAGCGTCAATCCTCGGCTAATCTCTGAGTTTTATTTTGACTCCTTGGCTTAGATTATATATGCAGAACGTTCTCCTGACATTTCACTCAACACTGGGTGAAGGTCAACAAAGGGAGCTCTGAGACAAGCACTGCAAAGCAAGGGTGCTCTGGAGGAGAATGCACATGTGTGTGAGTCGGAGGGGAAAAAAAGTCTCACGGTGATATCAGCATGTCAGCAATAGGGGTGTAATAAATACAAAATATGGCTTTAATGTTGCCATTTCCTTTTCGGAACTCAGATTAGTCCTGAGATGTGTTACCAGTGGAGGTCATTTCTTTCTCATAATCTCCTGTCAGCAAAACACTCAAGTTGCACTCACAAAATGCATGTTTCTCTTCTCTGCAGGCTTAAAAACTGTCAACAAGCCCATTTAAAGTGTTTGCACAATCTTTGAAATTATTCTTATGGCATACATATCTTTATTTATTAATATCTTTATTATCTATTTATTTGACCAACCAGTTAAAGAAATGTTTGAGTCCATGTTGCTTTTATTGTCAGTGTACAAAAGCCGGTAATACAAAGTCATTTTTTGATCCTATTGCTTGGAGTTGCAACAACAAGAAAATCCCAAAAAGGGCTTTACAGTTTTTCAGTTTTCTCAGATTCTTTTTGTTTATTAGCATAATAAAAGCCATCAGCTTCTACCGACCACTCAGCAGAGTTTTATGTTACCTCTCTTAAAATCAGACTAGCTCTTAGATAGATGACGTTTTAGGGTTTCACAACTTGCTTTAAAGAGGCATATCAATGCATTGCATAAAGTAACAATCAAAATACATTCCAGAAACAAAGCACAGTTACAACAACAAAAACTATCGTAAAATTGTGGAGGAGATGTAATAAATAATAAATAAGTAAGTAAATGCGCTGATACCACTTTTCTAAGACCAAGTACAAACAATTACATTTGGGTACTTGCCAATACTGAGAAGCGATAATACGTAATTATACCGTGGCAGGTCTTACAATTACTTAGAAAACATGTACAAACCCCTATTCCAATAAAGTTTAGGTGTTGTATAAAACATAAATAAAAACAGAATACAAATGATTTGCAAATCCATTGACTATTGATATTGATATTCAATATTCAAACTGATAAACTTTCTTGTTTTTTGAATTTGATGCCTGCAACACATTCCAGAAAAGCTGGGACAGGGGCATAATTACCACTGTGGTACCTTTCTTTTTAAAAACACTCAATACGCATTTGGAAACTGTGGAAACTAATTGTTGAGGCTTTGTAGGTGGAATTCTTTCTTATTTTTGTTTGATCAGGGCTCAACGCTCTACAGTCGTTTTGGGTCTGTGGAATTTTTGGCTCCTTTCAACCTTGGTCTTAAAATGCAACACCTTCAAAACACAGAATACATCAACCTAATACATGAGTAATTATTAGTTTAGACGTATTTGTTGTTGATGTGTCGTTCCTGGGAACACCTTTCAGCTGACACAAGGGATCAGACCCAACATGTTCATTCCTTGTAGTGTAGTTGAAGAGAGAAACAGATGTTAGGAAGGTGATGAAGAAGAACTTTGAGTACTCCAAATTTCTCAATGCACAAGATATGATGCAACTATTCCATGTTTTTTGGTACTTGTTCTGATAAAGCAAACATGTACCATGATAGGGAGGGAGGTCACAGAGGTCTCTAGTGACAGATTGAATTAAGGCCACACACACACATTCAGGAGATTTTAACATCATCCGCCTCAGACTCTTCACTTTATTGATGCATAGATTGAATCCAAATTGGGAGGAAATGTCTGATCTGCTACAAACCCTGTTCTCGCGTTCTTGCTAAGCTGTGCTGAACCTCAGGCATGAGGCAGGGTGATTAAGGAGGTGTCCAGTTTCTCAGTGCTCTGCGCACAGAGGAAATTAAATCGCTTTTCCCACAGCATCATTAATTGTTTTCCTGAAATTGTTTATTTGCAAAGGCTTTTCCGGTGAACATGGCATTTGCAGGGGGACAGAGAAGAGCTACACGGACTGTTTTCTCTGGACTTACGATGGATTTTTCTGTTACAGAATCACGGCCTGAACACTGAGGGTGAGACCAGGATAAATAATGATGTCTTTGTTATCATTCCTGCCTTAGAGAAATAAATGTCATTCTTTGTTGAGATAGAAAATGGATTTTCCATTGGAGAGGTCAACGCTAAAAGCTAATAATGGATCTATTGGGCTGCTTTTTATGTAACACAGACAACACAAGAAATGAATAGAAACTATGAATTACAGTATCACGGTAAACCCAATACTTAATGTATATTTTGCAAAGCCAATTTCTTTTAGAAAACAAAAACAAAGTAGTATTACAAAGTAGCACAATACAACATAAATTGGGAGGAAAATTTGCTCCAGTGAAGAGTAGGACTAAATAAAACTCTAAATATGCTCTACCTCTCATATATGTTCAATACATCCGACCTTGTGTATAGAAATAATCATTGAACCGTCAGATGGACGCTTTGTCAGAACCCCTTTATGTTTTTAATCATCTGGGTATTCTGTTGAAGTAATTTTTCAACATACAGGGTAGGGTTAGTTTTAGGCGACAACAAAAAGTGGTTAGGTGAAGAAAAAGATAGTGTTTTGGGTCAAAATAAATGCATTTGTTATGTAACTTATGTTTATGATGTTAGAAGTTAAGTAAAACTTACATGCGTAAATTTGAAATAAGGCAACGTTGACTTTTGTTTTCAACACGGTGCCTTGCTCAAGGGCACCTGGCAGTGCCCA
>NC_045741.1:8667406-8671362 GCF_008692095.1 Etheostoma spectabile
AAGTGGCATCTCTCCAGCTACCAATCCACACGCCGTACTTTGGTCCATGTGGGGACTTGAACCAACAACCCTCCGGTTCCCAACGCAACTCCCTACGGACGGAGCTACTGCCACCCCATATTGAAACGAACCAACCAATCAGAAACGGCCATGAATTTAAGGAGCCAATCACAGCACCGGTCTTCATCACGCACCGATCCTAGGTCCCCTGATCCGGCACAACTGCCATCGGCTCCTTTATTCGGTCTTTGAGTTCCTCACACCACCATCAGAGTCTAGACTCCATTGGGGATCAGCTTCTGGCTTTCTAACCCCCTAATTATGTATATAATTTCATAATGATGGAGTCTAATCTCCAAAGACTGTACATGTCATATCATGCATTAGAACAATAAATCTATGCATATCTGCAACAAAGTCTCTTCAGATTGAGTTGGTATCAGACGCTGAGGGCCACTGACCAAGCTGCTGTGTTGAAGTTGGGTGTGAGAACAGGTTGGTATATTTCAGTTTCTAAATGTAACTCTTCTGTCATCCTAAATATTTGAATTTTTAGTTACAATCTTTGCTTTGTGTTTTTTTTTTTGTCCAATGGTTTTTGTATTTTTTCTTTTTGTAAGACACGGCGTCATATTGTCTCATGGGTTATGTGTATTATTAAATAAAATGAACAAATAAAGAACCCCTTGCCCCCTAAAAACCACAACAAACACACATTTTGCAGTTTGTGTGTTTTTTTGGATTTCATTCCAGTTTCAATGGCACCAAAGGTGTTTATGTTTAAGAATTAAAGCAACATAAAACACATGGACATGTGTAAGAAATCCTGTGTCCAACCACACAAGTCATTCCTGTGTATCTACAGTACGTCAGATCAGATAAACCTCAACTTTAGAACAACAGTATTTATCACAAGCCATTTAATTCAGGCCTGTGGCCTACGTGTGTTTGGTTTTCAGGGATCTGCACACAAATCAGATCACATAGCTCTAAAATTGGCAATATTACAAAAAAAGCCAAAATAAACATGGCAGGAAACTAAGCCAGGATGTCAAAAAAAGCTATAGTTTGAGGTGATTGTTTGAGGCGGTTTTTGTGCTGTGTGCAGCCAGTGATCTGAAGAGTGTCCAGTCCCATGGTTGAAACTGCCAGTTATCTATGGAGATCACGTACATTATGTCTGTCATGTTCACACTGAGGAGGGTTAATGAACTGACGAGCAATTCCAGAGAAGGTTTAATCTGCTGAATGTCTCAGCTCTCTGAGCTACATGATGTCGGCCTGTGTTGTGTATGTTACTCTGTGCCGCCAATAGACACTAAGCTGGGAACTCAAACACTGATGCAGTCTCAGACTTCAAGCCCCCCCTCCCACACACACACACTCCCCCCGCCCACCCCTTTCAGGATGAGAAGCATACTTTCCATTCACAGTTTTCAATAGAGCTCAACAGCGTGGTTCCGCAAGTTTTCTCAATTAGGATTTTGATTATCAGCCATAACATTTAAACCTCAGGGTAGACTTACCACAAGCTATGAGATTTAAAACAAGGGTTTATGCTACTGCAGAATCCTGAAGATTGTATGATATCACACAATATCTCGGAGAAGTACTACGCTACCCACGATCCTAAGTGTAATAGCAAAGTCTCTGATAAGTGGAGCTCACTGTTACCATGCAGTCAGGAAGAAAGTGTTATTGTGCGTGAGGTTGTGGTCCTGATGGATTGCAGCCTCCTGTTAGAGGGGAGTACAGGACCTGGGGGGCCAGCCGATTGCACCCATCACGTTTTCTGCAGAGTGGACGATACGCTGCAGTAACAGATAGTGATAGAGGAGGTGAGAATGGAATCAATGATGATGATGTAGAAGTGGACCATCACTGACTTTAGCAAGTTCAAAATCTTCATCTGAGACAGGAAGTAAATAGATATACTGTTCTTGTAATGAGTTGCTTCTTCAAAACTCAACAGCCAGCTAAAAGTGCAAAGTTCTCCAAAAAAACAATAGGCGTAACTTTGATGAAGAAACTTTCCTTTCCTTATCATGCTGTAAAACTGTAACAAAGAGCAAAAGACAAACAGAAATGAGATGAAACTAATACAAATACCCAAATATAGTGCCAATCCACAATTTATAGCAACAGAAAAGCTGTGTCACAACTAGTAGCCATGCTACCTATCACTTTAGTGATTCGACTGAACTCAACTAAACCAAAGATATTCCAAGTAAAATTACTTTTAACATTTTTTAGTAACATATACAGTACATACGGACAAATAGTATCCAAGACAACAATGTAAGAAGGACTTACTTCATCTGTTTACAAAATTGTTCTTGACTATTCACCAGCTTATGACAAGCACTCAAAACAATCTAAATGGGAGTTGGACTTAAAGTGCAACTATGATGACAAAAGCTGGAACAGATTACTAAATTCTTCTCAAACCATATTAACATCAACAAAACATAGACAAATTCAATTTAATATTCTTCACCGCATATATTATACCCCATATAGGCTGAATAAGCTGAGTCTAGATCTCTGACAAATGCCAGAGGTGTGGGATGTCTGAGGGGATCTTCTTCATATGCTTGGAATTGTGTACATTTGCAAATCTACTGTAATAATGTAATTCAGCAACTTCATCAGTTTGTGGGCTACCTTTAGAACCTGACCCTAGGATATGGATACTTGGAGATGTTATGTCTTTGAAATTAATTCCTGTAAGAAATACTTTATTTTAATAGCATCATCTGCAGCAAAAAAGTGTATACTTAAAAATTGGAAATCTATGGAGCCTCCTAACCAAAACACTGGATCAACGAACTGTTTTCGACTGCACGCCTGAAAAGATTCTCCATTCAATACGGGGGACATTGGCTAAGTACGACCAATATACTCCTTCCTGGACATTCTTACCAGCTAGACCTGAGAGACTGATCTGGAGTGATCTATACTGTCTTGTTCATCCTCTAATATTTTTGTTGTATCCTTTACTCCTTTATCTGACCTTTTAAGAATATGGATAGTGCTAATATAATGTTATTAAGTGTGTTGCTACGCATAGAGAGAGTGGGGTGGTGTGTGTATTCTCTTTTTTTTTTTTCTTTCTTTCTTTTGGGTGGGGGGAGGGAGTGGAAAAGGGGGAAAAAAAGGAAAAAAGAAGAATGTTGTATCCTTGATGTAGATTCTGTATGGGACCCACCTTCGAATAAACATATATATACAAAAAAAAACAATGTAAGAAGGAGAAAACAGCACTGGCACCCTGCTTTGCAGCACACTCAATTGACATCTGATGATTATTTACAACTGAAAGTGAAACTTAAATCAAAGCTGCTGCTGCGGGTTAGCCAAACGGGGGCGCTGCTGTACACACAATTATGTTAAAAACCAAACTCTTTCTTAATTTACTTAGAGGTTAGAACAATAGTCTGTTGTTCCTTTTTGATAAGCTACTGCTTGCCTCATGATGGAGCCCAGGATATTAAAGGAGTCAGACAGTGACAGTATTGACTGGGGAGTCACTCAGGGTGATGGGAGCGGGGGGAGGGTTATCGGACTTGGGGTGGAAAAGGGACTGAGTGCCCAGGGCCCTCATGTGACGATGGCCCAAAAAGATGTGCCCCAAAGTAGACATTTTAGGTCCTTTTAAAATTCCCAGGCTTGAATCACACACAGAGACATTGGTTTCAGTTTTAATATTGTCTTTATATGGATGGATTTAACTAGCAGCAGCAAAGGTACGTCTAGTTTTAGACATTTAAAACAGTTTTAAAACAGTCTATTTTAGAGGGACTGCAGTCTTTACCCTGTCAAACGTGGATGGGGGACTGAGGCACTCGTATTGTCCTGCTGACTTCCTATACTAGTACACACACCCACACACCCACACACACCCACACACCCCCACACACACACCCACACACCCACACACACACACACACACACAC
>NC_045741.1:8671372-8673707 GCF_008692095.1 Etheostoma spectabile
CACACACACACACACACACACACACACACACACACACACACACACACCGGTGGGCAGGCGCACTCCTCGCTGTCTGACAGCCAGCCCCTTTAGCTCTGCTGTCTATTGCACGTCTCACTTCGTGTCATCCTGCACCCCCAGAGGGCGTCTCCGCAGGACCCAACCGCAGGTCTTGCCTGTAGGTCTCAACTTCCATCTAGACCAACACCACCTCAAGTCCTGTCCTCGGTCCAGCTCCGCCGTCTAAGCCAGCCACTGCACGTTGTCTTGCGCACTCAATGGTGCCTCTGCCGACTAGCCCCCCCGTTTTTCCACTCAGCACACATTTGTAGCTCTTATCTCACCTCATTGGAAGATGCATTACTGGTGTGTTTGGAGAGCATCCTAGTGCCAATCCAGCATTTCCCCTGATTAGGAGGTATGCCCCAGGTGTGGTAGGAGGAGTCCTCAGTATCTATGGCAGGCAAGCAGGAACACATCCAAAAGCAAAACACCACACTATATACAATACATGGCTACACTTTGTGATGATAAAAGAAATATCTGTGGATGTGTGGAGGGGTCCATAAAGAATACCTTTCTACAGGGCCCAGAATTTTGTGCTACTTTTTGTGCTAATTTTGTGAATTTTGGGCTAGTTGAAAAGAAAAGTAAAAATGAAAAAGATGAAGACAAAATTCAGACAATTGAAATAAAAGCCCATATGGCATGGAACATTTTTAAAAAAATAAAGGATACATATAAAGAGCAGCAATGACAATCCTAACTTTACAACAACAATAACAACACACACAACTATACACAATGCACATTTTTGGGTTAGATACTGTCATGGTTTTCTAGACTGTTGACCTTTGCCCCATTACAAAATTTTACATTTTTCAGGACTACCAAATGATAAATTCATTGCAATTAACGTTTTGGCCCATTTACTCTCCGTCAGGATCTGTCTAATACTGCTTTGAAAATACACATGAACAAGGGGTTCAAAATGTAATAACAATTGTTGGCTTTTGTTGGCTTCACAGTTCTGCAAATGTTTGGGAATGAGTGGGCTTTTTGTTCTTTTTGAAACATCTCTGAATCAAGAGATGTGTTGCAAGGCCCTTTTTGTTATTGTGCAAACATCTGGTCAGAATTATTGAAGCGTCTACACAGAAATATGTCAACATTGGCATGCTGGTTAAACACATGTGATTAGATCTGGCAGATGTGCGTTCAAGATCGTCATAGACTTCAAAGTAGTGACCTTAAAAAACACACACACTCACACCCTCCCTCTGAAATAAGTGTGCAGCATTCCCCAGACCACGATGGATGCTGGGAAAAGGTTAGACAAAGTTTAACAAAGTAGACAATAGCTAAAAAGCATCAAATCTGAATGTGTACAGTGTGGATTTATCTTCAGCTACACTCTCCTACACTTCAAACCGAACTAAGCTCAATTATCTCACGTTGATACCACTGATGCAACACAAGTTGACAGAGTGTGTGACAGGATGTTTTAGTAGAGCAGAGAACGTAGGCATCCCTCTTTAAACCTTTGTCCTTCTATTTTCATTGCTATTATTATCTAAATATATGCCCAATTCAATCTTTGTCTTTTGTGCATGTGTCTATTTGTGTATATTTTTAAGTCACTTCAAAAGTAAAAGTACAAATTCAACAATGCAAAAATAGCGTAAAAGCTCTGCATTCAAAATCATGTTTAGAAGAAAAGCATTACACAGATTTCTTATTCTTTTTTTGTACTTTTGTCTAAACTTGGCTTCTTGGTAAAATGTTGGATCATCTCATCTCATTTGATCTTGAGTATGACAAAATGAAACCATCTGAGAAGTTTAGAGATTTAGAGATAAGCCCTCTTTGTTGGAACTGTTCGTCAATCATACATTAACAATGCATTATTTTATAAGTTTATATAAGTTTATGTAACATCTTAATCTGGGTAAATAAAGTTCTCAAGGGGGCCTGGTAGAGGCTCATCTTGTAGAGCAGTCTGCCATATATACATATACACATACGCTGTACGTTTACTCCTCCACGAGTAAAAGTTCAACTCCGCCCTGCAGCCCTTTGCTGCATGTCATAACCTCTCTCTCCCCTTTCATATTGTCAGTTGTCCTAGATAAAGGTCTGAAAACGTCTCCCAAAATATATACAGTGGCTTGAGAAAGTTTGCACACCCATGCTAAAGTTGATTAAAAAAAAGGAATAAAAAAACATCTTTTGGAAATTGATCTTAATGCCTTAATTCAAAATGATTCAGGAAAATCCAACCTTTTAAGGACACCAATTTTCTTTGTGAATGAATAATGTATTGTAAATAAATAAA
>NC_045741.1:8673718-8682923 GCF_008692095.1 Etheostoma spectabile
GTTCTTCCTTAAAATACAGGGGGCATAAGTATACACACCCCTATGTTAAATTCCCATAAAGGCAGTCACATTTTTAATTTTAAAGGCCAGTTATTTCATGGATCCAGGATACCATGCATCCTGATGAAGTTTCCTTGGCTTTTGGAATTAAAATAGCCCCCCCCATATCCTCACATACCCTTCAAAATATCTAGAGATAGGCATGGGGGACCTTCCATGAGTCAAATCAAACCAGCTATTAAGCTAACTGGAATAAAACCATGCCAATCTCTGAGGGTATGTGATGATATGGGGGTTAGTTTAATTCCAAAGGCCAAGGGAACTTTATCAAGATGCATAGTATCCTGGATCCATCAATTTACAAAAGATGGTTATTTATTCCTCTTTTTAATACACTTTAGCATGGGTGTGTAAACTTTCTCAAGCCACTGTAGCGCTACACTGTAGTTCTCAAATGTAGGGAAGTACAATATTTTCCCTTTGCAGTACATGCAGTGGAGAAGAAGTATAAAGTAGCAGGAAATTGATCTGTAATTGAGAAATTTAAATTGAAATCAAAGAGTTACAGTACTTGAGTAAATGTACCCACTAGTTACATTCCACCACTGGGTATGTTGTTGGCTATTAGCTATGCTTAAGATATCAGTCCAAGGAAGTTGGAAACATTAAAATAAAGCATGCACATAACCGGGATTCTTGATCCTACTCCAGGTGTCATGACACTATCCAGAGCCTTCATCGCAAGAATATATCAATACCAAAGTAGAACTACTCCTTACTGAAATACATTCACTGTAAATTAAAGGATACATCAATACGGGGAATGAAAGATGCAGCAGATATTCATTATGTGAAGCTTTTATTTTTCCACAGAGGATGTGAACTCTGATGAACTGACAGTCACTAGCACAGTTTTCCTTTGTCACTAGGGACCCACACCAGGAGATTTCCCACGCTTGGAGTGTAATATGTCGCTGCGTTCCCTCCTCCCGTCTGTCTCTGTTCTGACCCACGAATCTAATATGTTTATCATGAATGGTCTCCTCCTTTATTTCTGCTCTCCTACATCTTCTCCTCCTTTCACATCCTGCTCCTTAATTTCTGCTCTGTGAGAATAACAAAGTACGGCACAAAACATTTTTGTCCAGCAGGCATGCACGAGGGGATGTGATGGATGCACTAAGGAAGGAAAAGAAAGCCCCCCGGAGGTCCAGGCCACACTGAGGTGAGTCTGCGTTGGGGAGATGCACACTGCACATGTACTCCTGGGGGAGATACTGAGGAATGTGCACATTGGGTCATCTCTTCCAGATCTGCTCTCGTCTCAGCAGCCACTGAGGGGGGTCAGAACCCTGTGTGTTTTCGGCACCTATTTTAAACTCAGGGTCACAGGGTTTTGTACAGCCATACTTGATGAAGATGATCATGGCTCTGAAGGGTTTGTTCCGTTATGTTGAACATACATTACAGTATGTGCTTTCCAGTGCGTTGGCTTTGTTAACATTAAGGCTGTAACTGACATGGAACATATCCTCTGTTGTTTTTCATGTCCATTGTGGCCTTGACCAACTGCCACTTTGCTCAATTGAAATCCATGATGTCTCTCTCTCATGGGTGGGCCAAATTCTCTGGGTGGGCAAAGCAGGGAAAGGGGAGGTAACCTTGCCCCTTATGACCTCAGAAGGAGCAAGATTCCAGATCGGTCCATCTGAGCTTTCACTTTCTCAAATGCGGAGTAGGACACCTGTCTCTATTTCTAGTCAATGGGTGACCATAGGCAGGCTAGGGAAACTCATATTAATGTTAAAAAACCCTCATAGAGTGGCGATTTCATGCCATGGGACCTATAGGTCTAATTTAGAGTTATATTTTATTGGATCACATCCTCCCCCTCCCACCCTGACCTTGATCCTGTAGGTTTCATGTTAGTCCTCTATCATTACCTAATAGCAAAATGTTATATGCACTCACTGATTCTTTCACACATACCATACTGTATCACAAGTTGGGAAAACAACACTTGCTCCACTTCAAACACTATATGAACAAACACTCTAGGTATTGGACAAAAAGCCATGAAGTTATCACCGCTGTAACACGATCCATACACATAATCACATAACATTTGACATGTTGAGAGTTTTGTTTTTCTTGCTGATGTTAGTCTAGTCTATAAAGTAATCATTGACTTGGTTGCTCCCTCATTAAATAAGTTTGTATCACTGCATTCAGGCAATGGGAGGAGAACTAGGACGACTTAAAGAGGTGACTGTGGAGTAAAACACAGATCTACTGAGTTTGGCTGATCACTTTTCTCTGGTAGAACCACAAAAGATTGGAACTAAAAGCAAGATCAGAGAATGTAAAATAAGGAAATGTAATGTGAAATTTGATTGTTCTACAGATGAACTGATGAAAATGAGGTCATAGGTATCTGGTACTGCTAGGGAGCTGTGCATTGTCCCTGTCAAATAAATAAATAAATAAATAAATCATCTAGTTTAAGATGTCCTTAAATGACAGAAGTGAGAAAACTGGCCTGTCTGTTCCGGTTTATTCATAGCGTTTTACTGCCCCCCAGTGCTGTGAAAGAAACTCTCATGCAGACAGTCAGTGCCTGACTACATTTTAAATCTCTTTTTAGTGAAAACAATGTATTTGCTAATCTGGCAAACTGGCCCAAAGGTTGAGACTCAATGTTGCTCCATTTAAAAAAAATAAAAAAAAAGAAGTCAAATTGTGACAATGGTTCTCAACCTTCTTGGCTTGTGACCCATCAACATGAAGGAATATCTAAGACACATTCATTGGAATTTGATTGGAATTAATTGGAACATTGGTTACACACCCTTCTTATAAATCACTTTCTAATTGTACAAACTGATGACACTACATGATATGACTTCTATGGACATCATTTTTTTTTCCTTTATATTTTTTATGATACTATTGTGTTGTCATTGTGACAGCTGTGTCCTATGTTGGTTATTTCATAATATTGTCCATTTGCAGTTCTCTCTTTAGAGTATGTGATGTAAACTATCTTTTTCCACCCTGAAAGGCTCAAACATGTCTGTGCTTTAACGAATATGCTTGACTAACTAAAGGCTTTTCATATAACTCTTCTTCTTGCTTTTTTTCCCGAAGTAATATACTTCTCATCACAGGTTACGACCTTGGTGTGAGCAAATTAGTATTTAAGATTGTTTTTTGCTCTCTTTCAATGCTTACATCTCCCTGTTTGGGAACCACTGGCTGGATAGAATCAATAGTCCAATTCTGAATTTATTCCCAGTAGTTGGCAAATCTAGTGAATTAATTAAAAAATGTTAACCATTGTATTTCAGGATGCTTATTGACAACTGGCTGGGGACTACTGCTGGAAATCAGCCCTAGAGAGTAAAGCTGTTCCTTTTACTGTACAGATAATTAAAGGGGACTGTCCACAACATTATAAACCTGTGTTTCTCAAATGGGGGTACGCATACCCGTAGGGGCACTCTTGACTACTGCAGGGGGTACATAAGTTTTTGCAAAATACTAATTAAAAACAAATCATTTGAAATGTAAGATTTCAATGGTTTTCAGGTAAAAGGTTGTTTTTTAGTAAATCTATCTACTGCTGACATTGTATTTCACCTCTTTATATATAAAATGTGGGTTTTCGGGTTAGGGGGTAATTGGCTTAAAAACAATTCAAAGCGGTTATATTATTGAAAGAAAAGTTTGAGAAACACTGTTGTACACTAATGAACTAAACCAGGAGTCGTCAATGTTTTTTTTTTTAACCAAGGACCCCTTAACTGAGAGAGATAGAGCAGGGACCCCCGACTACATAAAAATCAAGCTGGGCCTGCATTAACGTGTAGCATTTAGACATTTACATATTTTTTTTGCGTAGAATACTAAGCTATTAAATTTGGCATGCCGTTATAAATCATCTTTTAAGGTTATACAGTGGCAATGTGGCACAGTGAATCAGTAGGATGAACTAGATCTGTGGGTGGCCTTAGTGAATACCTTACCTATAGGCCAGTCAGCCTATCATCACTGTGGATTTATGTTGTAATTACAAAAATTTATGTTGTAATTACATTAATGCATTTACATTTTTGAAAAAAAAACCTCATATTTTGACTATAGACTATAATTTGGCGGCCCCCTGCAGTGACTCTGTGGACCCCCATCTCTGAACTAAACTAAACAACTCACACCACTAGATGTCAGTGTCACTTCATGATTGAACCAAACACTGCTGGTGTAGTCTAGTGCATAACCTTTGTATTGCAAGACCACCGACATGACTTCCAGAGACATATTGTACTGGTATAACTCTAAAACATGAGGCAATACTAAATCTGCGACGGAACAATGTGGACGGGGCACCTCGGCCGAGTCAAGCCGAGTCGATCCGTGCTTTGAGTGTGTTAGAAAAATGATGATACATATTTTTCTCTGAATATTATTAAAACTGTTTGCATAACAATATCATACTATACTTATCACTCTAAACGAGATAACCATGGAGCCATCGCCTGTCCTTGTGAAAGGCACAGGATGTTTCTGGGGGCAGAGCAGGCGGAGGAGATTCCCAGACCCAATGAGATAATCTGACAACATCGACTTTGTTAGGACTTTGTATTAACATCCACTTTGTATAAATAAGCGGCTGTTAAGAGCTTCCAGTTAGGCTTTTTCTATACTATTCTGTAGTGTGGAAACTTCGTCCTTGTGTTCACAAGTAAAAAAACTTCAGTGGTCCCTGTCTATTCTTGATAATGAAATTATTTTAACAGAGTACTATGTATATATGCATGAAACGGTACAACCCTATTATGGTCTTTTGCACTCATTTTGGCTTGGATGTGGATAAAAGTGTATTGACATTTAATTGTGTATTGTCTTTAAATTACATTTCCGTTTTAATTGGACTGTTAATTACACAGGGCTTAACTGGCTGAAACTGGCAGAAGCCCAGTGGTCTGTTTTGCCCCAAAGGAATCATTCATTTCCAAATATTGGGATTGGAGCTATATCTTCACAGAAAACGGAAATGTAGTTTTCAGTAAGAACTGTTTACAATGCGGTCTGTGGTTTAGTGTTTCTGGAAGGGAATACAGCTGTGAACGCCACACATTCCTCTCAGTTCACTTCCATTGAACTGTGACGATAGAAATCTCTGAGATGGAAGTCTCAAACCCACATCAGATAAAACCCAAACCATCTAGGAATTTTTCCTTTTCAGAGAAACAGCAACGTAAAACTACTATTTTTGTAGTGCTTTTTTGGAAAATGAGCTCTTGTTGTTGCATAAGTAATATCTAAGAAAAAAAAAGCATAAGCGAAGTGATATCAGCTTAGCAAAACATCTAAGGGAGGATTTCAGGGCTTTTAAAGTGTGTGACTTTAAAACTAAAGACTGTGGTTCAAAGCTTGTCTCTATATATTTTGTAAGTGAACACCATATTTACCTTTTGTCAGAAGGGACAGTTGGGAATTAGACTTATTAGACTTTTTTTTACCATAACCACACCCTTTAACCAATCATAATTTCAGTGGTGGAATGAACTAAGTACATTTACTCAAGTACTGTACTTCAAGCGTTACTAGTGTTTTTTTTTTCAACCTGCATTTTCCCTATGCTTTAGGGTCTAATAGACTGATGTGACCAATTTGGTCCAGTATTGAGCGAGATTAGCAATGATGGGTTGGCACAAACCAAGCTGCAATGTAACCTAAAGGGCAAATGTGTAGCCTTGCTTTGTGTCCACTAAAAGTGATTATTTTTGCTACTGACAACATTATCGATCTCAGGACGTGACTTTTTGTCCGAAGACAGCGGTGTGGAGAATGGAACACAAATCAAGAAAAAGCCATTCAGGATGTCTGTTGTTGTTGAGTGGGCTACTGAAATGATAGGCTCCTGTTATCTAATCGTTTGGCAGTGCCATGGCTCAATATTTAAATGATTTTGACGATGTGGATGAGGTTGTTGTAATTGGATGGCCGCCCGTATTGTACAGGCTATTAGCTATCATCCTCATTCTCAAGCAAGGGATTTACTGTATACGATTGTGAAAATTTGGGGTCCATACTTGATTGCATTTCCCTCCAGCATGTCCACTTCCAAATTTTGTAAAAGAAACTTCAGTCTTGAAAACTAAAAATTTAGCTCTACCCCGGCGACATTGTCAAAATATGTCAAAACCTATATGATAAAACCGGTATTACAGATCGCCATTGCTATGCTTAGATCTAGATAAAAAGGTCAAAGGGTTACTATTGAGAGGGAGGCAGCATTATGAGATGTTGATATGCATCAGGCCTTTAGACCAGCTGTTGTCCACCTGACACCGGCTCCACTCTTCACTGATGACATCTGAATACACAAAGTAGACAATCAGCCGCATGTTCTACTCTGCCTGCTGGTGAAACACACTTTATTCAAAGCAATCCGAGTGGCTCTAGTTAACATTTTAATGAGAACAAATGAGATAACCAGCATTATCGCTGTAATCAATGTCATCATTACCTAACCAGAAGGCTTTGAATTATCCCTCGTGTTTTTTCGACGTGCTTGGTTTGCAGACAGTAGGGGTTGTGCTCTAGCCAGGTACCAACTTTGCTGCCATTTATTATCTGACGGTGATGGCTAGTGCAAACAGTTGCTAGGATAATAACTAAGTGCTATTGCCCGTCCTGTTACGGTAATGCTGTCACATAATCTCTTGATGCTTCCTGCTTTCTAGAAAGCTCTCTCATTTACATGATACGGGACAAAAGCTCAGAGCAGACAGATGCTGTAATTGTCTGAGTTCTTTATAAAACAGAACAGAGCAGTTTCCAAGGTGAATAACAGTTCAGCACAACATCGGTTGCAGAAGGCCTCACTGTCAGTTTTATGTCAGGTAGTGTGAATGATTAAACACGCAGGCTCAGAGTTTGCAAGTAGTTATACTCCTCCTGACCATATGTTTACTTTTGATTTTTCATCCATGTCACTGGTGTATGTGAGATATTTTAAATACCCATGGCATCAAGTGTTATAACTGAAAAATGTTTTCCATTACTATATTGTATGTGAGTATGTGACTCTGCTCAGCAATTTATATAATAAAGTTTAACAAAATATTTAAACCATGACAGGAAAAGGACAACACATTTTATTTCCAAATAATTAATTTTATTTGCTGGCAAGTAAAAAAAAAAGAGACAAAAATGATATAAATATAATATAAATTAAATTGCACATGTTTTTTCATCTGTGTTTGGTAAAAATGTGACACATATAATACAGGCTAATAAATACAAATAAATACAAAATCATAATGCCTGTTTGCAAACAGTTTAAGACTTGACAGATAGACATTGCACATCACAACCACAAATGTTTGCCTAATGGCAAAGAAAAGTGCTTTTCTCCTTCCCTCTCGTTTGATTGTCACTCAGTCTGTAATACTTTCACTTGACCTCGACGTACAAACTTAAATCTGTGTTCACACAGCAGTCCACTTAAGGCATCAACCTCAAATTTGATTTCCATTTTCCTTTTCTCTTCAATCGTCGGGCGTCTACAGAACAAACCCATCCACTGCTGTTCTTGTGACGATCTCTGTGTTGGCACCAGCGTCCAGCTTTATGATGCATCTCCCAATGTCATGCCTTTCGCTTTCTCAACCTTTAAGGCGAACCACTAGCAATCCTCCATGGGCTTAGGGAGAGAGTTCACACCTTCTTCCCCTGCCGGCGCTGCTTGGTGGCTTTGGCGCTTCGGTTGGCTTGGCAAACTAGATCCCGGTAGGCTGGAGAGCGGAGGAAGCGAGGGTAGCAGTCTTTGGCCATGAGCATGTAGATCTTGTACTGGGCTGGGTCGAAGCAAGAAGGTGAAGCCATCAGCATGTTGGCTCTGGTAATGTCGCGAGTTTCGTGGTCAATGTTAATCTGGAAAAATAGGACAAGGAGATTAGTTTTCTGTCCTTTGTGGAGAGGTTCCGAGCTATAACAAAGCCTAACTGCAAAGTAGGTCTTTTAGGCCTCACAATCTAACTTTTCGGATTCAGATTTAGATCCTTTATACTGTAGATATTGGTTTTCCTTACCTCCCGAGGAGCGTCACTGCCGATGAATTCATCATAGATCTTTTGGGCTTTGGCTGGTAGTTTGGCAGCGCACTTGGTAGTCCTGTAGTCTTCACACGCATAGTAGAACGCA
Organism: Etheostoma spectabile; assembly: GCF_008692095.1. Taxonomy (NCBI): domain Eukaryota; kingdom Metazoa; phylum Chordata; class Actinopteri; order Perciformes; family Percidae; genus Etheostoma; species Etheostoma spectabile. Next base: position 8,681,930 of record NC_045741.1, read on the forward strand.
ATGTTCTCCTCACTGAACTCAGACACCAGGAAGGCTGTGAAGGCGCACAGTCCGTCTGAGGAGAAAAAGGGCATTTAATTACTTATTATGGCATATGACGTCCCCCCCAAGCGTTCCATGCGTCTACAAGTGCATCTACAGTATGCATTTACTGGCATTTGCGTTGTCATTTTTTGTGTGCAAATGTGTCAAGAAAACCAAGATATTTCCTTACATTTGCTGGACAGGAGTTTTTCAAAGGACTCTCTCCACTTAAGGCATTCCTCCAAGGTTGGCCTGAAAATAGAGGAAGCGAGATTAGATTTAACCCAAAATTTCCAAACAAGCACACAGTGACAACACATGTCAAATCATTTGTATAGTAGTATACAGCACAATATTTGTGATTCTTACTTATTATGCCCTATTTTGCAGCAGGATAGATTCCAATTGGATTTTTGCAAAATGCTCCCCAGCCTTGCTTTCAGCTCCTTGGCCCTGTAAGGACAAAAAAACTGGTTAGATACATTTTTCACAACACTATAATTGCATTCGGACATGCCGTTACAGATAGCAAAGTCTAAATTTAGCATTACCTAAAACTGACATTTGACTTCTCCAATGCTCTCACACAGATATTGTTTATAACATAAAGATAAAAAACAAACATCTGCCTTCCATGTCCTGTATTCCAAATCTCAAAACATCAGCTATTTGAGTGTTTACATGGCGCTTTATGTACCTTTCCAAGCAGCAGGTAGACAACGATGCTAGTCCTTTACACATCCTGTAGCAGTAGAATGGAGCTGGTAGGGGTGGTGTCTCAGTCGGGTGGCAGTTAAATATCCGGTTAGTAAAGCTCAGTAAGGAGTGCAATAGTCTGTGTGTCTGAACAGAGACAGAGGAGAGGCTTTATAGTCCTACCTCCCCTGCTTCTGACATGTCATCAGCCCTCTCAGCCAATCACGGGGAGAGAGAGAGAGAGAGAGAGAGAGAGAGAGAGAGAGAGAGAGAG
>NC_045741.1:8682933-8686508 GCF_008692095.1 Etheostoma spectabile
GAGAGAGAGAGAGAGAGAGAGAGAGAGAGAGAGAGAGAGAGCAAAGATGTGCAAAGATGAGGCTGGGAAATAACTGAAATTATAAAAATCCACTTTTACTCTAAAGTACGCCATGTTTGTCTTGCATGTCCCTGAAAACACAAAGTGTTTTCTTTCAAAACAACTTATTTACACACGTGGAAATAAAACAGTTGCAGTATTTTAACTGCACGTGTGAATACTGTAGCCAACTTTAAGATGTTGTTTCCCTCTGAAATGGAGTAACCTACCGATTATTCTTAAACTTGGCACATATGTCATATTTAAGCTTTTTTTTACAATTGTTTATGATAAAAGTTTTAGCTTCAAACTTTTGTTTCATCATGTTACTACAACTTGTTTCCAAGCAGAGCTTGTCCGTAAGTTTCCTGTGTGCAAATAAAGGTTTTAATCAATTAATCGGTGTGTAACCTCACAAGCCGAGCTGCTAATAACATCCTGTGTCGTCACATCGTTTCTCCACAGCTCCTCCTTTGTTCCCAGCTCGCTTTACACAAAGAAGACATTGAAGATATAGGCAGGATGACAAAGAACAAATTCTGCTGGTAAACACAGTAACACCCATCCTCTTTATGGACCTGATACAGGTGTTCACTCCAGGGAATGATGGGAAGGAAATGTAGTATTTACTTTGTTTAATTACATTACTGTAAGCTAGCTGAAAATACAGCCCGCTGCTCAACACAATAAAGCTAAAGCGAGGACAGTCTCCCATATGGCGGGCTGCAGGTTGCTTATCAAGGATTTGTTCATCATATAATTCAGATTAAAGCGGCATTAGGAAATCAAAGGCAAGATGTGACTGAAGAATGGTAATGACTCATTATTTGCACTGCTTTACAGTGACCTGTTACGGTGTATTTCCAAAACAGAGACGGTCCTGTAGCTGATTAAAGCAACAGGAATCATTAACAATAATGTTTATGTAAATGTGTTGATGTTCTCTTCAATGCTAGACCCTAAAGTCACCAGATAAAATACAGGAATTTGATTATCTAAACGACAGGGAAACATTATGTTTCACTAGTCACGCAAGTCTTTAGCCATGGGCGTTTCGAGGAACTGAGACCCAACATGGCTGTGTGATAAAATCTACACCCGTCTAATAAAGAAACGTTTGTTTTCAGTGGTCAGTTGTGTGATATAAATGTGTTTTCTAAAGCACTTCCAAGAAAGTAGCTATACTCAGGATTTTCATTAAAAGAGTATTTATTTCCATCTTAATAGAGAGATTACATTGCCATGATGTTTTTTGTATAAACTGAAACAAGGACTAAGGACTACTTTCTGGGACTACAACAACCAAACGTCTTATAACATTACTACTATACTTTATTTATGTCTACCAGTTTGATCACGAGGATTATTGTATACTGATATTGTATATCTTTTATTGTTCAATAGTGATCAAACCCAACAATGGGTTTCTCTCATACCCTGCCTTGGCTCTCAGCCCCAAGCCCATTGGTTCCTAATGCAGACTTACATCTTTAAAACATGTCACAATTGCATACAATATTTCACATTTAATAACAGGCTGAATCATTTCCAAAAAACAAATGCAAAATAGTTTAAGAAATGTTACTCAAACAGGAGGAAATAGTGTCTTTGTTGAGACTGTTTTCAGCCGTGGATTAATACACTAGTACACAGTACACTGTTGAGAATAACCACAGCAGGATGGTTTGTGTGGGATTGGGTCAAGATACGATTGATCCATGTTGGTCGTTCATGTGTAGAGCCCCGGGTGATACTTAGAGCAACGTTTCATGTTGTGTTGAGCCTTCTTAGTGTTTTAAAAATGTTGATTTTGATGCTATCGTAGTGCCCCTAGCACTCCCACTCAAAAGGCCGTTTGACTGAAACCGATAACACGGTAAGTCTTAAAAGTGGCGCTTCTGTCCTAATTATGCTTTTAAACAAAAGTTTAAAGCTTCACAGCTTCGCTACCCCTCCATCATGATTACGCCACCCTGGGGACTAATCGCCAAAATCTTTTTATTGGCACACATTTTAATAACTAATTGTTCACTCCTGAACAAGCCTCTCCTGATTGAAGTAAGACTTGTTGTAAAATCCACATATTTTTGGTTTTAGTGTTTTTATGGGATTTGTTGATGATAAGAAAACTATAGAATTTTAACAGACTGATCCTTTGAAGAGAAAGTGGGTGTAAGACAAGTTATGGCTTTGGTCATTTGTTTGAATGCTTTGAAAAAGAACCTTTTATTTTACTTTTGCGGTTGAGTGAATAATGGTTGTGTCCTCTCAGATGCAATAGTTGAAGTAGATAGTTATTAATTGGAAATAGAAGGCATTTTGCATCCCATCTCCTTCCAACAAACAAAATTGTTATCCTTTAATTGTTTGGATCTTTTCCTAATATTCAATCAATAACTATACAGGTGAAGATCAGATGCTAAGCATTTTTGGAACAAACAGGTTCTTTTGAAAGGCACTGACAAAACAGGGATTAATACAAATTTCCCTTAAAAAAGAAGGATATTGCTGGGCCTGCAAAGGGCATTTCCTGTGATAGACAGGCATTCAACGAGATCTCTCTCACAGTGTACCATGAAAAGGCGGCACTAATTCGGCTGAGTCACCTAATGTAGAGTTGTTGGTTCCACCTGGGAAGACGAACACAGGACAGGGATTACCTAACCTCTCTGGATTCATTTTGCTGGGGAGCATTTAATTGCACCCGTTTTTTTATTGCCAGAAAAGAACAAAAAGGTCTGCCTGGGAGCCCGGGGGATCCTGGCCACCCACTCACCTTTTCATACGCTCATACTGTGATGTCAGCACACTTCTGCGCCTTTGTCAGACCTCATGAGAAAGGACAACCGGAATCCAGAGAATAAAGATCTTTTTTCTTTATCATATCGTTGAGGAAAGGGCTTTCCTGGAAACTGGAGACTCACTGTCCTTGAAGCTGTCCAATGGACACAATTACTCCAACACAATGTGTATTATACCAATATATACCACAAAAAGCACCCACAATTAATTAGAAAAACATGTTTTTAAGACTTGTAGGATTATAACAGGTTGTGAGAAACGTGTACGTGAGTATTTACCATTTTTTTAACGGTTGTTATCATTGCTAAAGAAATATGTGATAGGTTAGATAACATCTTGTTTCTCAGAAAAACTGTTCTGGTGAAATCCCACTCTGGATCTAAGCAAGACAGAGTTTCACTGTTTGACCAGCCATCATCTGGTGACTGTCACGCATCCCTTTACGCTGATGTTCCACATACAATATGGTATTGTATGGTGTTAACTATATTTTCCTTAAAGTAAATGGTTCATGGATTAAATGGTTATTGCTGACATAATTTCTGCCTGTGCGCATGGTGCTCTTAGTATTGAGGTGGTTCAGACGTCCTGGAGAACCTTTGCTCAGTGTTCAGTCCTAGAAGGAGTGAGTCTTGGAGTTATCTTGTGTTTAACCTAGCCATCTAATATCTATGAACTAACTTTGCATGACGTTGCTACTGTACCTTAGCGTAAATTCTTTCAGGAAGACCTAA
>NC_045741.1:8686518-8686943 GCF_008692095.1 Etheostoma spectabile
ATGCACTCCTAAATCAATTCAGCTGTTGTCCTGATAAATGCATATTTTATCGTGCTGTGTATAACTGTCACTTATCTGCAACTAGTCTCTCCTGATTGAAACGTATCTCAGCGTAAATCCTATCATGAAGACCTAACTCTTAATCAATGCTCTACCTAACTCAAAACAGCTGTTGGAGGTGTTCACCTTCCTACTAAACCAATCAAAATCATACACAAATCGCAAGGGTCAATCACAGAGTCACAACCCTGCTTTAAATAATCGTTTCTCCTTGTGCTATTCAGCTGTCATTGCAGGCAAAGAGTGCAACCCTCCACCCTCCCTTCCAACTCTAGTCATCTACTCCAGCTGACCGGTCCGGAGCCTCCTTCGGTCTGGTCTTCCGGCTCCTTCGTCACCACCACCGGTGTCTATATTCCATGGGG
>NC_045741.1:8686953-8689817 GCF_008692095.1 Etheostoma spectabile
GGGGGGGTCTGATGGTTCTACACCTCTAAATAGATGTATAGCAATAGAGGCTAATCGGCAAAGACTTTGTGGATTTTATTGAGCTGTACAATAAATCTTATTTCCATATTTGCAAACATGTCTCTCCTGACTGAAACACAATTAGCTCAGTTAACAACTGATACGGACATGTTTATTGCATGTCACTCTGATTCCTATTATTTGAATCCTTTGTGTTTTTGTCACTGCTCACACAGTGATGTCTCATTCTCTCTCCGTCTGTGCTCAGCAGCGTCTTGGGTTTGTGTCTTAAAAGTCATGTTATGTTATAAGGAGGCCCCTGGCACTTTTCCCCTCACAAATAACGATAAACATAAATCTTGAATGAGGGCTTTGTTGCTAGAGATGTGACTTTCTTTCTTGTAGTAATGGTGAAGGATCAAAAGGCAATAATAAGTACTATTACTTTAGAATTTTTGCATTAAAAAGCATTTGATTTTTGATGTACTATGTACCATTTTACAGTTATTTGCTCTAAATTGTAATGTATCTTGAGTGTGTCACATTAGAATAATAAAAAGCACCAAGGAAACGCAGGCAATGCTGATAAACCAGAAGTGACATTTACCTGTAAGCCTCAAACAAAAGGTCACATCTCACTCCTGGCTTTCTTCATCACCTCTGGGAGAGAATCGAGGCTGAGGCCAGTTTAGGATACTTGCGTGTCAGAGCCCTACTTTACCTCTACCCACAATTCTTCTCTTATTATTATTCACTAAGCCCTTTTACCTCATGTTACCTAAAATAAGAAGTCCTTTTTCATCTTGTCCATCTCTAGCCGGGGCGAAGAACTTTTAGTTTCATTTGGGCTCAGCTGTGATGGAGGGAAAGCTCATCTTCAGCTCAGCGTGCTCCTTTCACAGTTCACCTCCATCTGGGTTCTGCTGTGGAGATGAAAAAGCAGGATTGGGATCATCCTCTCGTCAGGGGATGCTGTTATGCCACCCTCTATGATGCATAATCACCAAAGAGAAAATGAAAAATACATCCGATGAGGTCCCTGGCACTCTACTTTCACTCCGTGTTAGAAAACATAGCAGCAACAGACAATAGCAGTATTAATTTGATCGTAAATTACACTCCGAAGGCAACGCGTACTGTGTGCAAAAACCTGCTTTTGCTGCTCAAGCTTGCATGCATCTCCTTGAAGTAAAACATTAAAATTCTGTGAGATTAAGATTTCCAAATTGGCTAACACCATCTACTTGTTGCTAGCCCAGTCAACTGTTGAAATGTGTCATTTGTCATCTGCAGCTTACAGTGCTAACTACAAATAGACGTCCTTTCAGCCAGATTTTGTCAAAAATATCATTTGTAACATGTTGAGCATAATTCAGATTTGTTTGAATACCTTTTCACAGTGAAATTTGGTCCGGTAGGAAACAGTTGAAGTAGTGTGTAGACTACAGTGGTACGTACACTCAGTTGTCAGTTAATTAAGCACACTTCAGTGAAATTATTGGCCTATACCATCTGTAACAATGAGGGTAGACTGAATATTAGAAACTCCTCCCAATGCAACACAATTTAACCCCAAAGTGCAGCCTCCAAAATGACCATTGGGTTAATTTAAATTTCTCTAAAACATTTACAAAAAAGCTGACCATTGTAAGCTTTTAAGACAATTAGATCTAGTGCAGGGATGTTGCATTGGGCTGCATTTTTTTAAGTAACTGGCAAATGGGTGAATCTGTAACATACGTGTGAAGCAATAAGAATGGGCTAAATCAATCTTCTCTTGATAGACATAATCAGAATATTAAATCAGAATTGGCTCCCAATGTGGTTGACTGTTAAACAGATAGTTTCCAACTGGTAGAACATCTTGCTGTTTGTGTTTTTATTGATGATGACAACACGGCTCAAAGAGCGTTGTGCTCTGGAGGACAATCCAGATCTTGGCAGGCTCCAACAAGGAGGCTTCGTTCCTTTGTTTCAACAAGAAGCATTTACCAGCTGTTCAATTTGCTTTGCTTTGTGATGCTGATTGCAATACACTACCACGATACAGAATGTACAAATTAGGCTGCAGAACAGACACACTCAAAGCTTACTGAACATGTTTTCCTGTGTGTGCACTTCCAGAGCGCTGCGAGACTACTGCCGCAGGTGTGCATCATCACTGTTCAGTCAATAGTGGACCGGCATCCCTGCAGACTTGGTGTGACTTTGGCTGTGCTTTCAACACTTCTTAGTGCACAAAGCAATCAATTTCCAGGAATAGCTCTGTGGGTGTGGCTTGTTTGTGTTCATAGCCTGTATGTGTGGGAGAAAAGAAGGTAAAATAGGAAAAACCCAACGTGAAGGTCAATGCCACAGGAAGTGTCTGTAATGTTTCCCGACATTTCATCAGCTTGTTTGTCTGTTTGTTTTCTTTTTCTGAAGGTCCCTCAAAGTAGTGACTAAGGAGCGGAAGGGGACAGATGAAAGCTTGTTTAAACCAATAACTGTATGGAAACATTCAAACAGAAAGAAGAATTGTTAAATTGATAAATTCTTCCAATGGATCTGCACAATAATAGAAATGTTCCAGAAAGAGATCCAAACAAAGAGGATGGAAAATGTAACTTATTTTGGTCCTGAGGTTTGTAGAGTATTGTACAGTATATTGATTTTTTTTGTTTATGATTAAAGAAATTCTTGTCTATTGCTGGACATTTCTCCACTCACAAAAAAAAAAAAGAATTCGGGTTTTAGTCTACTGGAATATGATGGTTGTATGCATGTTTACTATCATCATGGCAAACAGAGGCGGACTGGGACAAACATTCAGCCCCGGCACTGCAGCCACACCAGCCCACATTACCACGCCCATGCAGCCCCAC
>NC_045741.1:8689827-8713171 GCF_008692095.1 Etheostoma spectabile
GACACGTGCATTCACTAATTACATTTGTGTACAGATGATGACATTTTGAACATTTAATGTACCGGGGGACTGGGGGTACTACCCCAGGAAATTTTGAGGGCGAAAGACATCAATTCCTGCATTCTGATACATTTTTAGGCACCAGTTTAAAGTAAAAACATGTACATTTATGACAAGGAACTCTGGTGGCAGGTAACAATTCAAAAATACAAAATATAATGGAATATTATTATATTCAGTAGTCCAGTAAGGGGGCTTTCACATCTGGGACATGGGCCGCATATGACAACACTTTTTTTTTTCTTTTTATTTTTTTTTTAAAGATTTTTTGGGCTTTTCCACCTTTAATTTTAGACAGGAGAGTTAGGTGAGAAAGGGGGGAAATCGTCACAGGTTTGACTCAAACCCTGGACCTCTGCATCGAGGCTTAAACCTTGCCTGCTCTACCACAGAGCCAACCTGGCCACAGGCTACAGCAACACTCCCAAAGTCCAGTTGTTAAATTAGCACTAACAGAGCTTATGGTAACTTTTTTCCCCAAGGAGCACGTTTTGATCCCGAGTTGAAAAATGTAGGATTGACTTACATAGGCTACTGCTTTTACTGCTAAATGGTACAACACAATCATGTTATGGATACAAAACGTTGTGAAATGAACAGTTTTCTACATTCTATTGATCAAAAATGATCAGTGATGTTGAATATAGCCTAAGGTGTAACAGACCACCACAGTTCATGCATAGGCCTACATGTGAACTGCGGATTAATTGATGTTTAACCTGTAAAACCTATGTGAATGTGACCATGTGAATGGGGCACAGCAGAAAGACGGAGCAGAACAACACTGCTTGATCAGGGTTTTCAACCAACTGTACCAAAACACTGAATTAGACTACTATTTAATGCAACGAGCCGGTTTTAACCGTTAATGAACTGTCTTAAATTAATAGTTTGTGATCTGCATGATTTTGACTGAATGCCCCAATTTGAGTAACCTCTGATTGGGTTGGTCGGCCCATCTTGGGACCAAGCCGGACGTTGCCAACTAGCCAAATGCTTAATATTCAATATTATTAGTAACATAATAATTATTTTCATAACCATAGTGAAATCTTGCAAGCAATACAACCCCGTCCTATGCGCTGTCGGCCGGTAAAGACAATTCATTTGTAGGCCTATGTTAAAAAATACCTTACCAGGCCATCTTCAAAAAAATTAGTCCGGCCCCTCGGCATTTTGCCAGATGGCCAATCCGCCCCTGATGGCAAAGCTTTCCCGCATTCTTTCACTTTGCTCCATGTTCTCATGACCATGGATGAGTTGGCTTCAGACAGATTTATAATTGATATACCAGACTAGATTTAGGTTCAGATTTATTTATTTTGGTTTATTGTCATTCAAGCATGGTAAAAACATGAAGGAACAGAATTTGTTACTCAGACTCAGCAACACAATACATAACAAGTGTTTTAGCTAGAATACAATCATATTTTAACCCTATAGTAAACAAGTTAAAAACCGAGCAGCGGTTTTAAAGAATAGTGCATCAGTAAGCAAAAAAGACAGAGGACAGATTGAAACGCATGTCTCACTAGACTATCATCTACTTTAATCTGGAGAAAGTGCACAACCACAACTTGTTGTATGTACTTCTGATTTTGAACATATTAACAGTAAACTTGTTAACTAGTGAGCTTTAGGTGCTGGAAGGAGGATTTTGTTACCTTTGCAACGGAGAAGATGGGTTTCAATCTTCTCCTCATTTAAACCTCAGCCAGAAAGGGAATAAGTGCATTTTCCAAAAATGCCAAAGTATTCCTTTAGGCCGAGCAGTTCCATAAACACGCTGTTTCAGTAAAGACAGAAAACAGATTTAGATTTGCCTGGATAGTTAATCTAGCTCAAATTCAAAGTGGTCTCAGCTCATATATTGGTACCATGATGGTAAACTGATCGCAGGGTCCTATGCAAGATTTCTTTGTAATGATGTGTTGTTATAATGATACTGTAATCATGATACCTTGGCTGAAGTGTAAAAAGAATCCAAATGTTTGCTAAAAATGCCATCTTAAAAACTGAGTTCAAAACGTAGTCGTAGTCTTGGGGTAGAGGGTGAGGGAAGGAAGCTTCACGATCTGGACTAGATTTTAAAAGTATCTTTAAAGAATAAAATGTCTTTAGGACTCATGTTCCTCTGAAATAATGATCAAGCTTAAGAAAATGTCTTGGGTTCAAAACATTTATGAAAGATACATAGCAGTTTTGGTAACCTTATATTCAAACACAACATGGATTTGTGCTTGGGCAGTCGTTCCCCGAGCCTCTCAACATTTGGGAAGTTTTTGCGTCTGGCAGTGTGCACGGAGGAGCCTCAGGTTGCTCATCTGCCTGATCGTCCTCTGGGGAGGAGAGGAGCAGCCTGCTGCAGGCCCAGCCAGATGCTCAATGTGGCTGTTAAACAATAACCACTGGAGTGTGCTCCCCCCTCAGCAACACCGTGATCCAGGACCACTCCCAGGAGACTGCTTTGACAAAGGTCAGCCAGGTCTACAATATGTAAACTGTCCTAAAGTTTAAAGTGATAAATCTGTGAAATTATGTGTTTTTCATTACTGCTATGCTGTTTCTTTGCACTAATTAATATCAGAAATCCCTTTATGTTCAAACCTTGTCTGTAGTTGAGATTTTTCTTTTGATGTTCTGTTGGAGTTAGCACTCCATTCTTAATTTGTTTAGTTATGTAAGTTGTTTGTGGTCACACCACCTACTTTTGTTACTTCTCAAATTTCAAGAGTTGAAACCATAGTGATTAGAAGTAGTGCAGTGTGCAATTAAACCTCAGACAGTACAGCAGAAGTCACACAAGCAATAGTGAGCTGGATTCTGCACAGGTGGTAGCTGTGAATCTGTAACAAAATGTCTATATACTAACATTAGCATGCCAATATTCACATTATTAGCTTAAAGTGTGAGAATACTAACATTTGCTAATACATTTCGTAGGTATTTGGCCCCTAACCAATGTATGGGCAAATAGAAATGTTTAGCAGATGATGGCACTATATGAAACATTAGGAGATCTGAGACTCCTAACCTTCAATTACAAAGATTTAAGAAATAGACATTTCACTAGATAAGTGACATTTTGACCTGCTGTTCGATCAAGTGATCATGAGAAGAACATGAATGTAAGTACCGAATGTCATCAGTCCATGTAATATTTGTCCAGATATTGTTTTCCCAACCAAAAATGGCGGTAAAACCTAAAGTCAACATTGGCGTTTTTTTAAGTTAGGTAACGTTCTTAACTGACGTATATTAGTATTTTAACCCAAACCATGATCTTTTCTGAGTAGCTTTGTTGCCGAAACCTATAACCAAGTGACTTTTTGTGTTGTTTGAATCCCCAATGGGTCTCCCCGAGTGTTAAAAAGTGACACCAAGTTGTCCTGACCATGCTAACAGCGACCGTTACCATGTCAATAGAACCTACTACTACTGTAGGTGTGACCCATGTGAGGCTGATAATCACTGATAAAGCCCATTCAATGGAGTGATAACATTTGAAATGGGTGACCAAACAGACGCGTGGCAACGATAAGCCAGCATTAGAGAATGTGTTAGTACCTTGTTTCCTTAGTGATATGCTACTGTCTCATCTGTTTATGACTTCTGGGTTATCAGCACATGATCTTTTCAACATTATGACGCCAGTGTTTTAATCATTTCCTCTGTACATATTTACATCCAGTATTTGGGTTCCTGCCATCAACACTGGTAACTAGGAACATTTGACTTTTTTTTTCTTCGCAAATGCCATTGGGATAAAGCACCAAACATGATACTTTTTATAAGATACTTCATTTAGCTTCTTCAAAGTCAATCCACATCAAGTGTACATGTGTGTTGTGTGAATCTGTGCTGTCACGTGTGCTCTTCATTTTACACTCACACATCAGTAAGCCCCTGGGGATCCATTATTGTACCAGTTTGACTGAAATATTAATACACCATTTAAAAGTGTGTGTGTGTGTGTGTGTGTCGTGTAATGTGTGTATTAAAAGAGGTGGCGTGTAATTAGAGAGTAGCAGGGTTATCTGGCTGAGCTGAACCAGATTTCACGTTCATGAATATAATACAACCATGATGTTCTCTCCAACAAAACCCCCCCTCCAGCGGTTGAATGACTGTGACATGTAGGTGGTCCTTTACCAGCAGAGCTTGCCCCGGAGAAATTACCGACAATGATTAACTTGATGCCGAACGGCTTTGTTTTTTTTTGTCGCTGTACTCCAGTTGTGGAGTCGCGAAATCTCGGGTACAGACAACAACAGGACTGATATTTGACTCCCTTCATCATCACATACACACAGTATGAATGTACCTGCGGCCTTGGAGATCAACACAAACAATTGGTAATGTCAATACCAGGGAGCAGCAGGCACTTTTATTATTCTCAGAGACTGTTGTTTGGGACTGAAAATAAGGTCACACACAAGTGGACATCCAATCCGATGGGAATTTGGTTTAATAAGGACATGACATACAGTACCAATAGAGATATGTGGAGATTTGTTAAAAATTGTGTTTTTATGAAGCACTGCTCTTTGTGCGTATTATACCCAGATGGCAATACAGCATGTTGAAACAGCCTGGATTGACTACTGAATTACAATTGAAAAAAACAAATCATGTAGTTATGTTTTCATCCACAAATTTTCATCCAAATTAAGTGATATCGAATGAAAAATGCCTTATGGAAACAGTAAAATTTGATGGAATTTCATAAAAAATGGACTCAAAGGAAATATGTTTGTTCTCATCAGATTTTATCTTGATTGATATACGGCTTATGCGATAAACGATGGAAACCTTGTTTGCTGAATAAATAATGAATTGTGACTAAGTTAAGTTTTAAGTCCTTAAGTGAGAGAGAAGGATCAGGGACCCTCTGCCACCTTTATGGTACACTATTAAGTTGCATATTAAACTGGTAATACAATAACGTTTGCACGGTCTAAAGTCTAAATACGTATCTTTTTAGTGCATAGAATCCGAAGCTATTGAAATAGTAATTGTCGGCATGATTTTATAAATCTTTAATTAAATGATAAACAAATGTGGCACAGTAATCATGTTTCCATCAGCACATTTTGTCAAATGTCTCTGCTACAAGCCTGTATTCTGAACAGATGGCCAACTTGTACAATGCTACCTCTCTCCATTTAGCCAAAGAACTTAGCTTCTAAACTCTTTAATTTAGCAAGCCGCTTTGCAATCTGCAACCACGCGTAACGTCAACTTGTGACAAAACAATGCTTTGCGTGCTCTAGTTTATTCGTTGTAAACCAGTTGATGGAAATGCTTCTAATTCACACTTTTTTTCCTTCATTTTAAAGGTTTCCTTAAAATTTGGGGACTTGGATCAGTGGGTCGAGCAAGCTCACATGTACTTTGAGATGTGTGCCTCGATGCAGAGGTCTAGGGTTCAAATCTGACCTGTGACCATGCATGCCTTTCTCACATAGCTGTCCTGTTAAAACAATTAAAAGTGGAAGCCCCAAAAAATAATCTTTGAAAAAAAATTGGTTGACAATTAGATGGAAACATGACTAGTGAATCCTTAGGATTAACTGTATGTGTGGATGGCTGCCTTAGTGACCACCTTACCTATAGGCCAGTAAGCCTATGATTAATGTTTTTTTTGTTTGTTTTTTTACAAATAGGCTGATGTATATTTGCTGATATGTTGAATTTGTGTTGAAATTTTCAAAAAGTAGTAATTTGGTGAACCCACTGCAGCAACCCTGAGAGCCCCCTGTTGAAGATCTTATCTAGACAGTAGAAATAATGCATGCATGTTTGATTGAATTCTGTTCCATTCTTTACTTTCTGTGACTCATCGTTGAGCAGGTGCAACTTTAGACCTTGTATGTGATGAAATGTGAAAAATACAGTAAAAGTAAATGTGAAAGGTTTGTTGAGCAAAGTTCTCTTCCATTTCCTTAGCAATTAACAGACTTTGTTGCTCATGAGCCAGCTATTTTATTTTCTATAACATTTCATGCCTGTTAATTCTTCCAATATAATGGTAAATAGAAACCAGACATTCCAATCTTCATTCTCTTCTTCAAAAATGGAATAGAAGGATGAATCACCCCAGATTGAGGGCTGGGTTTTCATGTATTAGAGTTTTTTTCCCCTTCTTGTCTGGTTATAAAATGGCATCGGAATCTAGGTCAGTCTGTCTCATCAGTGGATGAATGCATTTTCATAACGCTAATACCCTTTTGGTATTATGATAATTAAGTCACACAGAGCACAAAATATAGATGCAGATTAGTTTTTAATCACAAAATATAAGGGGGAAGTTACATTCATGTGGAGCACAGTGACATAGCATATAGGGTGTTATGTTGTTGAGCCAGATTTGTTGAGAAACACAAGAGTTTGGCCTTCACAGTACACATGCAAAAGAGAAATTATATTTGTCTCCCTTGAAGTCTTATCTTATTTAAAGTAAGAGCAAATGCTGAGGGAGCACATTTCAAACACGTTGTCATGTACAGACTTATTTTGGCAGTCCTTATCATAAAATACTGATCAAGTTAAAGGATATGTATCATGCAGAACAGATTCCATGGGGGTCGGCCATTCAAGTCACTGCTGGCAGATGGCCAGAGTTCAGTTTAATGAATGACCTAATGCTGAGTATGCTGTACATTTCATCAGATTAGTTTTGTAATAACAAAACAGCAATTTCCATTTTTGTGTACCAATTTTGATCATGCAATGAAACATTTTCTGTATGGTATTTTAGTGTGATGACATGGCTTAAATCCAAATCTAATTAAACATATATGAATGATAATACATTGCTATAGAATAATGCCTGGCAAGGGAGGATTGGTCCATGCACTGTATACATTGGTATACAGAACAGATTCAAGAGAAATGAAAGCACTATTTTTTTTTAAAGGAAAAAAAAATTAAACACACATACTCCACATGTAATTCCATACATGCTAAAGTGTACAATACACCGGAATATGTATATGTATCAATATATAGGTGCAATCTACTTTGGCACAGTTTCAGATATTAAAGGGGTACTTCACCGATTAGCATTAAAGTGTCCATATTATTGTTGGACACTACAGTTGGTAGAGCGGGCGACCATATACAGTATGCACAGAGGTTTACTCCTCGATGCAGCGGGCCCGGGTTTGACTCCGACCTACGGCCCTTTGCTGCATGTCATTCCCTCTCTTTCTCTCTTCCCCCACCCCCCTTCCATGTCTTATTCTGTCCTGTCAAAATAAAGGCTGAAAAGTGCCCATATTACGAAAAAAACACTTTTCTGGGATTTGGGGTGTTATTTTGTGTCTCTGGTGCTTCCACACACATAAAAAGTTGGAAAAAAAACCATCCATGCTGTTTTGAGTGAGATACGGTTTCTGAATGTCCTCCGCCTTCAGTTTCCGGGTGAGCTGTTCAACATCTGCTCGGCTTTCTACATCACTAGCCGATACAAGGTGGCTAACCGTACCATGCTAGCTTTTTCTTAATGGCAAAACACTGCTACAACACACACTAGTTCACCATAATCTCCAAAAGAACTACTTCCTGTCCCTGTTCTGCAGGTATTCCACAAGTGTCCCTCGTCTAGAAGACGTCTCCCAGCTAATCCTGCCTTGGACTGACCAAATTGGAGAAAGAGTTATCTAGCTGATGTGATCTTACCTAGCTACTGCACATGTGAAACTCAACAAAGATAGTATAGAAGTGAGATGTCTCACTCTGTAGCTAAACAACTGCGGTACAACCACCACAACGACATTCTGGTACAACCTCAAAATACAAGTATGAACCTTAAATGAGTATAATATGGGCACTTTGTATCAGTACAAAAACCCGATAGTATTTTTGAATCGATTTTTCCGTATTGTGTCTGGAAAAAAGCCTCGTATGACGCAAAAAAAAAAAAAAAAAAACACCATTTGGAGTCAGCGGAGGCATTTTTGCCCAGAGGCTGTAGACTACAAGCCAGCTAGAGCCACATGTTTTCAACCTGCCCATTGAGTCAGCTATCAACAATTATGTGCATTCAAACGACCGCACATGTGTTACAATGGGATACATAGGTACAGATTGGAGAATGTGCAGGGAACTTTATTACAGACGGACTACTCAACACACTATGCATGCTTACGTAGACCAACCCCCCAATGCTCCCCCGGGTAAGGGGACATCCTCTAGGGCAGGAGTTCCAGCTAGGTGGAAAGCTAACGCTATGGACCACACTTGAGTTGAGTTGAATGCCTCACTGTCTGTAAACATGTGTCTGTAAATGGTAGGCGTGGCTTAGGAGTGGACTCATAGAGCAGCGAAGCGAGTGCATTCTGGGATTTGGTGTCTTTCATCCACATGAACCAAAAATACATTTTTGGGCTTTTCTTGCCCTAGAAAGCACCAATTTCCAAAAAGAAATTCACATTTCTACTACATAAGTGACCCAATTTAAAGATTTATTCCTCTTTTGAACGGTGAAATATCCCTTTAAGTGTTCATCATTTGTTGTAAACACACAAACTACCACAACAGGTCTAGTCACCTGCTTACGAAGGTGTCTATTTCACAAGAACTGAAGATAAGCAGAGGTAGTTCTGGGCGATAAAACAATAACGGTATTTATCCCAATAGACTTCTTTCTTGATTATTTGAAGAATCTGTGGTATTAAATGTATTGGTCATGCCCCAACAAAAGACTACTAACATCTGTTTGACTATAAAGTGCTTCAAAATAAAACTAGGGCATTGAAATGTTTCAATGTAGGACCTTCTGGTTTGTTTTAAACTGAACATTATAATTTGTATCTATTGTGTTATATACTATATGTTTAGTTTTTAATACTATATGGTTACTATCTTGAGTTTGAAAATAGTTTGACGTTTCAGTCCATAGGGTTAGGGGTTAGGGTTAGTTCATATTTAGCAGCTTTAACTCAAAATAAATATTTAGAATTACAGAAAATGATTTACAAGCACTTAAGTTGTTGTTTTATTTAGTAGTTCTTGCTTTTTTTTTTAAAATCAGTATACAGTATATGACATGATATCTGTATATGGCTGATTTCTTCTGAAGTTGTGTATACAGTAGGGCTGTAACAACATGGAAAATAAAACCAAAATCGCGACACTCAGCTCCACCAACCTGTATCGCAGTGGGAGAAGCCAGAATCGCGACACACCCTGAGACTGAGGCAGAAGACAGGTGTGCTAGCTAGCTAAATTACCATTAGATTGGTTGTCTATCTAGCTATACAGTTAATGTTACTGGTGAATTTGTGGGTTAGCTAGCCCAAAGTTGTTAACCATAGTCAAAACAATCATACTAAAAATAAATGAGCGTGTTGGACGGTGACGGGATCTTACGTTACCCACCAAGAATTACATTAGCTACTTATCAATCAGCACCTTAACAGTGGGCACCAAAGCACTTTTCCTCTTTGTTCCACCTACAGGTTTGGAGGGGAATTGTTACCAATATTCTTATGTCTCATTCCAATGAGTTAATGAACCACTAAAACGATTTTAGAATTTTATGTGCAATAGAATCTTTGTGTTGGATCGATCAACATTGAAATCAATTTATATCAATAAATAAGGTATCTGTTACATGACCGTGCTGCAAACTGGGATGTAATCAATGACAAAACAATGCCATGTGGCAGAAAAAAAATGTATTGCGACCCCCCCCCGCCAAAAAGAAAGAAAAAGGAATCAAGGTTTGTATCGAATCATGGGTCAAAAAACGTAAACCGAATCGTTTAGTGTATAGTTACAGCCCTGGTATATAGTGATAAATATCGTTATCGATGTGGTAATTCTTTGTTGTGACAATATTTTAAAACATATCGCCCAGCACTGAGTAGAGTTAAAACAATTAGCTTATTCTCATCAAATCTTCTCTATACTGTACAGTGCAGTCCACCAAGACACGTCTTTTCTACAGGGATTGCATGCATGGAGCTGGTGTAGACAAAAGGAAACAGTCAAGCATGTCGCACCATCCTTGCAGAGTCACAGTATTCAGAGATGATGTCAAAAGGATTACTCAGTGATTTACAGTGTAGGTCCAGTTTGGTGTCGGCTGTGGTCTTCATCAAATTCAGTCAAACAGACCTCCGCTGGCCTTGTTCTTGCGCCCTTTTGACTATGTCCTCGTACATCTTGGACCTGAGGAATCGTGGGTACGAGTCTTTCTCCATGAGACCGTAGACTTTAGCTTGGACTTCATTGAGGCTTGTTGGGGATGGATCCTCCAGGCTCTGCTTGGTCTTTTCCCTAGTGCGGTAGTCAATGTTTACCTGCCAGGATAAGGAGAGCAAATAAACATTGTTTAAAAGGGTTAGGTCACTCATATATATTAAATAATATGGCAATTGTTCTGCATGCTTCACTTGACCATAATTGTTCCATAGGCTAGACATTTTAGTTTGGCTGGAAAATGTTCACCAAACCTTAACCGTAACAATGACACATTTGGTTAATTTGGGAAGGCAATGACAAATAACCTATCTTGAGGTTTAGGTCAGGTGATGTTGCTTAGTCAGCAAACTAAAACAGGAAATGAGACTAACGAACAAGCTGGTGGTGGGTTCATCACATTAGCCAAGTAACTGATTGATTAGATTTAATTAAAAAAGTGACATTGGATTTTTATAGAGCACCTAACCCTAATGAGCGTATGTCAAAAGTAAATTAATGTAAATTTGTCACTCTTCTAAAGAATGAATTGTGTCTTTTGGTGTTTTTTTGCCCACAATGTCTCCTTCTAAGCAGTTCAGCAATGATCATTTTTAGGGTTAGGGTTAGCTGTCTGGAAGGTGGCGTTGGAGGCAAAAAACCCCATCAAGCGTGTATTTCTCAGCAAATAAACATGGTCTTAAACCTTGATCTGAAACTTCGCCAAAACGGCGAGTGTTTACAGTCACAGACAAGCAGGCCGCAGAGTCCCAGATCAACCCTTTGGGAGACTCGGGCGTACAGTCAGTGTTCCGCGGACAGCTCTAGACACCATGGTGTTCTGTGCATTCTCGTGGACACATGCAGCCACTTTACTGGAACTGCTTTAGCGTCCATCTGCCAGCTGTCAGCAGTGTGTCTGCCTGGCTTACTCTGTGTGTGGGACGACCCATTACATCCAGAAGGAGTTTTTGGCCACGTTCACAGGAAACAACGGAACAAACAAAAGCTGAGAAGACGTTCAACTACAAGTCTGTCTGAGTAGATTTGCATAGACTCAACACGGTCTGCCCCAACTAATCAAAGGTTCTTTTATTATTAAGCTGGGAATCTATGTAGGACCCAGCATGTCCTTAAAACAAAAGTTCTCACTCGGTGATCAAAGTGAAGTGCTGCATTTTAAACACCAAGCAAGATAAAAGGCAAACAGACCTATTTAAATCAGAACACACAGTTTGTTGATCAGGTAAAACTAGAAACTTCAGTTAACAGGAAAGAGGACATTAGGATAAGATCAGACTAAAACTGTTAGGTAATTCAATTTCTTCTACATATCTCTGATTGATCATTACAGGTACGTACACATAAACTTCAGATCACACACACACACACACACACACCACACACACCCAACACACACCACACACACACCACACAACACACACACACACAACACACCACACACACACACACACACACACACACACACACACACACACACACACACACCTCTCTGGGCGCCTGAATATCAATGAACTCTTGAAAGATTTTGTTTGCTTTTGACACAAGCTTGGTGGAGCTTTTGATTTTTTTGTACTCCTCGCAGGCCATCCAAAACTCGATATTCTCGTCACTGAACTCCGTCTTGAGATATGTCCGAAAGGCTGCCAGGCCAACTGGAAAGGACAAATGAATCAGATGGTAAGTGGAGGAGGTAAAACCAACAAAAAACACTTCACAGACATGATTGATACTGCAGCGTAGCACCTATTCCTGTAAGGCAGGATGCTGGATGTTTTTCTATTTCGACATGGAGTATCTTGATCATGTGATAATACCCTTCACCCTGTGTTGATATTTCCCTCCCCCCAGAGTACGCACTCTTGTTCCCAGAAGCGGCAAACAACTCTTGTGAATAGAACACAAACAAATCAGAACAAAATACTCCCACAAAGAGATATTTTTTTTGCCGTCTTCAGTCAAGATAAGTGATCAATTACTGTGTTCCCCCCCCCCCCGATAACACAGAGGAAGGGCATGTTTTTCTGTGGGCCTGTGTCACGTTGACATGTTATTTCCATGCTTCTCATTTCTGCTGTTTACCTAATAAAGCCGGGCTAAGCAGAGGGGATGGTCCATCTGTGCATATTCAACAATATTTCTCACAGATAAACAAACACGCACACACTTTGGGCACAGGGCTACACACAAACACACACTGGGCTTTTGTTTGAATAAGTCCCCAAGTAACCGTGGTAACACAAAAGGAAAGAAGACTTTGAAGGCAGTGGTCTACTTGAACCTTTTAGAAAGCATTTAAAAGGATTTTCTGCTTAATAGACACACTTTGTGAACGTTGTGAGAGCACAGACCTCGGCTGGGGTGACTTTCTGTCTTCCACAAATTTATGTGACCTTATTTTGTTATTATTTATGTTGTTAAAACTTTTCCCCATTATTTTGACCATGGCATGTCTCATGTTGTAGATACTCATTTAGTTTGGTTGCACTTGTAATTTATTTTTATACAAATTTACCAAAAGAGGGGAGGGGAATTTAGAGGGAGTCTGAGACCCAATATTTAGAGTGACATGACTGCTTTTTTAATTGTTGTGTATTAACAGGAAACATCAACTTGAAACTTCAGTGCAAACATCTTTACGTTAGTTGTGAAATTCATTGCATAAGAATTTGGAGAAGGGGCAGATGTTCCAAAGTATCCTATTAATCTGCATTGGCACCCAAAACAAAGCATTTTTACCACAGAAAACCTTCTCAACTTCAATTCAGTTTAAATTACAGAGTTTCATTTCTATGGACTGCTTGGCCATCAGAGTTTTCAAAGCTAACACCTGTAGAATTTAAGAAAACTGCTTGTCTGTGCATCAGTTTCCCTATTGAATGTCTTTGTAATCAACCCATGTAATTGCTAATATTCTTTAACCTTTAGTTATTTCTTCTCTGTTGATTTGATATTGTGTGCAATTTTAGTTTTAGATTTTTTCCTCACTTTAGTATTTTAGTTTCTTTCTATTTGAATTGAATTAAGCATTGGGGAGTACCCAAATTAAGCACTTGATGTTTTTTGCAGCTCTCCATCACATCTTTTGATTATTCGTGTATGTGTAACCCAATAAAATGAAAAGATTTTTAAAAAGAGCACAGCCTCAGCGCTGTTAGCTTAGATACTCTAAATCAGTGCAACAGGGGACCTTGATGAATTGACAGCAGGCTTCCCAGACTGACTCAAGCTTAAATACACCAGAGCAATTAGGAGCAGCTGGGAGCAATACGGACAATGCACGGCAGCTGGGGCTGAAACAATCAGTGGAGATCCATGCGGCAGTCTGGGGCCATCCAAGGTATTATTAAAAAAATGTATTGTTGTTGAGCTTTGAACAGTCCTGCTATGCTAAGTTTTATAAATGACATTTTTATTAGTGGTCCCTCTGGCTAACAACATCACTAAAGGACAAACTGTATCCCTGATAAAATAAGCAATAGCAAACCACTGCTGTTTGTCAACCTCACACATTGGCCCAATCCCAAAGTCTGGACTCACGGACTCACAGACTTTGGTGCGCGTTCTCGCAAAATTCGCAAGAGCTTAGGGTTTTCCCAATGTCAAATTTCAAAGGGTTTGAGTACACGCTTACCGAGCCATTTCCGTGAGCCTGCATCAATGCAGACTTCACCAAAGGGAATTACCCACAGTTCAAAGGATTGGGACGTTTATTGAGAAGACCATAGGGTTATCGGGATATTACAAAGGTAACCAACAGCGTGACACACGACCATGGAAGGGAACAGACCTGTTGTCAAACTTGTAAACACATTTTTTGGAATCAGGCATCCGTCTCCTAGGCCTCGGCTGTGTGGAAAGCAACAAATTTAAAATGAAAATACCCAAACCAGCAAGTGTCAGCACCTGTCTTTCTTATTAAACGTCGCCAAGGCAATGTGATCTCGTGAAGTGCTGTCCCAATCGCCTTTATACCTGTCTGAGCCCATGTGTCCTCACACACTCACTCACTCACTTAGCACCTGAGATCAATGAAGTCTGTGAGTCTTTAGTCCTTAGTCCTCAGGGCTCACTTCTGGGTTGGGCAAATGTTCTTGTGCTAACAAGACATGTAACAGGCACAGGTCAGGCCCCAATCAAACATATAATCAGTTTTACACACTGGAGAATGACGCTAGAATGCATTCAGGTCTAATTGTAATTAATTATCCCGCCTTTTAAATGAAATCAAAGTGAATGAAATGTCGTCTGAAGGAACATTCAGTACTGTGTCCCTATTGCTTTGATATTACTTGCAATGAACGTGTGTGTGTGTCCATGTACATGTTGTAGTTGACCTCTCTAATGCTTGGTCAATTGAAACAGGATACACAGCTGTATCACACTTCCTCTGCCTGGGGAGGGCTCTATTGTTGGATTTCTAACTAACTTTATGTTTTCCATGGATGACATAAGCGCTCCATAAGTTACGTGTCAGCCAAAAGGTGTTATGTCACAACCCCAATCTGTAGAAAACAGATAATTTTCATGTAAGTGCAAAGTGTTTACAGATTTATTTCAGTCTAGGTTGGATGTTTCTGGTCCCTTTTGTTAGCACAGGGTTTGATTTGGTCATTACAATCACATCGATGACAGACCTGTGTGAAAAGTGGTGCATTCTATTTTTTGCAGGCTCAGACCAACGCTTTGAAACATAACTGGGATTGATGACAAAACTAAAGACTTTTTTTTTTGTTTTTTCTGCTTAAGTCACTTAATACCCCCAGGTGTCATTAAAACAATTCCACAGAAAATACACAGTTGGGGCCGTCAGAAATAACAGACACATCAATTAAAAGAAATTTGAATTAACAGGGAACAAGGGAGAAGCATGGACTTTGCAGTCCCATCTCTAATGATGGTGATTGAGTCACTTCTAAAATCTAATACTCAAACAAATATTTTAAAAACACTTGCAGCGATTGGTTCTGTGGAGAAATAATTAAAATCCTGAAAAAAACCCTGTGGACTTTTCATTTTTATTACTCAATTTAAAGAAAAAACGTTTTGATAATTGATTTATAATTGAAAGAATTCCTCAAACAAAGGCACAACAAAACACCCAACAAACACCCGCTACCTACAGCTTGCTGTCGTTTTCTGTAAATTTGATATCATTGAAGCTATAGTGCGTAGTTTCTAGTAACGACAACAACACTTGGCGCGTCCACATGATACAGCCTTCCATGATTGCGCACCTACCCCTCCTCCACGCAATTTCAAACAGCCAAGAAGGACACAGAGGATTAACTTAACATGATGGACTCTGCAGAAGAGTTGATTATCGTCACTCGAGTTTCTACACGGGAAATTCACCGGACGCCACAATCTTTTGAACATACAAGAAACATAAGAAAGACAGGGAGAGTTGTATGGAGCTGTCTTAATTAGCTTTGTTATTTGGCAATGACTTGAAGGTATTGGACATTCATTGCTATCACAACGTTATAGTAAATTTCAGTTTTGTATTGTGGATTAGACAAAGCAAGACTTCTAAAATTACACTGGGCATTTTATTAACTATTTTCTGACATCCTATAACCAAATAAAATAAAAGGGTGTTGGTGTATTGATAATGAAAACAATAGTTAGTTGCATCCCTAGCTGAACGTGTTTCTTCTTCCTAACACATGTGCTAGTTGTCTGCCCTACCTTTAGCTAGCACACTACCAACACCAACCTCTGATCATGGGATAGCGATGGATGCATGCACTTTGTTGATGCATTGACACCTTTTGCATTCAGCAGTAAGGTGTGTAGTGTCAACTGTGTGCTTGATGCATTTACATGTATTCATACTAATACCACGGTATTAACGGAATTAACCCAAACAAAATGGCCAACTCCTCAAAACTCGGCAAAAGGGTACCTTTAAACCTTAAACACTGTGACTTTATCTCCCAGTTCTCAACAGCATCTGGGCCGGACTTCAAATTTGTCTAATCATCATCATCATCATCATCATCATCATCATCATCATCAAGTCAGACCATTAAACATCTCATAAATGTATATAACGTATTTGTTTTGTCTCTTTGAATCTCATTGGTCACGTTTCTTGGTGAAATACAGTATTTGTACTGTTTCTGCTTGTGGCACCTATTGAGCCATGGTTTCTTATTCCAACCACCTAAAAACATTAGTTTCTGCCTAAGATGTTTAGTTTTTGTTTGTTTTCCTGGAAAGGGTTACAGAGTTTTTATATCAATCATCCCAAGAGAACCACATCTTAAGTCAAGCTCACACTTGGCCCAGTGGCCTGAACCTCCCCTGCTGGCCTGCACTCACAATGCAATAAGACATTCAGGGCCCGAGCACGCCTACGCCGTTAAATACATCTCTGGTTACATTACATCTGTAAGGTAAGAACCAGACCGGGCATGTTCAGCGATGACACGGATGCATACCATGCCCATGTCCAACCAAACTGTGTCCCGGCCCACCTCTTTCAAGCTGACATGGGTTAGCATACCGTACCTAGGCAGGGGTTAGCGTGTTATTGTTGAATACATTGTGAATGCATATTTCTAAAATTGTGTGATATTTTTGTTGAGTTAGTATTACACATTACTTTTTTATTAAAATTATTATTATTACATGTTGTTTGGCTAATTCTTTTATCCAAAGGGAGTTACAATTGCTCTATATCAGAGGCCGCACACCTCTGGAGTAACCAGGGGTTAAATGTCTTGCTCAGGGACACATTGGTTGATGTGTCACAGTGGGAATAAAACCCAGATCTCCCACCCCAAACGCATGTGTCATATCCACTGCGCCACCCCTCCCCTTTTTGAATCTAGCCCCTGACAAATAACCCATATTACAAAAAAGACAAACTAACCTAAACGAGCAAACCTGCTTTTAAAACTAATTTAAACTGAATTTGAAATCAAAAAGTCAAAATGAAGTAAAAATAAAGAATGATGAAAAATACATAACTCTAATAACCTTGGTGTGTAGTTAGTGGTTTTTGGTGAATTGAAAAAAGTGCTTGTGCCGTTTAATTTGTCAGCTCAGTGAATGCAATGCCACTGAATCTACGTCACGTAGCTTGTTAGCGGTTAGAAAATAAACACACGGCCTGTTTGTGCAGATGGATTTTTGTGAGTGAGCCTGTGCCAGTGTGTGTTTGGTCCATGGGGAAGGTCACAGACGAGTATGTGACTCATTATGTGGAAAGGAGCCCTCACAACACAGAAATGAATGAATTACACAAGATGGGCTTAGAGTAACCCTGGTCTCACGCCAGTTCGTGAAATGATCACATTATTTTGATTTGCTAATTTGTGTACATGTCACGGTTTTCTTGATTATTACATGTACATGTCACTATTTTTCGAACATGACCATTTCACAAACTGCCATGACACTGGGCTGCTCCAGGGGACGCAACAATGAGGAAATGAAAATGGACTACTAGTGAAAACTAGTGAATCAAATAAACAGGATAGGACTATTGTACAGCTACTTTGCAGTGGCTTTTATTTTCTTAATGCTGGCGGAACGTGACTTGCGCAGTGGGGACTGTTAAAAAGTTAAAAAAAATGGGCACTTACATTTGTGAGAGAGGAGATGATGAAACGATTCTGACCATCGAACTACCTCATCCGTTGATACTCTGATGCAGAGAGAGACAAAGGAAACTGCCTCAGCATGCTAACCACCAGCAGATTTTATTCATTTTTAAAACAAGATGGTACTGGATGTATTATTGAAGGGTATTCAGTTTGACTCATGATTTATTCTCTGCTCACAGCAGTCATCGGATTCAGGCCGTAAAGTAATTTACAGAACGTCGACACAAAGGAAGATAAGGCATAGAAGAACAATAAGCTGACCCTTCTTGCAAATTGTAATGCTCTGATGGGATAAAAGACTCTATTGGAAATTACAGGGATACATTAACATCATTGTACCACACTACCTTTCAGATTGCATCTAGGCTATTTATGAAACACATTATTTTGAACAGAAAAGCTCAATAACAACATTAAAAACTTAAAAATGACACAGGTTTCTCTCTAAAGTATTTGAGAACCTTCTTGAGTGACTTTGTTTTTGAAAAAACACATTTTCTGGGAATTGTTTTAAACGTCATGAGGCTTTGATTTACTATCTGAATATTATAGATAGCATGACTTTGAAATTCTTGCAAATTAAGGCATTAATAAGCCTAATGACTGGCCTCATTTGCACACAGTGTTGTGCTTAATATATCATATTGATTATGGCATTGCAGCTTAAGTTGAAGCCAATGATATCATACTGAGAGAATGTTTCTCAATTGGCATACATTAGCGATGGTTAATTGTCAAGACAAGAGCAAAAAAAACAACTTTTGAAATGTTAATCTACTGTATGTTGTTGGCATGGCTAACAGGAGTGCAAAACATTGCATTGGAAATCCCATTAAACTACTAAAGTCTATAAAGAACACAGCTCCTTCTAGAGTTTGAACATTTCCAAAGAATTTCATAAAATGTTGAACATTAAAAGCCATGTGTGTTGTCTAGAGACTCATTTAACATAAACAGAAGCTTGGGTTTACATTTGTTAAACATGTTGTCATTGCACAAAAGTAGGCACAGACTTACTTCAGACACCTGGTGGTGGTTTCGTGGGCAGGAGGGAGAAACTCGGAGAAGTCGCTGTAGGAGTCCGATTTCTTGGACAGGCAGCCTAGTCTGGTCTTCATGGTACTGATCCTGCTGGAGAAAACATACAGTGCTAATTTTTTTCTTCTCACTGTATATCTTCTCATTCAGTTTAAACCATTTGAGAAAGAAAACATACATTTCATGCAATTTGTGCAAATTCACACTCTGCAGTGCATGGATATGCTTGTCGCTACAAAAAATGGTCTTTTATTTTATTCCACTGAGAAGCAAGGCTGTGATTGGTAAGTTTAAAAAAAAAAGAACCAGCTCCAAAAATATAGCTATGAAAAGTGCAACCCAAACACAGCTGGTAAGCAAATATGTTCAGTCAATTTGGATAGTAATTATTGATAACAACTGAAGGGGCTAATAATGCTTAGTGCTTTTATTTGAAAAATCACATGCAAATTAGAAATGCAATTTAACTGTAAGCTCAGCACTGTCAAAAACACTGCCACCACATTTTAACTGTTGCCCAGGTGGCTAATCGTATGTTTTGTCTTCATGTAGTTGGGCTGCCCCTTTACCTTTTTAGACTATGTATAAGTTGTTACATGTTGTTGCGAGACATGATGAATAAATGACTATTTAAGAAAGAAGATAGAGAGAGACAAGGGCAACCGATTGGACGGGATGTGGACAACAGGTGCAACTCCATATTCAAAAAGCTGACTCAGTGTGGCTCTGCCTCATTCACGAGGGAGCTTCAAACATCGGTGATACTGTAGCCTAATTCACATTATGATACGGTTTCTAGTGTGAGTGTAGTTTGCAGAGTTTAAGAAAATGTCTTAAGCAACAATTCATGGCTGCCACTGAGTTGTACGGAGACTGAGATATGAGGTAACAATGTCTCTAATAATCTCTCAAACTTGATCCCTCTTGCATTGACTCAAAGTATGCTCTGTGTTTTACTTCTACAGATGTTGTAGATACTCCAATCACACTGTCCTTTATTTATTTGTTCAGGCTGTTTCCATGAACCATTCATACACATAGCTATGAAAAGTAAAGCCCTGTTATTCGTATGTAATTCATGTATTTTTCGCTGTATGCACCACATTTGCCACTGCTGTATAAGAGCACTCTTGAAAGATAAACACATGGTTTTTAACCCCGGGAGCGGAGTTTGAGTCCCAGGGTAAACAGAAGATTTTTACCCAGGAAACGTATGTTCATGTACGGGGAGTGTTTTAATCCAAACCACAATCTTTTTTCTAAACTTAACTGTTGGCGTTGTATGATTCTTATTTTCTGTAGGCTAAATTGAACTGTAAAGCCCACTGTAAACAACACGTAGCTTACAGTGCTCTGCAGCTCAAAGTTAGCGTTTGTTGGCTAAACTGGTCCTAAATATACTCGATCAAAGACCAACCCATTGTGTAAAAGAATGTCTATTTCACAGGAAACATTCATGCAAACCTTTGGATGGAAAGACAATGTTAATACATTCAGGTAAAATCTTCCAAACTTCATTCTTAAATGTAAAGGGCTATGGCAGGAAATTGGGGACTATACAATGACTAAATGAATGAATGAATGAATGAATTGCTTCTGATTGCCATTATCCTTTTACAATAACCCGGGTGTTGGAGAGGAGGCTCCGACTGATTGCCAGACCTCAGATTTAGAGGAGAAATACAGATTATGTCTGAGTGTAGGAGTGTATCAATCTTCTCATGTATGTCTCCTCCAGAAATCAAATTTTTTTTTCCCCAACATGTCAAAGTATTCCTTTTTAATAGAAGATTGAGTTTATTTATTCGTCAAAACTTAAAAACAAGGAACCAGGCACAGCAGGCTTTATTCGTGTTCTGACTTAATACAAGAACCTTAAAACCAGAACATGTCCAACTTACTTTGTAGCAATGCTACATTGGCATGATGCTTGGCTTTTACATATATATTTATAACCTTTTTTTAATCAGGCATTAATATCAAGATCTCTTTTAAGGGACCAGAGAGGAAGAAAAACAAATGTAGCTAGACAAAACAAAATGACAAATGCATACAACAAACATAACCAGATAAACAAAAGAACATGAGATACAAAGAACAAATACGCAGACATAACAAAAGCCCATACAGCATCAGTGACAGCCACTAACAGGATGATTAACTGTAATAATTATCCTGTCCTCAAGACACAGAAATTCTTCATTCCAATGTAAGAAACCCATTTTTTTTTATCTCTTTGACAGGTCTTTTTTATATAAGTCTCCAGAGTTATCTAATGACAATGATGACAATGACAAGTCCAACTAAACCAACTCATATTTGTTCTTTTCACGCATCCATCCTTCCATTTATAGTATTTGTCCATTCACACTTAAGTATTCCCCTTGAGCGTCTCCTGGATGGTATCAGTGCAGTAGCAGTGCTGGAACAGTGGATAGTTTTGATGCTTGGACCTTGAATTGGGAACATTGCATGAAATGTACTGTTCATTAGCCACCCAGAAGCCATTTGCTGGAATTAATGGACTTCATCCACCACATGAATGCCAAGGCTCTCTAAAATTTCATTTCATGTTCTCGATCCACCTCTGACAGTTTGTTTTTTGATTTTGTTTTGTGTGTGGGTATGTGTGTGTGTGTGTGTGTGTGTGTGTGTGTGTGTGTGTGCGCGCGTGAGAGAGTGAGAAACAGCATGTGCATTTGTGTTTTGGTTGGACTAATATTCTGATATTGCCTTTAATTAAAAATTGGATGGCAGTCTGCTTTCATCAGAGTGGTAAATACACGAGGTTTTGCATATAGAAGATTGGTTTAACCCTTGTGTTGTCTTCCTGTCAACATGCAATCTGTTGTCCTCCCGGGTTAACCTTTTTCAAGGTTTCTGCCGTTTTTGTTGGCGCTTTTTTTCACTGGATTCACCACTAACCAATCAACTTAATATCAATAGTTTTACACTGAATTCAATAATCCCAGAATGTCCAAGTTGAGTCAGGGTAGTCTTTAGAAATCATTTCATTGTTTCTTCAAATGCTAGACAATGTAATAAAACACCCAATATTCTATGTAAGTACAGATCTGATCCTTCAATTTCTTTGCGAAGAGCATTGTATAGAATCATCCGTGTTATTTTTGGGTAATTTGTTTGAAAGAAACCCAAATTTCTGATGAACAAACTTTGAAATTGGGTCAAATTTGATCCGAGGATAACAGAAGGGTTAAAAACAAACATGAATGAGAGAGAGAGAGTTAACGGTTGACATGCACTTTCAGGTTGCTACTAAGAGTAAGTAAAGCACTGACGTTTTTATGGCTTGTTTCAGAAACACTGTAGATAGGAAGTTGTCTGCCCCAGAAACCCCAGTGTTCTGTATCAGATGTTATGAAACAGATCCACTGGAATAGAGGGTAGTTTTTATATCATCTGTGTGAGTCATAATCTCACGCTGCACTTCATTTGGTAATGTATAGTTATTTTTCAGAGAAGCTTGAGAACATAACGAGCAGAGATATTTCAGTTGTATAGCAGACTATGTTTAGACCATGAATTTAAAGTTGAGCTCTATGGATTTATGATTTCTCCATAGACTTGTGGAGAGTTAGAAAAGAATGTTATTAGGATGACTTTCTCACACGACGCCAGTAATGCCCCCTCTACCACTTAAACTAATACTAACACAGGACACATTGCTTTATAAAAAAAATAATTTAGGGTTGAAATACACGCAAAAGGTCATTGAATCACAAAATTCTTATGGGTTCTTCCTCTGAAGAGCATGTGCTCATGAATGCATTTTGGGCAAAACAGACAGATTTTTAGTTGGAGACAGTTTTGTTAAAAAAAAATCCTCTCACCAAAATTGTGTTAGGGTTAGGGGGTAGGGTTAGGGTTCTCTTCTGGAGCTTTTGCTCGTATCACACAATCTTCCCAAAGAATGATAAACATTTTTTTTACCTTTACTGTTCCATGAAAACTGGGCAACTTCATTTGCCAAAGAAGTTTGGTCCAAAGCTCCAGAGAAGAAAGTGAATGGATGTCGTGGTAAGATTTGAAGTGAAGGATGGACGGACCAACTCATGCCACACACTGTACTGTAGGATGTGCTTATGTCTCATTATCAGTGTTGGTCAAGTTACATTTAAAAAGTAATTAGTTACTAGTTACTTCTTCCAAAAAGTAACTCAATTAGTTACTCAGTTAAAAATTAACTTAACTAGTTACTTCAGAAAGTAACTAATGCGTTACTTTCGAGTACATTTTTAACCCTCATGTAGTCCTTGGGTCAAATTAACCCATTTGCAGTTTTAAAAAAATATTTGTTTTTGTTGGTCACAAAAAAATGGGCCATAAAAATAAGCGCTGAAAATATCAACTTTAAAAATACCACAAAACTTTGGAAAAAACACCAAAAACATAAAAAAGCA
>NC_045741.1:8713181-8716192 GCF_008692095.1 Etheostoma spectabile
ACAACATTGAAAAAGTGACAAAAATGTGGGAAAAAGCGATAATGTTGAAAAACCTTTTTTTTTCATGGTTGACGGGAAGACAACACAAGCGTTACATGTGACCCCACCTGCACCCCTCTTCTACGGAGCTTAAAATACATGTGCATGTCCAGTTATTTATGATAAATCTAAACATTTTAACAAAATCAACACTTAATGTAATACATTATTAACACAAACAATGTACACATATCTAAACTATTTTAATGTTGCTGTGGGATACAGTGAGATTAGCCTCCAATCAAATGCCATGTATGTAGATATTACGTTTATATAGTGGATCATTACAAATAATACAATAGATGTTTTGGAACTTTTTATATTTATTGCCCCTCATCTGGGCTCTCCACACCTGTCTCTCGTTGACTGACTTGCTTGTGCTGTTCGTCATGCGTGCTTTCAAACACCCGCCCACACTCCACCTCTGATTGGCTTACCATGAAATTTTACTCAACCTCAGCCAATCATCCGCATCTTGTCTCATGCACTGCCCACTAACCAAGGAAGAACAGTAAAAAAATGTCTACGCCGTTAGTAATTCCGTTATTTATTCCCATTACTGCTCATTATTTTATATCGATCATTGTTTTTTTTAGCAACACATTTTTTTGTTCATGTACTTCTTTGTTTATTAACGCATGCTTGTATTCAGTTCTTTAATCTAAACTTTTGCTACTGCCTTTTAATGTATTCAATTTGAGTTGTATTATGTTCTTCATGTTTCATTCGATTCAGCCTTTTAAAAATATATATTAAGCTTTATTTTTCTTACCTCTATATGTCTTGCTTTTCACTTTTATATGTTTTTTTTCTTACGTAAATCACTTTAAAATGCACTTGTTGATGGCTTCATCTCAGTCAGATTCCACCAATGAGTTATGCTTATAGGCTCTTCTTTCTTTCAAATCGTGCTATTGTGTAAGCACCCCCATTCACGGATTGGATAATTAGATAGTGATAATTAGATAGTGATAATAAGTAAAACTTAGAGGTCATTTCATGCAGATAGTGTCGCACCAGCACACTGTCAGACTGCAATTAGTGCTTTGTTTTTTCATGTAAACACACATGGCCCTGAATCCTAATGGGGTATGAATTCAAATCTTAAATATTGGCAAATTTGACAGCAGCTGTCCTGCATTAATATTTGAAGTAGAAACAAACCTTCATCAAGGGATTTTTCTAAAATTTGTATGTGTGTCAGCGTGTACCTTTCTCAGCAGAAAAAGGTCATCAAGTGAAGTTGATGAGAAGAGACGTGGATATATTGATAATTCTATTTGGTGTGTCCCGAACTGTCAATAAAATGATACTGTAGCAGACCTCTCCCTCCCCCTGTTAAACCCTCGTTATCGTCTCTCTTGACGCATCTCCATGTCTATGAGCTGCATTCTTCATCGGCAGTATGGTGCAGACACGTGCTGCCACTGAGCTATTTATAAAAATGCCTGACAAATCCATGTAGTCAGGAGGAAGCAGTGCATGTTCTATTCAGCCATGCATCAAGGCCGGCTCCGGGAGGAAAGAGGCTAAAAACGGCAACAGCCCTCTGATGTCTCAGCTATACACAAGTACGCCGCGTGAATCTAAAAATAAAACATCCGCTTTACCTCCCATGTCTGTGATGCCTGTTGGGGTTGGTGGGTTGAAAAGTAAAAATCTAGATCATGGAAGTTGTGTGTGATGGTGTGTGTGCTTGTGTGAACATCTTCTTTGATGTCACCTAACTTGGTGCAATGCAGATTTTTTAGATTTTCCTCCATTTCCTCATTTCTGGATGCTAACAGAATACACCCAGCGGTTCTATGGCCATTGGTTGACATACTGCAAAGTGATTATAAAACACGGTTTGTATAACAATGAAGAGATTAGATTCATCAACACAAAGACAATACAAGTGATCAAGTTGTTTTAGCTAGGTATCTTCACTTCTGTATGGATTAATAGACATATTCTCTGCTATACTACACACAGAATAATAACATATGCATACTGCACAAAATGTGTCATGACGTTAACGTTGACGTTAAAGATAGTACCATGTGTAACACAAACTAAAATACCACCAACCAAAAAAATAGAAAATAAAAATAACTATAAAACATAGAGACATGAGCGTGGTATCAATCATGACAGTGGTGTTAATCTTCTCATCTAAATCTTGGCAAGACACACATATTTCTCAAAATGTCAAACTATTCCTTTGGGTTTCACTGTAAAAGTTCAGAAAGGTTTGTGAATGTTCTTTCTAATATGTCCATTCCAGTCCTTGACGACATCACTGGACCTGTCGTGCTCTCGCACAGCCTCACGTTAGTAGCTGTCACCATCCATTCCTTAACTGTAATTCATGAAGTTGTTCATTAATTCATTCACTCACTGTCAGCCTCTCTGCCCCCACTCCATTTTTTTTACACACATTAAAACAGAAGCGTCCGCTTGTCTCAGCTCGGCAGAACCACTGAGCTATGTTGGGTGCTTCGCTTTTAATGTCCAATGTATGTGCGGGCATTGTGCTGATTTATTTCAATAAAAAAGTTGCCGTTAATAGTGCTGTTCCTCAAAAGCAACGTGATGGCTGAAGAACACGCGGCAAAACTGCTCATGCAAATGCCAGTACATCGTCAAGGTCCACAGGGCTAATCTGGGCATTTTAAAATTGTTGGCATTTGCAGAGAAATCACAGAATATACAATACAAAACACATCATGTATTTCCTCCGGTATCTTTGAGTAGTTCAGTGCTACTGTTCGCATTGCCAGACCTTCCTCCACAGCACTGACGAAGAGGGTCTGACTAGTCCACACAGCATTCTGGGATGGGAGAAAAACTCTCTGCTTTGGTTAATTGGCATTTCTTTAAACCAATCACAATCGTCAACATGTTTTGTTGGAACATTACATTCAAAAGTTGTTTTAGTCGTGCAACAGAAAACTCAGATGTGACAGATAGTCAAGCTAGCTGTCTGGATT
>NC_045741.1:8716202-8720811 GCF_008692095.1 Etheostoma spectabile
AGATCTGAGGAGCAGTTAACCATAGTCCTGGTCCTAAATAGTCACAAATACACCAGAGTTTATAATGTCAACACAAAGAAAGTGGAAGGGGACGGACATCCGGCCAAAATGAAGGACAACCAGCGGAATTCCCGGCGGCAACGGAGCAATATAGACTAGTGCTACATTAAATAGAAGGATGAGTTCAATGTTTAACTCGCAAAGTACTGGACGCTTCTCATATTTTGGTGTATTCAAACCCAAATGTTTCAAGAAGTAATCACATTCGTCATCCATCTGTCAGTGTCTATTCATTCCAGGAGACATTTTCAGCTATTTCCAGGTTAATTAAGATGCACTGTGTCTCAGATGACATGTCATGGCGGGTGACTTAACAGCAATTCCGTCTTGGCAGGTCCTTTTCCTCTCTGCAGCCAAGTGGTCAGATTTGGGACTTGAATCATTTGATTCACAAGAGCATAACTGTGGTCTTGCACTTATGGGTTTGTACGTGTGTGTATATCTGTGTGCACACACTGCCCTGAGAGCGGAAGCCCGACCGCCAGCATAAGTATGTGTCAGTCCATCTGATGTGTTTCCACCAATAAGAAACAAAAGAAGGAGGAATCACGGCTGGTCTTGGGTTTATTTCTGTCTTGGCAGACTTCTGTTATGCGCGACTGTGCTCAGGTAGGTTTCAGGACATGACTATTTACAACACACTATGCCCAGAGGAGCTGCTAGCTGTGACTCTGATCCAGAAACGCCTGCAGCTACAAACACCACTGCTACTCGCTGACTCGTCTTCTTGTGCCCATGTGTTGCTTGGAAAAGCATACAAGGCACATACAGATACAGCTGACGTTGGTAAAAGTGGTGATGATGAGTCTTTTTTGACAGATTAACATATCTTTTTGAAAATAGAGTAGATCAGTTTAAAGGATTTTTGAATGGCCATGTGTATTTTTGCTGTGCCAGAGGACACGGCTGTTTACAGTAAACAGAGTTTTGTTGTGTCAAGGCCAGCTCAGAAAATGCCTCTGGGTATACACGGGGTACAAAAATAAAAGCATGTCCCATACATAAACTGATAAAAATCAAATGTTTATGCAATCTAATTAACAATTTACAAAATGTCAGTCCGACACATTTATGTGTTAAAATAATAGTTATAATAAGTATATGATTTTTTTGTCGAAATTTGTATCATTCTTTTTATTAACATTGGAGGCATAATTGTACTACCTCCGCCAAGGAGGCTATTCTTTCACTTCAGTTTGCTTGTTTGTCTGTCTGTCAACAGGGTTATAGAAAAACTACTGGCTGGAATTTCATTAAAAAAGTGGTGGAAGTGTGTAGCATGAGGCACGGAAGAAAACAGTATAAATTGGAGTCCATCCAAATCACAGGGCAGATCCACAAATTATTTTTCACTTTTTTAAACATTGCAAATAGGGCGTTTGTGCTGCATTCATGTGGTGTCGGAAAAATCTGAAAAATTCATACTACATAAACTGTGAGATAGGACCTGCGTTGGCTCCAAGTTCCCTTCTAATTCATGTAATTGTTCTTTTATCTTTGTACAGCAGTTCCACAGATCAGTTTAAATAACAGTGCTTTGAACTGAATCATTGATTAACTTTTTGACGTTTAATATTAATGATTGAGTTGTCACCGCCGATGGCCCAAAGGTACTTCATGCATTAATACACATGTGTCATATACAGCCACAACTGTAAGTAATAGTCACACGTACAGCTGGTCTTGCATTGTTGGAGAACCTCACCGACGTGGCAAAGTTAGTAGAATTACCAACACATTCTCACTCCCTTCAGGTCAGGTGCTTTTGTCGTTTTTTTTAATGCTAACGAAGACCTTTATTGTCATATTACACGTGCTTGGGCGTCTCCTATAGCGTCATGTAACACGTGCTGGTCGTCTCTTATAGCGTCATATAACACGTGCTGGTCGTCTCCTATAGCGTCATATAACACGTGCTTGGTTGTCTCCTATAGCGTCATATAACACGTGCTTGGTTGTCTCCTATAGCGTCATATAACACGTGCTTGGTTGTCTCCTATAGCGTCATAACACTTTCTGGTTGGGTCCTATAGCGTCATATAACACGTGCTTGGGTCTTTCCTATACGTCATATAACACGTGCTGGTGGTCGTCTCCTATAGGGTCATATAACACGTGCTTGGTTGTCTCCTATAGCGTCATATAACACGTGCTTGGTTGTCTCCTATAGCGTCATGTAACACGTGCTTGGTCGGGACTATTATCGTCATATAACACGTGCTTGGTCGTCTCTTATAGCGTCATATAACACGTGCTTGTTTGTCTCCTATAGCGTCATATAACACGTGCTTGTTTGTCTCCTATAGCGTCATATAACACGGGCTTGGTCGTCTCTTATAGCGTCATATTACACGTGCTTGTTTGTGTCCTATAGCGTCATATAACACGTGCTTGTTTGTCTCCTATAGCGTCATATAACCCGTGCTTGGTCGTCTCTCATAGCGTCATATAACACATGCTTGGTCGTCTCTTATAGCGTCATATAACACGTGCTTGGTCGTCTCCTATAGCGTCATATAACACGTGCTTGGTCGTCTCTTATAGCGTCATAAAACACGTGCTTGGTCGTCTCCTATAGCGTCATATAACACATGCTTGGTCGTCTCTTATAGCATCATATAACACGTGCTTGGTCGTCTCCTATAGCGTCATATGACACGTGCTTGGTCGTCTCCTAAAGCGTCATATAACACGTGCTTGGTCGGGACTATTAGCGTCCCTTTTGACGCTGTTAGGTTAAGGTGGGCTTACGGTTCCATGACACGAGGGTTGGTTAAAGAAGAAAGGCAGACGGATATGCAAACAGGTGATTAGTGTGTCTGCACAGCGTGTGTGTAAAGTGATTCCTAAAACAAAATATAATTTTGATGAAATAAAGCAATAAAAAATACTGACAGTTCAAAATGTGGAGATATTTAAAAATCAGATTGCCACTCAGACTTTTGCTTTACTGTTTTTGTTGTCATGTAGAATTTACTGGTTTTGTAATATTCCAAAAATTATGCTTTATTTTGGAAAAAAAACTAGAAATAACATGCAGTAACATGCTCTTGTTATGCCTAGGAAGGCACAACTTCATGGGGATTCTAATATGTCTACCTACAATAACATAATGTCCATGATGTGGACAGGTTAAAAGAAAACAAGTAGTAGAAAGTAGAAAATAATCATATTCATACATTGTGCATCATGTTCCATAACCCCCCTCTGTGGCCCCCTCTGATGAAACCTGAGCACATTGCTCACTTCAACATTCTAATAGGTCAACCTGGGATAAAGCGGCCCAGGGGCTTTTCAGCACCGTGCTGATACTATTTTCATCAATTTTCTACTCAGAAAGGTACGCTCATGTACGGTTAGATTAAAGTCACTCCCCCGCCACACAGGCCTTCCTTTATCTATTCATTTCGTATCAAATAAATCTGTGTCCAGTTCACAACCTTTAGCAGCTTATAATTTAATCTCCTAAAGAATAGAATTGCACTTCAAGCCTTACAGGGACATGGGATCTCTGCAGCTTATTTGGCAACCTGAAAAAAGATTTCCCATCTGCTCTACAAATATTCACTATTTTATCCTCTTTCCAATGTTCATTCGGATTACTCTCCTGCACGCAGGTGTTGTGCTGTTGCTACTTTTTTTATCAGACTAGCTGACAACTGACAATCATGTAAAAGCTTTTCATCAACATTGCTACAAGTTTTAACTTAGCATTGTAAGTTGCCTGACATAAACTAGTTTTATTTTTCCATTGTGGATTTTTAAATTAAGAAATAAATTCTCATATGTTGTATTGACAATCAAAAAGGTGCTCATTAAATGAGTGGCCCACAAGGCAAGAGAGAAGCACCTTGGGTGTGGGAGGTATCTGTAAAAATGTAAATGAAATGCAATTGAGATGGTCAGCTGTTCTTCTCCATTGAGCAACCTGTACTTCAATTTTCTAAATGCTTATTCACAGGCTGAAGCGGGTCCCAGTATGAGGTATCAGTATCAGGTCTATTCAGTCTATTACTATCAGAGGCAAATGTCAGTCATTCAATGTCAATGTCAGTCATTGTCATTGTTTGAAACTTCACACAGAAGTGAAATTGAACTACAACTGAATACATCAGTGCGGTTAATAATTACTGCAAAGAGTGAAAGTAATACCTCAACCAAATCAAATGAGTAAATCCTTTTATTTTACTCTGTATGGGTTATATATGCCTGTTTTATTTTTTCCATATACAAGAGTAGAAGTAAATGTAGCTACCTGGTCTCACGGCAGTTTGTGAAATGGTCACAATATTTAGATTTATTGATTCATCTAAAGGGACACGATTTTCTTGTTTGTTTCATTCGTCTGTTGTCGCCGTTTCATTTCCACGTTGTTGCGTCCCCCAGAGACTGCGGATTGTGTCCCGGCGGCTGTTGTTGTCCCTCAGAGCAGGCTGCTGCAGCCCAGTATCATGCATGGCAGTTTGAGAAAGGACGACGTTCCCATTTTGTGGTGACCAACCACCAAATGAACGAGAACATTGTGTCCCTGTTGACGAATCAATAGATC
>NC_045741.1:8720821-8723428 GCF_008692095.1 Etheostoma spectabile
GACCATTTCACAAACTGCCGTGAGACCGGGGTGTTTGACACAGAGCTATGTCAGATTGGCTCAAGTGAATCTGCACGTCACTGGCAGGAAAGGACTAATAAGGGCACATGCATGCCAGGGGTGTTCAGAATGATAAGGGCGCACCGCGGACTAGCTTCTGGAGAACATTTTCCTGGCTGATAAAATTAGAGCTTGTCATCTACTGTAGGCTATATCTGAACTTGATGGGATGTGAGTGGACTGACATGACTTTTAGTCCTGCTGAATTCCTTGTGTTAGGATAAGGAGCGTATGAAATAACAGTTGACAAATTATTTTGCTGTAGCTATAATTCAATTCAATTTTATTTATAGTATCAATTCATAACAAGAATTATCTTGAGGCACGTTATAGATAGAGTAGGAACACATAATTTACAAGGACCCAAAAGTTCTAGCACAATCATATAGTTCAACTATTATCATCCAGTGCGGTCTGAAGTAGAAATGCACATGCAAACCTTAGATTTTTAAAGGTGCTCTAAGCTATGTCACATGTATTTTACCCTACAACATTTTTTTGTCACATACATCAAACATCACTACCTCACTACCCACTAGCTGCTATTTGATCTGCTTTTATATGTTTAACAGTTTTAACTGTTCTTTAATGTTTAATTTCTTACTGACCGAACTAAATTTTGTTATTTTAATGTTTTTATGTAAAGCACTTTGAATTGCCCTGTTGCTGAAATGTGCTTAAAGCAGCCTTGCCTTGCCTAATGTTGTATCAAAGAACACGAGTGGAGTTATATAAGGGTACAGAAGGCCTGGATGAAATATTTCAATTCTGTAAGTGACTGAAGAAATGCAAAATGGCTGCCATGTGTTTATCAACAATCTGGATATTGCGATGGATTAGCACATCCAACCAAGCACAATCCCCCCCCACGTGTACAAACCCTGTGATGCAGGTGTACAGTACTCATGGTCTGTTTTTTTAATCTGGACATGTGCTTTGTTCCTTTCAGCTTTAACTGCTCAGTGACTGAGCACATGTCTCGAGTGCTCATCCATTTGTTCCAGTTATTTATTTTGCTGTTCAGATACTGAGAGCATTTCTCTTGAGTGGGATTTGAAATTGTGTTGTCATGCACGCAGCAAGCACACAATGACTTGTACAGTCAAGCTACTGTAGTGCACTTGCTTGATTTACCACACGTGGTGACAGCCACATTTTATCACTATACCTCCAGTGGTCTAACCATGCAGATATATTCATATATGTTTTATTCATGTAAGTTTTTTACATACAAACATATGAGTGTGTCTGCAAATGTCTGCAAACCACTCACTGCCTGCACAACATATTCATATTGAACAAATATATGATCCGCAAATGTTCACTGTAAGTCTATTTTATTTCTTTCCCTAAAATATCTGCTGCTGCTAACTTGTGCTAATCAACATTTCATTGCTTGTTTGGAGAAATCTGCAAATAAATGAATTACATTAATTGAATAAAACAACAACATATTGGGGGAAAAAAAAGCTTATTTGCTGTCTTGCAAGAGTTGACAGGCCGTTGTTTGGGTTTGACGAGTGACCGTGTCGACAGGGGACTTTAAGCATAATGTGTCCCTGGTGCATCGTAGTAACTTACATAAATGGCTGACGTAGAACATAAACACAGATGAGTATGCATTTAAAATTGGTTCATGCAAAATTAAAGGTTTTTACAAGGGCACCAACATGTTTTTTCAACAGCTGCCACCACAACAAGCAACAACAACACGCTGAGAGAAACCCTTAACACTCATTAAACCGAAACGCTGACATGGCTGGTGCAAAATATGCAAATTCAACAATGCAGCAAATGGTACCGCTGTCTATCTGAATGTTTTTTTTTTTTAGTTTTATGAACACATCAGTACAGATTCCTTGATTCATTCAGTTTAGGAAGTGGACAGTGGGGGCTGGGGATGGATGGGTAGGAGGAGATTCTTCATTTAAATAAACCCAGTAGAATTGAAAGTGAAGTTCTTTTTCTCAGGACTGAGAACTTGGTTCAAAATGGTGATCGTGAAAGAGCTCTTTTGAAGTGTGAACTTGCACAACACTAGTATAGTACATAAGAAGTGATGTTGTCGCCTAGCTTACGTAGCTTAGCACAAAGACTGGAAACAGGCTAGCCTGGCCCTGGCCAAATGTAACAAAATCATCCAACCAGAACTTTGAATGCTCACTTATTAACACTTTATGATACACATTAAATATATTATCATTGTCAATGACATACAAACGTGAGGTAAGTAGGAGCAAAAGGTTTCAAGGAGTTGGATACACCTCACCCCAGGGTGGCTCTTGTGTGGGCTTCAAAGCCGAGTCCATCAATAGCTCTGAGTGACATTTACTGGGCTGAAAAGCCATCAGAGCGTTCAGCTTCTAGGGAGGGAAGGTGGGGGGTGTGTGAACTGATTCCAATAGTGCTCACAAGAAATGGAGGAGAAAGCA
Organism: Etheostoma spectabile; assembly: GCF_008692095.1. Taxonomy (NCBI): domain Eukaryota; kingdom Metazoa; phylum Chordata; class Actinopteri; order Perciformes; family Percidae; genus Etheostoma; species Etheostoma spectabile. The sequence continues at coordinate 8,723,314 of NC_045741.1, forward strand.
TATCCTTTACACAGAATGAGGACCGTAGACCCTGCACCCCTGGACTGGGTAACCGCGCCCACTCTATCCGCGAAATGATTTTGCCCTGCAGCTCGCTCTGGAAACCTGCACGTTT
>NC_045741.1:8723438-8724398 GCF_008692095.1 Etheostoma spectabile
TGCTTCAGTTCACAATTTTGCGAGAACCAATCACAAACTGGCATATCTACCTGCCGCACTTCTTGTTTACATTCAACATAGCGGCCACCAAAGCGCAGCCACCCGTTGATGCCGCTATTGCTGCTACATCCCCCGGATCGTTGATCTGATTGGTTGAAGGACTAATTGCGTACAGAGTCATTTGAACTATGCCCGATAGTAACGCCTCTTGTACAGAGAAAGTACAGAGCTGACTCTCCAGTCTAATGCTCAATCTTAAAGCTTAAAATATTGAGCTTGGTCTGGTGATAGCCGGACTACTGCACCCCGTCACCCACACAGGAATCATAGCAGAAAGGGATGTCAGGGAAGCGAGCATGGACGGGAGGAGCCAACTCAAAAAATCTGCTTCAATGTACATATTGGCATGTGCAATTTGCTTGGACATGCAGCTACACAGTGTGCACAATCAGCCATACCATTAGCTGGATAATAGGTAACGAGAGAACACTTATTTGTCTCCTGCAATAGTTTGACTCATGCATCCAACATTAGCCACACAGATTTCACATCACTTCATCAACAGTTTTCACTGATGTAACAATAAGCCTCCATCAACAACGGCAGATAATAATCAGCCCCACGAACCAATTGGGAAGACAAAGACCCACATAATGCCTAGAGCTCTGTGTCCACAGCAGAATTACGTAACACTTTGTCATACAATAAATAAATATGGATCCTTTACCTTGAGTCTGCTGTGTGCGAGAGATGCTACACTCGTTCTCCCCTTCTTATTTACCACTGCTTATCCCCAACGTGTGTTTTGGCAGAAAGCAGGCTCCGTCTAGCCAGTGCTGGTGTGTATTTGTATAAATCTGTACAGCTCGGAACTGAAGATATCTAGTGTTTTTGATACCAGAGTGGGAGCTACACGCGGCATGCTCATTGGTGTGAAATCGTGGGGGGGGGGGGGGGGGG
>NC_045741.1:8724417-8725597 GCF_008692095.1 Etheostoma spectabile
AGACAGAGGGAGATGCAGAGGGGGTGGTATCAGAGAGAGACGGAGAGGGAAGAGAGCTTTGTTTGCACAGGGGAATCTCCAAGGACAACCCAAGCACATCTGTGAAGTGGCAAAGTGCTGTTGGAAACGTAAATGTGTAGTGCAGGAGGGCAGCTGTCGAAGGTTTGAGTTCTGGAGAGAGACTCAAAACCTCAATGGGGAACTAAAATGATTTGAATAACCCATTTGCTTCTATTTTGTGCTGATAGAAGGAACTGATTAATTAATTTGTGTTGATTTTCTTTGTATTTATTCTGTATTTGTTTTTAATTGTAGATGGAATGTTTGGGGGTTTTCCACTCTTATGTTGACAAAGCTATTTGATGATGCTATCTTGGCTTTTAGAACTATTGTCACGTCCCCACTGTTTTATGATGTTATATAAACGACATTATTCATTGGAGTGTTAATTGTCAGGCGGATTAGATTATGTAAATAATTATTAGAGCATGTGACTAAAAGGACAACATGGACAGTAATTACAGAATCTTCATACAATGAAGAGAGAGAGTGCAGAACATTTATCTTTAACTGCACTCTGAAGAGGAATTGTCAGGATCCTGCTGTGACTGACTGCCTTTGTGCCACTCTTGTGGCCATTTTGTGTCTTATGTTGTGTTAAGTGCTTGTTGCTGTCTTCCATGTGCTCTGTGGTTGCCTGTCTGTCATGTGTCTTTGTCTCCACCCACCCCCTTATGTGGTCTGCACTTCCTATCTTGTTAGTTTCCCTCCGGTTCTGCTCCCACCTGTTCCCTATTGTGTTGTTAGATTCCCTCTGTTTCTGCTATCCGCTGTTCCTCTTCACTGTCTACTGTCTGTCCAATCCTATCTCTGTTGATTGGCCTGTGTATTTCTACCCTGCTCTGTTCCTTTGTCTCTGGTCGGTTCGTCTCTGTGTTCGTTCCTGAGAGTCCTGTTCGTTTGTAGTTAAAGGTTTCTAAGTTGTAGAGTCAAAATAAAGTGTGTTTGTTCTGCTCGTTTGCCTGAAAGAGTCTTGCATTTGGGAAGATGATCTGCAGGAAGCTGAAAGTGTGGAGGAGTCGGCCTGCCAGAGGACACACAATTCTTGCCACTGAATGGACAACCAATTGTTACATAACACACACACACACACACACACACACACACACACACACACACA
>NC_045741.1:8725607-8728837 GCF_008692095.1 Etheostoma spectabile
CACACACACACACACACACACACACACACACACACACACAGACAAAATGCAAAAGCACTGTCTACACACAAGCATGTTGCTAGTCTCCGTCCTTCTGTCCGTCTCTCATGTGACAGAAAAATATAATGGAAAAATAATGAGGGGAAAAAATACTTGATTAAAAAATTATGGGGCAAGACTAAGTATGTATGCATACTATGCATGTATGCATGATCATATATCAGAATTAGAATCAGCTTAAATGGCCAAGTATGTGTACACATAAACCTTTTTTTACTTACACAGAATACAACTTAAAGGACAGCAAACTGAACAAAGGTAAACATAAACATGTGACTACTATTTACAGATGTAAGTGTGCATATTACAAAGTGTGAACACATACGCATTCACAGTACATGTACATACACATGCAAACATGCCCTATGAAGGTTGTAAACCAAACAATAGTGCAATGGTGCAGAGTTCAAATAGTGCTGGAATAAAATCTAAAATGATGAATATCACAGGTTGCCTATGTACATGAGGTAGGTGGAAATGACAGTATAAACAATGTATGTTTGACAGATATTTACATGTTTACAGTGTACATTTAACACTATAAAAATGTATGATTTACTTGAAAAGTAGATGCTTGGTGTTACAGGGCTATTGCACAGGGACCGTTCCAGACACTGTTGACTGGTTGTACACTGGACTATGTATTTAGCTCTCTAATCTCTTAATGCTAGGTGATACCACATATGTACAAACACAAAGCACACAGGAATTGCAATTGCACCTTTATTTGTTTGTACTCCAAAACATAGGGAAGATTTTATGCGACAAGCATTACAGCGCATGAAGAGAGAGTGCAGAAGATTTCTCTTACTGCAACCTAAGGAGGAATATGATCTGCAGGGAGCTGAAAATGTGGAGGAGTCGGCCTGGCAGAGGAAAGACAAATCTTGCCACTGAATAGACAACCAAGTGTTACATAAAATCGCTCGCTCACTCACACACGCATGCATGCATGTACGCGCACACACACACACACACACACACACACACACACACACACACACACACACACACACACACACACACACACAATAGCACTGTCTACACACAAGCAGTCACACAAGTCTCCATCCTTCTGTCTGTCTCTCTCCTCCTCGGTTTCACACACACGCACGCACACATGCATGCATGCACGCACACACACACACACAAACACACACACACACTTACAGAGTTTTAAAAGATAGGGTGGGAGTGTAAAACATTTGAGCCATGAAATCGTTCTATGGGGAAAGTAAAGTAAGTAAGTGCTGAATGAAAAACATTTTAAGAAAGAAACACCTGTTTTTAATTAGTCTTAAACTAAATCTAAGGAAATTAAATGATTACTCTAAAGACATGCTTCAAAATATCAGTCTTCTAATTTATAGCTGGAGTAACCAAAAATGACTATGATACAATACCATTACATTACTAATATACTTGTACCCACCTATGCTGGACATGCATTTGCAGGTTCTAAGTATAGTTTCTCTTTGTCACTGCACAGCTGGCCACTTGTAGAGTCTGTGCGGTTAGATTTATGTGATTTCAGATAGTTAGAGATATTCTGATACGCTGCCAATTCAACAAGCACCTTGTTTGGAGCATACTGAGGCCCTTTTGTTGTATGATGTAACTCAGAGAGAGTAAATTTAATGTGCTTACAGCAACGTAATTGATCAAGAATTCAGGGTTACACAAAAAGGGCTTTACGGGCCATGAACAAAAACCATTAAAACTTTAGTATGTATAATTGTTTTTAAACCAAGCAATTTCATAATCAAGAAAAGTGTGGGAATACAAGAGAAGAGAAGAATATGGATTGTTTGAAAAGATCTGATATGGATATTTGCCGGCAGGTAACATATTGGGGATTTTAACATCAGGAAATGTATATAATGTACTGTATTTCAAATGTATTTATATATACTGGTGCATTTCTAAATAATTACAAAAGTACAGTAGCTGTGAAAAAAAAAGTTTTTAATAACTTAAATAACACATTTCCTGCACTTCCGGTAAAGAGTAACACAGCTGTAACGCAGTGGTTCTTTATCAAGTCTCCTCTTCCAGTCACACCTGGCAATTATGACACATGTATTTCCCGAATCACGTTATGGTGTAAAAAAAAAAAAAAAAAAAAAAAAAAGGGCACAAAAGAAGCTAATGTCTTGATTGTGACCCTTCCTGGTAAAAGGAATTATGCTTACACGTGAGCTCTTGAAATTACAGTTTATACAGTTCTTTTCCTGTCATCCAGCAGTTAGCACAAACGATGAGTAATTCAAAGCCCTTTTCAAACACGAGGAAGCAGGCCACAAAGGAAGAGTGATGATAAATGTTCGCCCACAAAGTTGATCAGGGATGTGTGACCTTCATGACGCGGCAGCTGCTTGTATTGCAGAACTCCCAGTCAGACACCGTCTTTGTCTCTCTCCGTGTTTGTAGGTGAATAATCGGCAATCTACCGGAAGCGGAAAAATTTCAGAAGCTTTTACGTCACCTAGTAATTAGTCTTTCACATTGTTTGACATGCACAGTCTCCCAGCTCTGCTTGGCATTTTACGCATGTAAATTCAATTCAATTCCAGACAGAAATCTCTTAACAACTATTGGATGGAGTGCCATGACATTTTTACAGACATTCACATTTTCTTTTTTACATTAAGGTCTTTCCTTCCTGCTGCTGTCAGACTTCACAATCAGCACTGCTGCAAGTAAACCACAATGACAAACCAATACCAGGACTGATAACCATGCAATACTGTGACTAATGTGCAATGTTGTAAATACAACTGTTAACTACATATTCACTTTACTCCTAGTTATTTATTAGTTGTTTGTTTATATTTTTAGCTCATTGTCTCCTTAGGTACTTTTTGCACGATGCCTTGCTGTTGCGAATTTGAATTGTGAATTTCCTCGTAATAAAGAATTTTGAGTCTTGGATCTTTTTCCAGAGAATGATGCCTGATGACTAAGGTGATCCACAGATTTTTCCTCTAGCGCCACAATCACAATTAGGGGTGGCAGTAGCTCAGTCCGTGGGGAGTTGGGTCTGGAACCGGACGGGTCGCTGGTTCTAGTCCCTGTACGCACCAAAGAACGGAGTGTGGATTGGTAGCTGGAGAGATGCCACTTCACCTCCTGGGCACTGATAAGTGCCCTAGAGTAAGGCACCATACCCC
>NC_045741.1:8728847-8735255 GCF_008692095.1 Etheostoma spectabile
TACACACACAACTGCTCAGGGGGCTGGTCCAGCACTGGCAGCCCTCTCAGCTATATTCAGCTAGAACCTTACAGAGTCGCTAGCATGGCTGTAGATGAAATAAAACAATGAACAGAACGTAACATATATTTCAAAATCCTAATTATTATATTTTAAATATTGTCATTTTTGTGTCCCTAGATCAATTTCCCAAAAATTGGTCTTTGACACAGATATATGGTAATGTAGGAGTTTGCTAAATTAAGCCTATTGACCAGATTTTCTGTTTGGGGCATCACATGTCCCAATGACAAATGAACACCACATTTAATGAATGAATGAATGAATTTGTAATCTACATATATTTGTATTGCAATTGCATTGTATTGTAAATCTTTCCATAAAAAGGTCCATATTTTAAATGTATCTTAATAATATATCTATAGATCACTGCTTACAATACCAGCAATAGATCAACATCTCATCAACATAAAACATTTGACTTAACATTTGGCCCATTTGTTAAATTATAAATCTAAAAAGTGAAAACAACAACAACACCAACAAAAACAGGGGACAGCGTGCATTGATTAGAATCAGTATGTAACATGTAACTTCCATATTTTCATCTGCAATCCCTGAGCTGTTATGTATTAGGCCAACAAGAAACATCCACGCTGTTGCTCCTAGTTCTTTCAATTATAGGTTTGTAAAAATAAAAACCTATTTTGTAAATTTGGCTCAGTAATTGCATTCTGTGACTTCCAAAAATATATTTTAAGGCTTGACCGCCAAACACAGAGTACTGTCTGGTAGATTTATTATATACTCATTTTGGTGTCAAATCCCCTGCATCTATGTCCCCGTCTTTCCCCTTCATCTTCGTTATTATGGCTTACACAACAAAGCCATTATGGCTTACACAATGATTCTTACAAAATTGCTCACTTAGGGTCAGGGATGTACGGTATTAATACACCTGGACATTCCAAATTATTGTCCCCTATAAATATATTCACCCTGCTAGTCATTGTTGTGTCTGCCTCCATGATTATCTCAGGTTGTCAGATTCAATGTTACGTCTTCAACATTAATCTTTCTCCCCTTCACTCCCATCACAGATGGCCGTCTTTTAAACCCTCAGAGCGTACCACATCATATAGAATAGTTTAATCTATCACTCAACAAGACTCAAACGTAGATAAATTAGGATGTAAAATGATGTCTAATTATCACTAATGTTTTGGACTTAGAAGATCAAAACCGCATAGCCTGGCAAATGTTTCAACTCAGGTATGCAGTATGATCAACAGGCTATCTGGGGCAAACCATTTTACGTCACAAATAAGCCTCTTTGGGCACCTGGGTAGCTTTGCTGCATGTCATTCCCCCCTCTCTCCCCTTTATGTCTTCAGCTGTCCTATAAATAAGGGCCTAAAATGTACCAAAACTAATCTAAAAAAAAACAAAAAAAAACTAAGAACCTTTTTTTTTTTATCAGATTGAAGGTCTCTACACTATAATACTGTGAATTCAGCTGTGCAGCGTGTCTTCTTATTCCCGTAGTCTATATGTCTTTTTTGTCTGTTTACTGCTTGTCATACTGTGTAAGCAACCTATTGTTACATCCTGCATTTTTTTACTGATAATGCAAGATATAACAATAGGTAGCTTTTTTACTAATGCATACTATTGGACTTATGAATTTTTATCTTGTCCTATCCCAGTGGAAAGCAGGGCTGTGGCTGACTCAGATGTTTTTCAAACAGTTCATAAAAACACTTTAGAGTCATTGTGGTTTCTGTAAAGCAACCAAACCCATTCCAGAGAACATTGAACCACCAGTGTCACAAAAATGTGTTGACCGATCAAGCTTTCCATCATCACAGTTGTAGAGTAGGCTATCCTGTCACATAAGGGCGTCATTGAAGTCACAGTGACAGTCAGAGTATCAAAAGCTTCATCACTGTGATGTATTTCTGTGTGAAACAAAATAGGGGCACGGGGGAATTGATTATATATCACACACCTTATTGTTCAGCTAGAAGCTATGTATGATCTAGGAGCTAACGGTTACATATGATGTGGGCTGTGTAATCACATTCGGTTGAAGAGTCTAGCATTAGTGGCTGAAAACTGCAAGCTAACTGAACATGGTAGCCAGCTAGTTAGCTTGCTATCTTAGTTAAAATGTTATCCAATTTATTCACGCGGCAGCTAGAGTGACCAGACATCCCAAAAAATCAGATGTCAGGCTGCATGCTAGCTGATGAAACTACATACTCTATAGAAACTGTATAGATATACTCAATATAAAGCTCTTCTGGCTGGTGTTTCCTTGCGTAGCAGCACCTTATTATGTGGGTTTTTGGTTTCAGGGGGACTAGAATGACAAATATGCTGTTTTTTTGTACTTTGTCACAGCCATTTGAACATCCAAACAAACAATTTCCAAATATTAGCTGTAGTGCTGCTGTAATTGAACTTGACTGACTAAGGTACTGCTATTAGTTGTGATGGATTCCTGTTTTAAGATGTGATGGTGCAGCCCTGGGGGCAAATGTGGGAATGATTGAGTGACTAAATCAACTTGAAGCAACTTGAATACAAAAGAACTGTATACATGCTATAAGTGCAGTCTCGTTTCCCAAAATGGCTGCCAGCCATTATGTGGAATCTACTGTACACAGTCTTTGACATAAAATTGGTATGAAGTGATCCATCAAAGACACATGTTGGACCAAATACAGTAGAAAGTCATTAAGGTGATGTAATAATTTCTCTTCACATAGTAATGTTGACTCATAACTCTGTTAAGGGAAATGCCCTGGCTGGATTTACTGACTGTACACGTATCTGTAAACACATGGAAAAGTAAATACTAAACTCCTGAAGCGCCCTTTTGCTGAACAGCACTGAAGAAACTGGGGCAGACCTCCAGCAATAACCAGTTGGGAAATTAACAGAATTATTTAATTCTAACATTTGAAATAGTAAATAGCTGAATAAAATAAAACCCCACAAGCATCTGACAAGTATGAAAAGAGGGCCTGTGGCAGCAGATATGCTGGCTGTATAACAGGTTTGTGTGGGAGGTTAGAGAAAATTCTACAAACTTACTTCTTCTACATGACTACAACTAAGAACCGTGTTTAAATGGAAACAGTTCATCTAAAGACACAACTTGAATCATGGCAGAATTTTCTATAAATGTTGATGAATGTACCTGAGTGTGACTCAAAGAAGAAAAGCAATAAGTTAAGCTACTTAAAAGCTCTGATGACTCATTCTGAACTTTTACATCGGACTTTGTGTACACACATACTATTGTGCGTTATGTTTTCAGTAATAACAGTGCCGAGATAAAGATACGATTAACAAATGAAGGTCAATAATTGCCTCTATCTTTGTATGACCTGAGCGAACTGCAAAAAAGGTGTCATAGGCGGATGATTGTATGAACCAGTTTCCCTGTTTCGTCTTACACACTGCATAGTGAGCGCCTTCCTCTGAAGGAAAGACTAACGATGACAAATGTAAACTGTACACACCCTTTTTGTGTGTTTAATTTGCATGAAGAACCATGACTGGGATGAAGCATTAACTATTTCCTTGGAAGAATAATTAGTTAACCCTTGTGTTGTCTTCCCATCACCAATGAAAAAAAAAGGTTTTTCTTTAACACTATTATCGCTTTTTCAATGTTATGGGTGCTTTTTTAAAATGTTTTTTCTCATATTATTTGATACTTCTATTGTTGACATTTTCAGTGTTTATTTCGAAGGCCCATTTTTTTAGATAAAAAAAATGAAAACGGGTCAAATTTGACCCGAGGACAACATGAGGGTTAAACCCTGTCAACTCCAAAATCAAGACTTATCAGTTCTAATCCTAACCCCCGTCTGACAGCATAGGCACAGGGAGTAGGGGTGCTGGGGGGGCTGCAGCCCCCGCTGGGGGCAAAGTTGACAATAAAATGACAGCTTATAACACTTAGTTAAAAGTAAGGACATTTGTGTTCTGTAGAGTATTTCTCTGTGGTAACAATGCCTTTTGGCAATAAGTCTTATACATTACGTCTTTCTGCTTCATTAGAGCCTATCATAAGGAAAAAGCATAACATATTTAATGTACCTAAACAACGATCAATGATCACCAAATTTCTCTCCCATGTGGCTCTTCATAACCAAAATGTGGTGACCACTGATCGTTGTTTATGTCCATTAAACAATGTTTAAAGCTTTTTCACGTTATGACTTATAAAGCCTATGAGAACCGTGGAGAGTCAACCCACAGCCCTGCGGCCCCGCTGAAAAGGTGAAGGTGAAATGCTTAAAGTCCAATAACATCCATTATAATTGGACTTTGGGTTCGATTTTTTCCCAGTTTTCAGTAGTTATGAGGAGGAATATTAAAGAGAAATTAGCTATTCATTGATCATTGTTAAGATACATTAAACTAAAGTAAGACTTTTCCTTAAAATAGGATCTAATGCAGCAGAAACTATTAATGTTAGATAACGTCCATAATGATTGGACTATGTGTTAATTGTTTTGACAGTTTTCAGTGGTTATGAGGAGCAATAGGAGAGAGAAGGTTGGTTATCAGTTGTTTGTTGTTTAGGTACATTAAACCAAGTTTTTTTTCACATTTTAGAATGTCCTGTAGGGATATAGTTTGTACAACGTCAGCTCAGCTGTACTTCGTGCAGGGGAGGGGCGAGTGAGTGGTCTGCACAATACAGAGCCTAATATCGTATCTTTAGACTCTACGCGGACCGTGGCTCCCCCCCACAGCCCAGCCGAAAATGACTTCCCGCGCCTCTGTCTGACAGCACTAACAGAACAGTAGACTTTAAATCAGTTCAAGGAATTGGTTCTCACAGTGAGATACACTATTTAAATATATTTTTTTCACAGAAGACATTTTGACCCGTCACAGCAGGAAAAGAACACTTGGGAATAATAACATTAATGATGGCTGGATTACCTTTAGCTGCAGTTTTGTGTTCCTGTATTGGGCGTGCTAGCACAGTGTCACACTGCCATGGCTCACTAAAGCCATCGCTAATGTTATTAGTCACACCTGAGCTTTCTTGACAAGTCAAGATATTTGCTGTTTTCCTTGCTCATCTAAAATGTCTTAAAGGGCCAGTTTGCGTCAAAAAACACAAATACATTCTATCACTTAGTATTATCAAATATATGTCACGGAGGTAAACATAACTTGATTTGTGATGCTTATAGCATAATTTTTTTACATAAACTTAAACAAGAGTAACCATGGTTACATATTATACATAGAAAGGCTGGTTCATGTGATCAATAAAATGCATTGATACATCATCGACATATGACCAATAAGCATGCGTGATGCATGCAATATGTCAGCTCATGCCAGCTAAATCTGCGCCTGTTGTCCATCTTAAAACCTTCATTACTTTTTAACGTTTTTAATTATGAATTATAGGTCAGACGTGACTACACATGCATTACTTTAACCACGTTTGGGTAATGGTTAATGGGTCATTTAGGACAGAAATTGCTTGCCCGATAATATGCAGAACTAGAGCATCAGGCTTACGCATCACCTGCTGAGAATCACAGCACTGAACTGATTTTAACAAGGTCGCTGGATACTATAGCTTAATTTCCTAGAAATAAACATCAAGGCAAGCAAGCCCTGCACATATTTAATTAAGTACTTATTCATTTAATTGGTTCACATACACACCAACAGATTCTCACCCCCCCGTCTCGTAAAATAAGGATGGATGGTCAGGTGCTATTGTCGATGTTATTGACGATAAAAGTCTCCTTTTGCGTTGTGTAATGTGCTTTGACATAACACGCTTGGTTGGGACTATTGCGTCCCTTTTGACGCAGTAATGTTAAGGAAAAGGTTTGTGACAAGCGGGTACGGGATGGAAGAGTGAAGGAAAAGGTTTTGGGTGGGCTGACGTGTCAGTGACACAAGGGAAGAACTAGACAAGAAAAGAAGAAAGCGGCTTTAGGAAACATGCAGGACATGAACCCTGATCTCCTGTGCGAAAGTCCTGTGTTTGACCGTCAGACTGCACAACAAACACTGTTGACTCTGTGCAATGTATCACTGTGTCATTATTACATCTGTGCATGTTTTACACTTGTTTATGCTACTTGTAGACTTATCTCTGCTCTTGTCTTGCTGCTGCAAACCGCAATTTCCCCACTGTGGGACAAATAAAGATTTTATTGTCTTATCTAATCTTTGACCCATCAGCCAACTCAACTAAGCTCCCGATGCAGTATTATGGCTTTACATAATTCTCGCCTAACCTCGTATAGCTGCTGAAGGGCACCCGTTTCTTCGCTTTAGACACTGACAGCCACTGTCTAAACATCCTTATTTTAAGTTTGGAGTGAGAACGGGTTGCCGCCCCCCCCCCCC
>NC_045741.1:8735265-8748213 GCF_008692095.1 Etheostoma spectabile
CCACACACACACACACACACAGCAGACTGAATCAGATTTTTTTAACAAAGCTTAAAAAAAAAACGTCTGCCACTTGGCAACATGTTGCCTAAAGATATGCTTCTTGTAACATCTAATAGTGCCTCAAACTTACAAAATGTACCCCTAGCTTGTTGCTGATGAAGCCTCAAAACATCACCAGTGAGTCATAATAAAATCAGGAAGTATCTCTTTATAGTGAGTAGCAGTAGAGAAAGTACTCAAATGATGTAATGACAGCAGGCTGTATGTGCTGGGAAGGCTGTGCAGCAGAATGTACATAAATGATCACACCAGCCTGATAGGTATCAGCTAGCCAGTGTGCTTTTGGTAATCGTGTTTGTAGATCTTCTTATTAATCAACCACAAACACATGAAGCAAACATTGGACCCAATGTGGATCAGGCATATTTACCCATAAGTAAACACAAACAGACATCCAAATATCGGAAAAATAGATTTGAACCTGTCAGCATCTGGTAAGACTTTTAATATCCAGAGCTTTAAATGTCTAAAACCTGCATAGTTCCCTTATCTTGACATGTCAATTATATTTGCATACATTCAGAATGATTGTCTGACATTTCTGTGTTCACAGCTGCTATGTAGTGTTGTAGTATTCTTGTTTCATATTGTGCAGATAGTGTCCTCTAGTGGCCTTGTTTAGGTATTGTACTTTCACTATTTCAGTCTGAGCACGTTAGGAGAATCAATAAGTTGGATCCTTTGGATGACACAATGATTAATAATTCAACCACAGTCACTTCTTGATGAATTGCATGTATTGATATACATCAACTGTATGTAAGCATCTCCAAAAACATATGCTGCTGCCGCTTCTGTAATAAATGACGACAGTTATGATGACATTTCACAGTCTCTGACTTCAGCACAAATGTTTTAAAGTAGATGATATGTTATTGGTCCTTGACATTTGAATTGCACAAGCTGCCATTCCCTGATGGTCAGAACTGGTTCCAACCAGACCTTCCCTGCCTCCCTTCCCTTTCAGCTGTGTAGAAACAGGATGAGGATGCTTCTTTCCCAAAACTCTTTCATTTTCATATTCAGACGGTCCTGATCAACTGAAACATCTTCTAAGAATAAATACTTAAAAGACATTGTTGAGAGAAGCCTTTTTCAAATCTCACCCTATTTTGGGGAATTTCCACCACACACATGTGAGGCCTCTGGCAGGTTGCTGGCTCTCTCTGCCTGGTTGCCTCCAGCAGAACGCTTCATGTGGAGCGCAGTGTACACACCTCTGACTGTGAACAGCAAGGAAATGGCAACAAAGAACGAGGCGTAGATCAGGAACTGAAAAGAGATGAGAGGATTACTTGCACGGCGGATGATGACTTACAAATATATGAATTCATTCATCCAATTACTCTTTTTTTGTCTCTAGTGGTCTGTTTTCCTCTGTGTGTTCATTAAATGCCCTTTAAACAGCATCATTTGTTTTTATTCAAAGGCTTTTTGTATCAGTACTCTTTGGATTGCCTATGTCATTTATTTATTCAAATGCTGTTTCCTGTCTTTTGTTTTAATATTCTACAATTTCTAACTCATTGTAATAGCTCTTCGTAACCCCAGTGTTAAAATGTTCCTATAAGTCAACCTTTGGTCTCGCATTGCCGGACCTCCCTTCAAAGCGCTGAGGAGGAGGGTCTGGCTAGTCCAGTCAGCATTCCGAGATAGGAGAAAAACTCCCTCTGTTTATTGGCATTTTTTAAAATCAATCACAATCATCTTGGAAGGCGTTAAGGGATAGTCTGAGCAACGGTGCCTCTGCAAAATAGACTGGAGAAGGAACTTGTTTGGGTTGAACATGTGTATGTTCAAAAGTTGTTTTATTCGTGCAAGAGAAAACTCTGATTGGACAGATAGTCTAGCTAGCTGTCTGGATTTACCCTGCAGAGTTCTGAGGACCAGTTAACCATAGTCCTCAGAAATCCACCAGAGTTTTAAATGCAACACAAAGAAAGCGGGATGCGACGACTATCCGGCAGAAATTATGGAACTTTAAGGGGAATTTCCGGTGGCATTTGAACAATGCCACGTTGTCAATATAGACTACTAAATATTGTACTTACAATGTACATGGTCAAAAGAATTAGCTCAATCATGTGCGAGTAGCCTACTGCCGTACCTGTGAGGTGATGGTAAGCTGTAGAGACTTGGTGTTAATGACAATGGCGGTGAGGACACTCTGGAGGACTGTGCCCACAAAACTGTTGATGCCGAATACCAACGCATAGCGCTCCCTGTTCAGCGTCTTGGCTATCTGAAAACTGGAATATGCATACATGAGATGCTAAACAGGAAAATGAAAGTGGGCTAATGTGCTAAGATTAATTCAGTTATTACTTATATTATTGTCAAGGGTTTATATAAAGGACATACAACATAGGACAACAAAATGTGGAAACAATGATGAATCAGAATAGGATACATTTTGAAAACTATAATAAGGTGTCCATCCCACCTTAATTATAACAGGACTACAGCCATGGCAATGGATCTGTGATGCTGTACATGAGCTTTGTTCTAAAAAGTTAGGGGACCACCATAGTCATTAGGATATCATCTAAAACCATGAATGTCAGGACTAAATTTGGGAGAGGTGGAGAGATATTTCATTGGATAAGTAAAATCTTTATTAGGATTCTTCCTCAGTAGACAGGGATATGTTTCAAATTATATAGTAATCCATCCAAAAATTCTCCAGACATTTCACCTCAAAGTTATAATGAAAAAAATGTGATCACTAAAGTAATTTATCCTCTGGGGGACCATGACGGCGATCTATCCAACAGTTATAGTTATAAATATCAGACTGGACCGACGTGGTGGACCGACCAGCTTCAGAGTGACATTGCCATCCCTAGCTAAAAAGTATTTGACTAAAAGTTTTCATTTAGTCCCACACAGCATGGACAAGATAAACATGTCACAATAATACAAAATTAAAGAAAAACAACCCCGTAAAAAAGATGTAACAACATTAAATATGGTTAGAATAATTCTCAGCCCAAAAGGCACATCTAGACTTTAAAACAGAGAACATCTTGTGGGATCACACATTTAAACCCTACACAGTAGCTCCCTGCATGTGTTCACACTTATGCACGGCATTTCTGAATTGTTGTGCTGCTGACAAATCCATATTGCATTCTTACGTGCAGATGGTGGAGAGCTGCATATAGACTGTTTTGAAGATGAAGAAGCACGTGTAGCTGATCCAGATGTTGCCGGTCAGATCCATTAGGAATAAAGCCCCAGTGATCAGGAACGTGAAACTCCCCAGGACCAATTCCCCCCACACAGCCCACTCCAGAGACAAGTGTCCCACAGCAACAGTGGCTGCAGCTCCTAAAGGAGAACAACATCATGTGAGTCAGTGCATGGGGGAAATAAGGTGTAGCAAAACATGTGGTTGCAAAGAAAGACCTCAGAGACCGATGTACAAAAACTCTTTGGCTGATATCTAATGATTGGTCATATTCTTTGCTTAATGTAGGCACAGGAATAATCTATTGCAAGCAGATATCTCTATGTGTTAACGCAAACCCTAACCCAAAATAATAACCACAACAAAAGCATTATATAAGCGTATCCTGAACAACTAAAACACAAAAAAGAAGTTTTGTCATTTAATGTTGTGGTTTGCATCCTTTGTTTCCGCTTTAACAATATCAAAAAAAGAAAATGTAGTAAGGTTAGATAATGGTGTAAGGTAGAAGATAATGTTCCTCATATAGTTGTATTATATGTGTTATGTGTGTATGAAATGATATGTTGTGTGGAGACTGTCCTCCACCGAGAAATTGTTTTTACAAGTTGTTTGTACAATCAGCAATCATGACTCATATTTAGGTTTTTCAAGTCAAACAAACACAGGACTTCACCCTGGAGACTGTTTGTGTGTCGTTTAAAAAGAAAAGTAAGTGGCAATTTGTTCTTTTACTTACGGAACAAACAGAACTGTGTAACCGGAAGTGAAGGTAATGTGAAGTAATGTTCCAAATAGGTTAACCCTAACCCTATTGATTTAAACCCAAATCACAATCTTTTTTTCAACTTGAAGTAGTTTAGTTGCCAAAAAAGACCGTTATAGACCGTTTAGATGTGATGATGGAAAGCGCTCCTGCGGGTCGTATTTCTTGCCAACACTAGCGGCAAGAAAGGCTCCTATTGGTTGTAATTAAAGGCAGGAATAACCAACCTGAATAGTCATATGGTTTAAAAGGCGTGTTGGTTGTGTGCCATGTATCAAAAGCCCTTGTAATTTGTTTCACACAGCAATATATTGAGCAACTTTGTCTTTGTTATATCACAAATTCTCAGAATCCCTTTTAAAAGGGATATTCTATCATTAATACATGAAACTATGACAATGTTCAGTAGCAGGAAAACAATTGATAGTAGAATTCCTCTCCGATACTGATCCAACATTGAACTAGTTAAACTCTGAGCAGGTAACAATCATTTAGATTTTTCTTATTTCAACCACAGGGTGGCACAATGCAACCCTAATACATCCCAAGCTCCTCTCACCACATGTGAGCTGAGTGTAAATAGGAAAACCCTGAGTCCTCAGAGACAGGGATATATTCACCAAGAGCTCTTTATCCACTAGAATATAAAGAGATGCTTGATATAATTGCTTCACTTATTTAAATGTGTACATTTCCTTTGAGTCCTTGTCCATTCAGTCAATCAGTGCTAAGTCTTACATGGACACCACCCGGGCTTGGGTGTATAAGACATACTTAAACAACCCCCATGGCTCTGATTAGCAGAGTGCGGGTCAAATGGAGACCAAATAATTAGACCAGTTTCCACAGCAGTGACACAATTGGAGGCTTAGCGGAGTCAGCCATGCCAGCGGTACAGCTCCATGGAGAGGGATCAATAATGCAGTTGGGCTCTACAGCATTTTTAAACAGCAGGGGTGCATGCTCAATACCAAATTGTTACTCATATCTCATTTTGTTTCAATGAGTGCTACTTACTCTATATTCTTTTCATATGTGAATGCAAGATGCCCTTAAGAGATCTTAAAGTTAGGGGATCATTAATGTCATTAGGATGCATCCACTAGGAACCGAACCGAATCAGTACCATATCCCAAAGCAACCTATTACATGATTAGGATTTTTTAGTCTGGACCAAAGAAGTGGACAGACTGACTGACACGGCCATCCATAGAGCCTTGCCAAGCCCGGTAGTGTGGCTAAAAAAAATAAAGGTCAAAATCAATACCTATTCTGATTTTCACTCCCTTGGTTGAGGTTGGTTAGAGCTTCAAAAACACTGCATTCTATTTCCCATGATGCAACTTAAGCATCTTTTATACGACCTTGCCTCTAAATGCCAACCTCTTTTAAACTCTATGCCCCCAGACTGTGATGCAGGCTTTCTGTTCAAATGTCTTCGAGACCAACTTGTGTTAACCCATGTGACATCATTAGTTTCACTGTGACATTCTCACTTTCTTCCGTTTCGAAGGTTCAAACACAAGCTGCATGCAGGTCCCAGTGCGTATGAACCGTTTTGTAATTTGTGTGGCATAGATGAGGACAAATTTGTGACCTCACGCTGTGTTTGGCTTTACACGCTGATTAGATAACATCATACTGTATGTGTGTGGTATGTGGGGCAGAACAATTTGAATTTGCACGCCTTAGGCTCCAGTGTGTGGTCTGAATCTAAACGGAAATATATTCAGCAAGCTTCCTGCCAAATGAAATGAAAAACCTTGGACATCCCTGACCTAGGGAAGGAAATGTCCTGACAGGGACTATGCCCTAAATACATTATCCATTGGCATAAATATGTTTGAAGTGTAAATTATTTGTAATTACTGTTTGAGGCCATACAGTAGATACATAGATGGGCGAGTTGCCCTGTTATTACTCTCCTTGAAAATCATACTGTACAAAACAATATAACTAAACAAAACTTTGTTCTGCTTACACATTTGGTTTTATCTTAATCCTAATGAGCTACTAAAAAATGTTGTGTTCAAGCTCCAGGACATACAGCTATTAATAAGGTAAGAAAATAGTAAATGATGTTGTGCTTTTCTGCCATATTTTATCATCCTGGTAATCCATATTCATATTTCCCCTATCGGTTTCCACCACGTTTTTTCCTTAGGGATGTTTTCTAAGTGTGGAACAGAGGAGAATACAATAGGAATCTTTGGGGAAATATCAGACCCAGGGCCCTACAGCTTGACTGCATGTTGGGCAGAACCATTTATAAGTGAAAGGCATACAGCTGGATGTGGTTTACACAGAGTAATTGCCTTTGGCTTCTGGGAAATACAGGAATGTATCAGTACTATAATCAATAAAAGTGTACTGGCTGGATAGCAGCAGCTGCTATACCCATCTGGGATGAGAGCAAGCAATTAAATAGTCTAATTAATGCTGCTCCTATTGTCTGCTGTACTTTGGGGGTTGTGAAATACTGATAATAGAAAAGAGATTGTGTTTTCTTTCTGTCTGTTTATTCAATTATTTTCTGTAGCAGAATGTGCATAACAGCCATAAGCTTTGAAGAAAATGTTTGGACAAACAAAATCCACCTACAAGCACATCTAAAGCTCAATACATAAGACGTTATCTCTCAATTGCTCAATACGCACAGAAACCAAAGAGTAGAAACGACTATACTGAGAGTTATGTTCTGGGCTATTTCTTGGCAAGGAGCAGTAACTTCAAAGACTTGTAATCGCCGTCAGGTTTCCAGGCAACCAGTGGAGACTGTTACTAAGGGCCAAGCACCGAAAATGTTGGCGAAGGCCCTATTGAAACTGAAGGAATCGTCATTATGCGCAATCAAAAAACCCTGACATTCATAAAAGGTGCAAGGGCCTTTGGGCAGCTTTGATTATTAATTATTATGTTATTCAAATATTATAACTGATTCATTAAGCATAATCTTAATGTTCTAGCAGGTTAAAGTGGTGCTGACAATGGTGCATTAGTTACCTGACAATGTGCTGATGCTGTCTACCCCACCATTGTAGGCAGTGAAGTTGTGGGGCTGTATATGAATCCAGAGCAGCTGGACGTACTCTGTAACCTGGTAAAAGCCACATGTCCCTGTAGCTGACCATATGCAGAAGAAGAGCACAGCCACAGAGGAATAACATGTCTTACAGTCCAATGCAAGCCTTCTGAAAATCCTCCCAACACGATTGGCGGCCATCTTTACCCACATGAAAACGTAACGGCTTTCGGAGTCATCAGTGTCTTCACCTGAGCTTCCCTGTTGTGCAGAATCTGTTCCTCTAAGAAATAAACTAGTCTGAGGCCTGGGCAAGAAAAAGGAGGTCATCAGTGCTACCGAGACAGAGATGAGAGTTATAAAAGCTAAGCAATACAAAGACACCCCACCCACAGACACTAGCAGTTGACCCAGCAGAGCGCCCACTGCGTAGCCCAGCAGTATGGCCCCTTTGACATAACTGGTCACTTTTTGATAGTATCTGGTGTGCACCACACTGTAAATGTAGGAGAAATAGGCCACATCTGCTGCAGTGGCAATGCTGTAGCTGAAGAAGGCCCACTGAGCCGAGTGGACCCCCGAGCCAACTAGCACCAGCAGGAACGCGGTGACATAGCAGAGCCCCTGGAGGATGATTACAGGCTTGTACCTGAGGAAGTCTGTCACCAGGAGGACTGGGATGAGGAGAAACAGGCTGGAGTAAGTCCACACAGGATACACCTGTCTGGTCACCTGGATATAAAGGAAGGCAAATAGAGACCTAATTATCTTTTAGAAAAATGATTCCTAAATGCTGACTGCAAGAGTATCTGAGAAACACGATGGCAGCGGCACACCAGATGCAGTTTTATCTCTATTCACTGTCATTGAAAAATGACTTATGCATGTACACGATGTAACAGGAAGCAGCACGCGTGAGGCTCATAATGTGACAACTTGATACATTTTAATATTATGCAAACAAACACAATGGCTCCAGCTTGAAAGTCATGTCCCTTCAATCATAACTCTAAAATTTCTGTTCCCATTAAGTTGTTTTTGTGTTCCGCTTTGACTGAAATCATTTTCAAAGATGCTTTTAATGGCAGTGACACAATTTCAAAAATACAGGTCAAAATCAATGGTGAAGCTATACTGATTTTCATCTCCTGGTATGGCTCAAGCTCCAAAAACATTGCATTCTATTCCCCATGATGCAACTAAACAGCATCTTTTGTAAGAATTTGCCTCTAAATGCCTTTTACTTGAAGTGCTTGAAAATATATTATTTTCTGGTTATTTGCAATTTCAAATCTTAAGAATTAGCTGGAGGCATTGTTTTTTTTTTTTAATATTGAGGAACATGGCATATCAAAATTGGACCTTACCAAAAATGGTAACTAAATACTATAAACATTAAATAATCAGATATTTCTTCATCTTTCCCCAAAGTACAACTCCTAATTACTTTGGTGCCCCTTAATTTTCTTAGTGCTACCATGCAATCAAATATTCCTCTTGACCAGCACTTCCGTACCATTGTTTTTGGGCTAACTTCATTCAGTTTTGCCCTTAAAATAGTTACAAAAAAGTTAACTGAACATTTTTCACATTGTTTAAGAAAATGTGCGCTTTAGTAGAGATGCTTGAATTTGAGCAAAACACTTAAAATTAGTAGAGAAACTGGAGAAAAATACTAAGTTTGGAGATCAGTACAGGTCTAGCTAGCTAACAGCTACAGCTAAAGTCTGCACAGTGAAGACATTGTGTGTTGTGGTGAGGCCTAAACATGAAAACTGCGAAAGGTATTCATTCTGTAAAGAAACATAAGGCAGAAATCAATGTTGGTAAGTATTCAGTCTTAATGCACTGAAAACAGGAATGTATGTTGGTAGTAGTCTCTCCTGAAAATATACTTTGAGTACAATTACTTACTCTAGAATCAAATGTACTTGAAACAGGAAATTCAATTTATGGGGGTTTGTATTTTGTTCACAAACTTAGTACATTTCTACAACTTCATATGAAAAGCCACTCAGGACCACAAGCTGAAAAAGTTATTTGCATCATACCCGGTTGAGCATGAAATGAGTACACCTTGAGAGTACCTGCCATCATTTGCGTGAACAAAGTGCCTCGTGCATCACAATGTGATTGTCATTGCAGAGGTGTGAAGGACCCCCGTTTAGTTTCTTCTTGATGATACTGTAGAGGCTCCCCTGTTCTCCTCAGTCGCGTCCAAAAGCTTTGAATTCACTTGTGTAAACAGGAAAGCTCTGCTTATGTTAAGTCTTGTTTATGCTTACATCACTTTGCTCCAGCGGCACAATATTCTTCTTGATATGAAATGTTAAATGATCAACGAAACATGTGATTGCTTTACTTCAAACGGGTAGTCTTACCAACCTCGAGGATTTTACATATGTGCGCTTTGGGACAGAAGAATGATGGTAATAATGTTAATTAGTCAGTCAGTCCTTTTATTTGGTCCAGGAAAGGATAATATATATCAACGACTGATCAGATTGCTTTGACATTTTTCTTTTCAGTATATTCTTGGTCAGCATAGGGCAAATTATTGTCATGCCACGATTAGATCAGACTTTCCCCTTGACTTACATCTTACGGAATAATTGTAATTAATTGGAATGGTAACAGTAAAATTCAGTAATGATGCTGTGGGTATTCTAAATCCCCAGAGAATTAATGAGATACTTTTGGTAGCTCGATCTTTCCTTTACTGCCACACTCTAGACACAATTTACAATTTTAACCCTATTAATAATGAGGCTTATTATGATTCCCTTAATTCCAGCAAAGATCCATGAAAACGCCTCTGTGGGTTTTACAGTTTGCAGTGTGTTTTTTGTTTGGTTATGGAGCTGGTGCACACAATAACCAGTCACACTGTTCTGATCGTCAAACAAGCTGATTGGCTGACTGGAGACAGGTGTGGAACATAAAGGCATATATACGTAAATGTTATATTAAAAATTGTTAGTGAGTATTTTACGAAACAGGCAAGCATGTCTGCAAACGACCCCCATGACTACACAATTTACAACAACAGCCAAATCACCAGAGTTTGTTTGTGTTGTGGCACGTAATGAACACTGCAGCCATTAGAGGCTGATACTGGAGCTATTGCGCTTTTGGTATGTTGGAAGGATGAAAGAAAAGCCAAAAAAGCCAATGGCCAAAAATCTTTTTTCAAGGTTATTGGGCGGTGTTGTATAACACATCCTCTCCAATTAAAACTTACAGTTTACTAAAGGCTACTACCCCTAATCTGAATGCCACTGAAGTGATAAACAGAACAGTAATATGTCATAATGGCATTGATATTGGTGGTGATGGTGTATAAATATATTGAATTTTATGAGTATACATGAAATGAAGAGGCCTAAAAACCTAAACATCCATTATTGTGATTCATACTTTATATTTATGACATCATTTACATGAGTTACAGTATGTAAGTACAAAAACTGAACCAATGTAATAACCTAAGGCTTCCATCGTTGTACAGCAGTCACATATCTCATTTCATAGCTCAGTACCTCACCTGCTCAATGGTGAGATTCTTGTAAGTTCCCGTGAGAAACTCTGTCATGAAGGGCTCTATAGGCCTCATCATGGAGCAGAATCCATAGATGCAGAGCGGCACAGTGGGGCCCACCCAACCAGCATGGCAGGGCATATAATGGTCTGCCCAGCAAGGCCTGCTGCCACACTCCCCGCTCCAGCAAAAACCCATCGTTCCTCTTCGGCTCCCCCGGGACGTCTCGCTATGTCCGGCGAGAGCACAGTCTAATTTAGGCAGTTTAATCTGTTGAGATATGGAAGCCCCAGATAAGGCCAAGGTGAGACTGACTCTGAATACCGAGTCACCTGCTTTGCCATTGTTGTTTCTCTCCTCTGAAGTTTTCCTGGCTACAGCGAGACAGAAAAAAATGTGAGGCTGTGAGTGAGGATATATATTAAGATGAAATATGAGGTGGGGAGTCCCAGGGGCAACAGCAGGTTATAATAAATAATGTCTCCTCCTCTGTCTTTATACAAAACACCCTCATTCCTGCATAAATTGAGGGAGGGGTGGAAGTCAAGCAGAAGAATATGTATAAGTGTGTGTCTTAGTGCAGGTGTATGCACCACCATGCTGAACCACACACACACACACACACACAGCGTGGACATACTGTGTGCCTGTTAAGTATCTGACACTATTAGCCCGCAGAGTCCAAAACAAAACAATGTGAGTGATGCATGTAATGTTTCATGCATCATGTTTTAACCAAAGAAATAATAGATAAATAAATAAATAAATAAATAATCTATAAATAAAAAAGCTCAAATTTTACAAAATACCTAGTGCAGCTTCTTCAGGCTGCTAAAAAAAGGATCCTGTACTTCTACAAATATCACTCAGCTCTAAATTAAATACGGCCAAATGCAATTTGCAATGGTCAATTTTAGCTCATCTGATTAAATGATCTGAACATTCAACATTTTGTCTTTGTGACGGTAATAAATAACAAGTTCATAACTTTTAAGTCAGTTTTGGGGTTTGCAGGGTGGCTTGGCAGTGGATTCTTAATACTTAGAGAAAGAAATAAGCAAGGCAATCATTCCCCAAGATGAGAATTATTGTAGTCTGTAATTTAAAATATCCAACGGCGAAGCATGACTCACCAGTGGGGTGTCAACAAAAAGCTCTGCCTCAGCTCAAACTGTCAGACTGTCACCATGACTTAATTTTCAACATCAAGGTCCCCGGAGAGTAAAATATTATTCATATTCATATATTTCAGATTTACTGTTTAATAAAGTTGTCAGACAAGCAAGTGTTGTTCAGTGACAATGGCTGGGGGGGGGGGGGGGGGGGGGGGGGGGGGGGGGGGGGGGGTAGCAGATACAGAAACATACATTTTGACCTTTACACTATCAAAGTAAAGTTGGCATGCTGTTTTACAAACATTGTGTTCAACTCTAGTCTATTGAGTAACGTAGGCTCTTATCAGTCCATGTTGAAGAACCAGTAATAGAAAAGGTCGTCTAATTTATCTACAAGGCACCAGCATAACTGTGTTTTCATTCATGTGCCACTGCACCAAGGTTGCTGAGGTGGTTAACATTTTAAGTCCAACTCAAAGCTAATAACCTACTATCTAACTATCTTACTATCTAACTGGGATGTTTTTGGACCGATTGGTGGGGATTGGTATGGACAAAATACACATGGCGATGCACTGATAAGAGCAAATTAAATGTAACCATGTATCCAGCTAATTTAAATAACTTACGTTACTGCTTTGTGAAAACAGTTGACCTCATTTAACATTGTATGTGGCGTTTTCTTTTGCGGGGTGCAAATGTTCCACCTTCCCGAGAGTAGAGCCAATGTCTCAGCGACAGGAGCCTAGTGCCTCCAAAGACGATTAGGACTGTTTTTCAGAAATGCAAACAACCCAGAGTGTTTTTTTTCTCCTACCCTGGAATGTAGGCCTGTGTGTGGTTGAGCCACACCTCCACATTGCTGTGGAGATAGGTCTGGCAATGCAAGACTACAGGATACACAACCCTAAATCAAAATAACAGCACTAGTTGCAATTATTATTATTAGCTGCACTGGCCGCATTAGTTGTTCAGTACTGCTGTTTCTCCTCTTATGTTTCTCATATTGAAATAAGCTTTATACAATATAGCTAAATACATTATAACAAAAACATAAAAAAACAGATTAACACAACACAACTGAAAGATGCTGCGCCAGTATCACAGGATTGTACACCCACATCCTACTCCCTGGGTTCATTACGCTCTTAATCATCTCTGACCTGGAGTCCTAGTCCTATTAATTTACAGAAGACTGAGATGGACCTCATTGTCATTTTAAGGAGCCACACTAACTAATTTTCTCTTTTCTCT
>NC_045741.1:8748223-8767671 GCF_008692095.1 Etheostoma spectabile
CCAGTCTGCACAGGGACTGATGTGATGATCAAAGTTAACAATAGTTCATTTCCACTTCCTGTCTATCAGTAAATTCATAGGTAAAGATAGTGTTAGACAGCCTCATCATGGTGCAATCAGAGTGAAGACCATGGCAGGCAATGGCACATAAATGTCTTGAAATTGCCTGCTGTGCTCAGTAGGGCCAAATGGAGCTCAGCATGATGAAGGACATCCAAAGGCTCATGGCACCATATTTCTGTGTGTCACTGTCACTTTACTGGCTCAGATGAAGACAAAAAAGATAACTTTATAATTTGATTTTTTGGGTGAACATGGGCTGAGTTGGACACTTTGTTGAGTAAGCTCGGTAATGCCCTGGTTGACCCTGCTGTGAACAAGGAGTTTATTCAGAGTTTAACCTTTCCAAAAAAACTCACTGTAACAGCACAGCAAATATAGAACGCAGAGTCACCGGCTCTCCAAAAAATACTTTTTAAAATCTCACCTTTTGTCAAAGGGTAATCTTTTACTACATATTTTGTTCTCAATAGCTTTGCACTTGGTTTATTCAATTTCCTGTCTATGCCCCCTCTTAATATTTCAATTAACCTATTTGTCCTTTCATAGTCATCGCTTCTGATTTGCAGGATCTGACAGTAAGTGTTGAAAGGAAGCCCAGATGCATTGAGTCCTAACGCTTCAAAGACCAAAGCCGTCTTCTGGGTAAAAATCTCCTTTTTTTTCCTTCCTAGCTGGCAAATCATATGAGGCTGCTGCGGTCAGGAGCCTGACTTTCAAATAGTGAGTGTGTGTTAGAACTGGGGTTGGTGTATATTGATGTGTTTGTGAGGCTCAGATAAGCATATGTAGAAAGCGGTTTGGCTGCAAATCAGAACTCCCGCTGTGTCCAAGTGATAAGATATAGAAGTTCAGTGTGTTGTATTTTTCCATTGAGGCTCTTTATGATTTGGCCAAGTTGGATTTATAAAGCAAGTTTCTGGTTAAGACAATAAAGTATAGACTTTATATATACTGACAATTTGCAAATGGTACCACCACTGAACAAAGTGTCATTTGCATATTCGTGATTGGATTAATGAGTTATGGAATTGTGGGGTGAATATATGTGCTGTTGGTCCCTTATGACATATCCATACCAATTTGAGTGAGAGTACAATAAACTAATCTTAACACCTTTGTGAATGTAATTTTAGAGTCTGAGTGTTAAGATGAGAACAGAGTGTTAACACATAATGTTGTGATCATGCATCGGAAGTTTGTAAGGAAGCCTTTGGGCCAGAAGCACTAAAAGCTGCTCATAAATGAACCCCATAACACTAGATGGAGCTCTTGCTTCATTGGACACCTGCAACATAACTCTTCATCTCAGGGATGCAGGGTCCTCATGACACATTCCTGACAATTTTGACAGTCTCAGCCTCAAACTTGTGAGAGCTTCCGGAAGAGCAGCACATGATTGACACGCTGATGGACAGACAAACAGTGAAAACCTCAAAACCAGCTGTCCTTGCCATGCGGCCATCTGCCGCTTCCTCACTAATTGGATGATGAGTGCTTGGATTGGGATGTGGGTTGATTGCTGAATATTTGTCCCCATATGTTTTGAATTATCTTTAGACTTTTTAATGTTTCTATATGGTGGCAACAGGACAATTAGTAATACTGCCGGCAGCACAAGTAGTAACAGTCAATAAATCAAAGCTGTAGCTGACAGCAGCTCTAATATTGACTTGCTTGTGGTGAAGCTATAACTTGGTCCACAGAATCATATAAAGAGCTGCGTTGTTGGCTTACAGCTAAGCCCCTTTGACATTTTGTCCACTCAACCATGGGTAACATTTCTTGACTCTGAGAAATATTGTAAAGATCCAGGATTTCACAGGATGTAGTATTCACCTACAGTTATGTTGTAAAAGAATGCTTTATCCTCAACTCTGAGCAGAATGTACAATATGATGGACACCTCTGGCCATCAGGACATTGTTGCTATGATCAATACCAGAAAAGATATGAATCGTACAGTAGAACCAATTTGTCAGAGGGGCAAGTTCTTGTTTTTCACTCTACCTGTCAGTCGGATGAAAAATAACCTTTTTCATCATGCATTCTGGTTTTGCGCTGTCTTTGGCAGCATTGCTGAATAACAGAGATATTTTCTTATGACATGCATGAATAAGTGATCACTGGAAACACTGCCATACCAATGCGAAATGCTTGCAAAGGACAGCCAAGAAATACAGGAGTAATAGTTGCATTATGTTGCAGTGCCTGTAGGAATCGACTCCAATGAATATCGTGAAAAGAAAAACAGAAAAGAGAAACTTGTGGAATTCAAATGTCACTGAATATCAATACGTCAAAGGCATTGTAAAGCGCAAGAGGACCTGCTCCCGATCACCACTTCTGAGCCAAGTGGACCTATGTCTGTCAGTGCTGAACCCCACCCTGTGACATTTAAAAGAGGAAACAAGGAGGGTTTTTACTGCCCCATCGCACAAAATGACAGCAATATCTCCAAGGTGTGTGTATGGTGTGTGGCTATTCAAGCACTCAGAAATCAAGTCTCTTGGCCATACTTGTTGTGGTTGTTGTTGTTTTTAACCAATACTCTTTGCCCATTCAATCATGTTGTTTACCAGGCAATTCTACTCATCATGGGAGCTAAAGTCTATGCTACACTGCAGCAGCTTGGTGGAAACAAAGAAAGTCCTTAAACAGTACACAAGTCCAAACAATTAAATGTGTGGGGGAGTCCTGCACCAGAATACACTTTTTGAGTTAATTGTTTGGATAATACCCAAATTATATTTAATCATAAAAAAAGCAAAAGCAGTTCATTAGGATGCGAGGCACACCTAACAATGCTAACAATCTTTTACTTTGTTCACCATCTCAGTTTTAGAATGCTAACATTAGTTAATTAGCACTAAACACAGCTGAAGGTAATGTTATTACTTTTAAAAATCAAATTTTGACCTAAAGAAAAGATGGCAATGCTTTCAACACAAAAAAAAAAACTCAACCTCAGGACGGAGGAAATCGGATCACCTCAGTGACTACCTCAAGTCAGTGGGTGTAATCCTATCTGGACCATGTCTATACAAAATGTAATAGCAATTCAAACTGTTGTTGAGATATTTCAGTCTGGTTGACTGATTGACTGACATTGCCATCCATAAACATATTTGTATTGACCAACCTAGAATCCCAAATCTCTCAGATATGTTGTGTCTTGTGAGCGAGTCTGTAGGTTTGGATGGTTACTCCAGCAATTCAGAGAAGCAAAAAAATGAACTATCTTCATTCTTTGCATCTTAACTTTAAATTCAGAACGACATTAGGGTTCAAGGTATTTAGGAGTCAAAGCTCACTTTCTTTCAAGTTTGGCAGCAAAACCAGGAAGACAAACCAGGGAAGATATTGGCCTTGCTGTGCGCCAGTGATTCTCAACCAGGGTTACCTGTACCCCAGAGGGTACTTCCGCTATTTCCAGGGGGTACATGGGAAGATTGTAAAGAAGCTTAACTAATCAGAAAAAATAGAAATTATGATTTGATTAAAATAATTAGTCAACTCTGACAACTATACAGGAATTTTAAACAGGTAGCCAAAAGTAATGAATACATAATTGGTAGAAATAAATAACTAAAATTATTGCATAAGCAGCTGAAATTATTTGCTAAACGTATTGACTTTCCATCAAATAGTTAGTGTCTAAAATTGTTTGCTAAAACTACTGACTAAACAGTTCAAACACTGGTAAATGGTTGAGTAGCAGGACAACTGCTGACCAACCTAAAGATTGACAGTTCAGTTGTATTAACACATTAGCAGTGTCTACCTTGATATAATAAATAGTGTCATTTGGAACACATTGGGAATTGATGAAGGGTTAAATAAGTTCATCTGGACTGGGTTATGCCCTAACCCCCCTGACCCTTACACCCCTAACCCTGGCTGTGGGGTTACCTCAGACCAGAAATGTTTGGAACCACTGCTGTGCGCAATGTCACAAGGTTTTACTTATCTACCTCACAGGGAACCAACGTTCCATAGGATGAGAGTGGTTAGATGGGTGGACACTGAAGGAAGTGACACATTCTGGAGTTCTTAGAGCAATTTCTCCTGGTCCTACAGAGGTCAGAGATGACTTAATGCCAATTTAACAAGTGCTAAACAGATAAGTGAATTGAAAAAAGCAACTCAATATGCCAATATTCACGCCAGTTAGAAGACATCTATTAGAAGCCATGCATTAAAACTCATTAGGGCTTGTTTGGAATGGATGGGAGGTCTTCAATCAATCAAGGCCATTGCTAAGATGATGCCATGCCATAGCTGGAGGGCTCTTAGACTGATGAGTGTCAGCAGCTTGTGGTAAGCACTGGAGGGCTAATGTCCCCCTCGCTGGGCTCCCCTCCTTACCCTCCTCGCAGACGAGTATTGTTCTGACAGAGAGAGCTGCAGGACGAAGAAGGAAATAAAAGCTTACATATCAGCACCCTCTCCACATCTTGTCAGAGATGTCCTCTTTTGCCCCTGAACCAATATCTAGAACCTCTTGTTCTCTTTCCCTCTTTCTGCCTAGTTATCATTCCTGCAGGCTGCTCAGGGTGGCTGTGAATAGACCTCTTTCTCTTTACCACCAGTCTTCCGGTTTCTGTCTTTCCACCCTTTATCATAATTTCTTCCCTTTATTCTCTCTGCATTTAAAGTAATATATCAAGATATGTGGGGGTAATCACGGCAGAGAAGGAGGAGGATAAAGAGGAGGAAGAGTAGTATAACAAGGAGGAGGACGAGATTAGCTTAACAGTTATTTGACGTGGTAGGACGGGTTTTTTTCCTGCTGTATTTTTGGTTACAAGCACCACTCAGCCTTCCGTTTGACAGCTTTTATCCAGCTCCTTTAGGGTGCTTCCGCAATCAAGTAATCATATTCTTTGCAGTGCTGTCTTTTATAAGACTCACGTTTTGCTCATATCCAAACAGAAACAGCATTTAGTACGCTTCATTTGGGCAGAGATCTAGGAGCCTTAAAACCCAGGCAGGATTGAAATCATTGTAACAATTTACATAAATGGTTGAGATAGATTGATAGATAGATAGATAGATAAGGGCAAGGTAATCAGTTTTTGACCTTTTCATACATAATAAGACCAATCAACTCTTAATAACCTTGGGTATCTCTAGAAACACAGATTTTTAATTTCAACCTCGAGGCAGTGTGCCTAGTAAATGTGCTACTTTGTGTCTTTTCTTTTAATCAGCAGTGCAATTTGCAGCCATTCCCATTAAGCCTTATATGTTAATGGGAAACATTGAAGATAAAAGAGGAAGACAAGTCCAGGGAAGAATAATCAGCAGTGCATTTTAGGAAACTGACAATAAGTTGCACTCCACCACTAGATTCAGGCATTAATTATTCTAATGAAAGGAGGGAATTCACTTTAAGGTCAGACTGTCTTACTGTATATTAATAATTTGCTTATCTGAGAGGTGGTGTGCCAAATCCTACTTTCTAAATGACCTTGTTGGTCAAGTTACCTCTTTCTTGATGGCATTGCCTCAGTATGAATTAGTGCTGTATTATTGGCCATCTGAGAATAGCAATAAATCTATTTATACTCTGAAGTGCAGTCAATACTCTGCACTTGACATAAAGTATATGTCAAATATATGTATACAGTATATGTAAGGGTACACCAGGCAGACTCAAATGCACGATTCAGGATTCAAGATAGGTAAGTTCAGTTTATTGTTCGAAGATCAATAATGCAACAGTACAAAATCAGCAGGCAAAAATAGTCGTCAGAATGGAGGAAAAAGGTCACAAAAACACTGGGAAAATACAAACTGGGAATAACGGTGCAATGTGAATCACGCGAGGTTAGTCAACAATCTGGCACAGGTAAGTGAATATGATGAGACCATATACAAGAGACACAGGTGATGACGATTACACACAGGTGATATTCATAAGGGGCGGGAGGGTAATCACAGAGGCGAGAAAGTAGACACAGATGGGAAGACAAGTGACCAGGAATGTAAACAAACAGCGGATTTCAGAATAAAACAGGAAGTCCAGAACAACAAAACACAAAATAAGAGTGAAGCGGGACTGACCATGACAGTACATTCATATTCATCATAGCATCTATTTATTATAAGCTACATTAATAACTTAAAACTTGCAAAAACATGATTTATTTAATAAAATGACAATGTCAAACTATGGTTTATATGTCCCAGTGTTTGGTCATTGTACTTTTGACTAAGTAGACGAGTCAAAACCGAGATCTTTCTGCAGTTGCAGCTCTCCCAACATTAGTGTTCCTATCCAGGCTTGGAAGTTTAAGACTCCTGGTAATTTGATTGATGCAACATCTGTGTGAGCTAAAAACAGTTTGTAATATCACTTCAATACGACACAGGCAGTCAACCAACAAAGGGGGGTGGCTGACATATTTTGCTTTGGTTCAACCCCATCTGTGATTTACTCTAGCGCTATGTTACCCTGTGACTCTTTCTACTACTTTGTGTCATGATTTGAATCACGATGTAATGCATGAAGTACTAATGTCACAAGACTACTCTGGTCAGGTCATTCGCCATTAGTGTAACTCGACCTATGAAAAAGGGGCAGCTGAAGCTAGCCAGACTTTCTACTTATAATAATGTAGGACAAATGCAACGCTGCATGTGTGGGACCTTCATATCCTTCAGCTGGTGTTGAAAAATGATTAACAAAGAGTAATATCTATAGTAGAGGGAATAAGTGGCAACTTTTGCAAGCTAGACTACTTAGCTTTCATGTTTTGAATACAATTCAACCTCACAATGGTTCCAATGAAACATTGACTGCTGTTAAAGTGTTAAAGGGGAACTATGCAGTTTTTTTTGCTTAATTTACCTTAACGGAACAGCTTCAGAATCACTGGAATGGTTATATAACTTTTTTCGAGTTGAATGGTGGTCTTCTCGCTCCTAGTGCCTGTGAGCGGAAAAACCACCCTTGCAACTTTAGGCCAGCAAGTCGCCGCACTCAGCGCCAGGAAGTATTCTGGATATCAGGCCTCACGATGTAACAAATTGCGAGATAAAGAGAGGAAAAGGCATACTAACTAAGCGAGGAGTCAGACGCAAAATAACATCAGAGCTGCCAAATATCTATTTCAAAGCTGTAGGGGGAGCTCTATAGGGAAACCTGCCAGCAAAAAGCAAAGAAATGACCAGAACTGAATAGCGGCCCTTTAAGGGACAGACAGCTTAAATCACAAACAGTAAAAAAACGGGGTGAAATAGCATGTCAACATTCTTAGGATATACGATATTGATGTGCTCCAGTAAGTATCGCATCAAAGAAGTTGACAGTGCATCTCCTTGCTTCACCTGCTCTCAAATGTAATATTTACTCAACTTTTCACAAAGCTAAGTTGCTTTCAAATGGAGAGGAGATACGAAGGCACAGTTTACTGCCACAGCTCTATTAAAGAGACTTTAAAAATCAACATTATGCCACGTCTCTGCGACTTCTTGACTTGAAAACATGAGCATCTGTGCTGCTGTCAACACTGAGGTAAAACTTTGGCAAAGAGAGGAAGTAGGTATGAACTTTGTGAACTTGTGAAATGTTGGTTTGCACTTGTGCACCACTTACAGCTGCGCTAAGAGCTCTGAACCAGAATACAGACCCATACCCTGTGCTCTTTCTCAGCCACCCTTTCCATCTTTTCTAATTAATTCTCTCTGGAACTTCACACCTGCGGGGGCCAAACCAACTCTGCTCTCT
Source organism: Etheostoma spectabile (assembly GCF_008692095.1). Classification (NCBI taxonomy): domain Eukaryota; kingdom Metazoa; phylum Chordata; class Actinopteri; order Perciformes; family Percidae; genus Etheostoma; species Etheostoma spectabile. The sequence goes on from NC_045741.1 coordinate 8,756,019, forward strand.
TGTTTCTGGCTACAGGAGACAGTAATAGATGTTCGCCTTTACAAAAAAACTGTCCCAGGTCACAGGGATGGAGGACATACAATATAGGAAATCTAAAGCTCACTGTAAGGCCATTTTCACTGTGGGTATGTGCGCGAGTCCAGAGATCTATTATTAACCCTACATTTACTCTGCTAGTCTGCTTTCTGACGTCCTTACTGTACTTCCCATCTGCAGGTCTGCTTGGGTCATTTAGTCAATAAAGGGCAGCTGTATAACACCATTGTCAGGAAAAAATTGCCTTTTTTTGGTAGGTGAAGCCACACGAGCACTATCGGCAGGTGCACACCGCCCTTACCCGACCAAAAGTGCAAAACCAGCTTGAACAAAACGTACTTCTTCCACAACACCACAGCACAGTTAAGGCCTGGGTATTGTTGTGGGTTTGTACAAATCATTGTCGAACCATGTCTTAAGGTCTATACACAAGGGGATTTGAGGGAAGCATTTGTGTGGAGAAGCAAAACAAAGGGAGTTTGGAATTTGTACAAGTGGGAAAGTTACCAAAGCCAAATTCTGATGCTGGAATGGTGTGCGTTTTTTAAACGTCGTCAAGAACATGAAAAATTAAACAAGAACTGGGAACAAGATAGCAGTGTCCTGGCACTTAGTTTTGTTTATGAAATGCAGACATAATTTCAACTCATGCTGGAGTATAATTGGATTCTGACTGCACATGTAGCGTGAAGCTACGACAGCTCAACTGTATATGAACTTGTGCCGCCTTGTTCCAGAAAAACTGTTTATATTAACCAGTGTTTTAAGCAAACCTCGCCTAGATTTGGATGAAACTGCCAGGGTGAAAAGCGCCCCAAATTTCATCCCCTTAAACTGTTGGATAAGGATGCCACCTTGGCTGCTCTCACTTGGCCACCAGTTGTTTCTGATTGGAGGCCTTAAAGCTGAGCCAACAAAGTGGAGCATCTCATTTGATCTGCCAGGGATGTTCGCTCATCCACGCAGAACAGTGTGAAGTAGAAAGGCAAAGCCAAAAAAGCCATTTATAATTAGTTAGTCGGTTAGGCTTCACATCCCTCCAGCACTGCTCTCAGCTGGCCGGGACCCCCATTATAAAACACACACAGTCACTCACACCCACTGTGCCCACCCCAGACTTTAAGATTCATCTAGATTCATGGATCTGATTTGTAATTGCCTCCAAAGCCTGGTTACTGAGAGCCAGCCTATTAGACAAGCATCGGAGTGGAACATAACATTTTCAGTTTCAATTAGGTCTATGAGGGCATGCATAATGCACGGGTGAGGTTTGGACCCCTTGGAGTGCTGAACTGATGAACTCATGTGGGGAAATGACGCAGCAGTGGTCAAAGGAGCTGAGCTGAGCTGACTGCTGTGCATATGGCTGTAAGATTTGTCAGCCTTAACAGAATTAATGTGTGCTCGTTGGAATGTGGAGATAAGTTTGGAGTGAGCATTTGGTGAGTGTGTGTGTGTCTGTGTGTGAGTGAGAGAGATAGAAAGAGGCATTAAGCTATACAAGAGAGAAAATTACACCAGACTTAACTAACTTTATTACATTTGCACTAATGCGGCTGCAATTACCTGGTGTGGATTTTAGCTAACTGAAGTGGAACAATCTCCTCAGAGTGGGACCTTTTTTCATTCGATGTGTTAAACATAAACATAAATTATGATTTTGTGTTATCTTGTTGTATGTATGTAATCCTCCCAACCAACTCTGTACGAATACATTCTGCTGTAAATTATTTTACACTGCATGAATTACAATATGATTATAATGTGGTCTTTTAGCATTGCTTAGAATGGTGCTAGACACAACAAAACAGTTGAAACCAGTAACAGCATGAATTTTCAAAATAATCCAACAGTCAGAAGCAGTGCCTCAAAGTCAATCTTCAATCATTCATCGATGTGCACTTGAACGGTGACATATTAGCCTAAAGAAATTGACATTACATAGTCCGTGACTACAAATCGTTACCAAAACTGCATGAAATTACTTTCACTTCAAGTATTTTAATCTCCTAACCTTTAAGTATGCTCTGAACTTATTTTAGTAACCATACAGTTACAATACTGTAGTTACATGACTAATAATGGTACATAAAGCATTATTGAATATAGTTGTTTAATGTCAATGCTGTCTCCCTTATGCATACGTCTCCATGGGCATACATTTCATCTTTTCTCTGCAGAGTATACCCTTTTTGGTTCCGGTGTTAATGAATGCATCCCCGCAATTAGAAGTGCTTGCATAAAGTTTTATAGACATGCAAGACAGATGCTCTGATTAAATGCGAGTGTCAAATGGCCCCTGGTGCTCAGTGGGTTTCGGCTTCCCCCTTTTGACATTGTGCATCCTCCGGCTTCCAACCTTCATATCTGTGCCATCTTCTTCGTCTGCCAGTTAACTAACTTTGCAGCCTCTGAACTCGCTGACTTTCCTTCACCTGTCAGTCTGTCGTAGTCAAAGGTCTTGTGGAGCATATCGTTGGCTGTCTCCTTCACTTTCACATTCATTCTCCCTTCTTAAAAACATGATGTATCAGCTCACAGCGGTGTTGAACCAGTATAAAACTTGGCATGAAATTTGAAGTTTAGTCAGCGTCCATAGTGGTCCATTTGTTACCTATATTGTATTTATTATTTTCTAACATTTATAAATAATGTCTGATATGATTTCAAGATGTTTCTATGTATTCCAAAATTTCATGAATCATTTCATGAACCATGAAATAGGTAGAAGGACCGATTATGTGCAATGCAAGGACCATTTGCATAAGCAATAGTGCTAGTGGGCTAAGCTACACTATAGTTAACATACATCAAACTTACAGTTACATAATTGGCTGCATGGACTATCACACTGCTATAGAGTCAGTGTTTTTATTTATTTAAAGGTATGACACAATGGTTTCTTGAAAGTTAATGTGTCCAATTATTGTTGACTTTGATCTTGTTTTGTGTGTGTTCACATCATTTTGTGTATAATATTTAGCTTTCTTTAAGTTGATGTTTGACTTCTCATCTCCTGCAGGGCCTCTCTCTCAAATGTGCACTGAACTGTTTTTCTTTCTCCGTGACACACAAACAATCCCCCACTTTAGGCTGCGTCGTGATGTGTGACCATCCACGGGCAGCAATTGACTCTACCAGAGAATGACAACAGGCAGCAGACCTTCTCCCAAGCAACGGCGAGCCCTTTGTGTGTGTATTTATGTGATCGGTCAGGCCAGAGAGGCCAAGTGTGGCTGAGTTCCCGCCTCAGCCAGAGCAAACGAGACAGGACAGAACAAGCCATTTTCTCCACCCCCTCTGGTTAAACTCCCTATTTTCACACCGGCCGCCTTGGAATTGCTCTGTCTCTCTCTATGAGCGACATCCTGATGGCACAGTGGGAAGCAAACCCAGCAGGCAATATGTAGGAGGAAGCCAGGGATGAGGCAGCGGAGGCGTTGGTGAGCAAATTAAACGTGAGGCCAGCAGCTAATAAAATCTCAAACGCTCTGTTCTGGTTTGTTTAGTTTAGTTTTGTTTCGGTCGGCCTGCAGCCATGCCTCTCCTGGGCAGTCGGGATCATGTTGACATCCATCTTGTTTATGTTCATCTGCTGTTGTTTACCGAAGTCAAACATGGACGTGTCCGGGTGGAACGTTGTTGTCTTGTCGGCTCTCGGAGGTGTAAGTGCCCTTCCCTCGACCCTCCTCTGAGCCTGACTGAGCACAGGCTGTGCTTTAGGTCAGCAAGTCGAGCTGCTTGCAGATTCCCCCTTGGGTCCTGTTCACTAGCGCAGGATCACTGGGTCAAAGAACCTGGCTTTACGTTAAGTTCAGACTGAATGTCCCGAGGGCTAAATTGTTAAGAACACATTGTCTGGTGCATTACACTGATTACTGAGAAGGCTGGCCAGGTATTACAGCAGAGCCAGTGGAGTTTCCATTTCCATTCCTTACATTGTTCTGTTGCAAAATCCTTATTCATTGCTGAACTGTGATTTTTTTGTATTTTGTTTTGTGGTGCACCAATGGTACAGGTATTTATCATGCGTTATCATGTGTGATTTGCATTTGATCCTTTTTGTTCCTGCAATCTGAATACATGTTTCAAATCAGCAGTTGGAGGCGTTCACCTTCCTGCTAAACCAATCAGAACTGTTATACAAATAGCAAGGGCCAATCACAGAGTCACAACCCTTCTTTGAATCTGTTTCTCTCTGCCATTCAACTGTCGTCGAAGGCAATGAGTGCAACCCTCCACCCCCCCTTCCACCTCCAGTCATCTACTCCAGCTGACCGGTCCGGAGCCTCCTTTGGTCTAGTCTTCGGGCTCTTCATCGCCACCATCGGTGTCTAGATTCCATCGGGGGGGTCTGATGGTTCTCTACCCCTATATTGATATACAAAAGATTTGTATAGCGATGGAGTCTAATCGCCAACAACTTTGTACATTTTATTTGAGCTGTACAGTAAATCTTATTTTCATATTTGCAAACATGTCTCTCCTGATTGAAATGACATAGATACAATATAAAATTATATATATATATATATATATATATATACATATGATGCAAAACGTGACTACGTTTGTTCAATAAAGCAAAAAAACAACAACACACTTTTTACTTTATTTTCAAATATTACATAAATTCCAGTCTCTGGGTGAACGTTCTTTTGGTTTAATCCCGCATTGTCAGACCTTCCGGCGCTGAGGCGGTCTAGCCCAGGTGCAGCTGCAAAATAGCCTTGAGAGGGAACTTGTTTTGGTTGAACATGTGTACATTCAACACTTGTTTTAGTAGTGCAACAGAAAACTCAGATTGGACAGATAGTCTAGCTAGCTGTCTGGATTTACCCTGCCGAGATATGAGGAGCAGGTAACCATAGTCCTCATGAATCCACCAAAGTTAAAATTACAAAACAAAGAAAGCGGAATGTAAAGGATATCCGGCCGAAAAGAAGGATGTACAACGAATTTTCTGGGCAACACTGATCAATCCCTGAAGTGGAATGTTGTGTATATAAACTAGAGGTTGTTTGACCCATACACCCGCCCACCCTGCTCCTTGTGCAGAATTATACTCTTAAGCTTTGTCATCTTACTTTACTTTCTTTAAGTAATAAATACCTATTATTTAAATTACATCCAAATATTTACTCTGTATTCTTTTTAAGGATTTTTATGGTTACTGTTTTGCTTGTTAACCATGACGCAAGATGTAGTCAAGTACAGTAAAAGTAATGTGACCCGGAATTGGGGTATCCAAGGTAGCCAAGATGAAATTGTACTGCTGTTAGCATGTAGCTATATGCAACAATGTTAACACCACAACAGTAGCTTAACTAAAAAAAAAAAAACTGGCTGAAGCAGATGACCAATCATGGCAGGCCGGCTTAGCGTTGCGTAACACATAGCCGAGAGAAGAAAAAACGGTTGGAAATCTGAATGATTTACCTGACGGGGGTTTCTCTTAAATACATTTACATCATTATTTCAACTACGCTCAACATGGAAATCTAACATTATAACATTGCAGATTTGACAGAAAATACAAAAAAGCACAATATGTCCACCTAACAATCACTATTGCCATATCCCCAAGATTATGCAATTTACAAGTGACTGCAACTGCTCAAGACACATATAAAAGATTTTGTAATCTACTGGACTACCAGGACTAAGAGGCTGCATCCAGTGAATTTAAGATGTGGGAGCCCTCATAAATAATAGCTGTCCAACAGTCAATGGATCTTTATGCAGGCTGAACTGAAAGAGAGATAGTCTCTGCTTCTTATCCCTTTATCTCAGCTGCACAGCTGAAGAAAACAGACCGTAAGAAACACTTGACAGTCCATGGCCTTTTTCTTTAAATAAAATAATTACTCTTTAGGGGAGCAACGAAAGTCACATTACCGCAGGGCTGAAAACTGTTTGAGCGAGAGAGAGAGCCTGATCCCACTCTCTGTGGAATCAAATAGTTATTTGTTTGTGCTTGCATGATATGTTAATTGATTCAGGTTGGGAAGGCATCTGCAATCCCCCGTAGTCCATACCGTAGCTAGATTTCGATCAGTGCTGGCATCGATTTTTGTGTTTGTACCAACACATGACCACGTGCACGGCAAAAGTCATGCATGTACTCACACGTGACATACAAATATATACACTTCCTGTGTTCATGCACACACAATCATAACTGCCTTCAAACCACTACGAGTCCCATACTGAGTCTCGGTTTCAATCTCTTTGTTCTTGGTATACGCTCTTATTCCTCATATGTGCATTTTCACACACACAGATGGCAACACGTGGGACACAGAAAATAAACATAAACACAGAATATATATTATTAACACCATATTTGTATGAATCATTTATAAATACTCCATCACCCTTCTCATAAGTTGTCAGAGCCACTTTAACTGCCTCAGAAAGACTCAATGATTAGCATGAGGTGTACATTCGCAATCAGAGTTTCCATGGGAACGCAGGTTTTATTAATGAACTAATGAAGAATTTAGCCACGCTTTTGCACTGTATATGCAAAGAGCAGACAACAGTCAGATTTCATGCAATAACAATGTAATGAATAATTGATTTGTGGCTCTCGGGTGAGGGAAGGAAGAGGTTGCCAGGACAACCAGTAAAGCACTATTTCGTCTTGCACACACGCACACGCACACGCACACACACACACAAACGCACACACACACACACACACACAGTCTGTGATAAGGCTGTCTAATTTGCCCGAACCTCTGTCTCTAGACGCTGCCTCCACATGGACAGCCTTTAATTGTTTAACTTAAGGTACCCCTTCCTTCCCATGTGGACACACAATCACACACACACACACACACACACACACACACACACACACACACACATACACACACACACACACAAAGCCATACAACCCCCTGTACGTATCACAGATGTAAGAAGATGTATATTCTTTGTACTGTCTGGTTTTATCTGCTGGCCGTTGTTTCATTACAAGTGTGAAAAAATGATAATGGCCTACATGCTTTGGACTCACAGTGCCACCAGTTTTCTGATATGTTGGTAAGCATTTTAATCACATAGCCCATATTTTCATAATTACAGGGTAATTAGTTGGCAGCAGCATACAGTGTGTGAAATTATGGGCTGTTAAATTGCAAAGTGGATGGGAGCCGGGCACTGCTATCTGTCATTATTGAGGGTCTTTTAAAATCAAGATTCAACCAAATCACCAAGTTTCAGCAGTGGATAGTCTACAGAATTCTTTATTGCTACAGAAACAATAAACATGTTAAATATTGCGTAAGGTTGTGTAAAAGTTGTGTAAGGGCGACCCGGTCTCACGCCAGTTCGTAAAATGGTTAAGTTATTTTGATTCATTGTTTTGTGTATTGCTCATTATTTTCTTGTTTATTACGTGTCACAATTTTGACCATTTCACAAACTGCCATTACACTGGGCTGCTCTGGGGGACGCAACAATGGGGACATGAAACACCTCATGCCTGCAAACAACAGGACAGGACCACACACGGGATGCAATGCAACCCCCACACGCTCCACGGTCTTTGTGGCACGGGGAAATGAAACGCCACATGCCGCCACAACAATGGCACGGTTGTGCTTAGGGAAAAATGAATGGGGAAAGGAAACGCCACATGCAGGACACGCCGACAGCAATGTGATCACGAAATTGGCTTCCCATTGAAATGCATTACTTCAAAATTCGTAATCAACACACGAAAGTAACGACATTGGGGCGGCCACTTGCTCACGCAGTAAGAGCGTGCACCCCATGTAGGCAGAAGCCTTTGCAACTGGGCTGGTAAGGGAGAGGGTTTGGGGATTTAAACCCCAGAAAACTAAATCTGATTAGGGTATTCAGAATAATACTGCTCCCTGTCTTTGGGCCAGCATGCACAAACTGTGAAGACACAGGCTAAAAAGTCACAGTTGCAGTTATTCTTGGAATACAGTAATTCTCACATCCTTTTTATAACGCACCGAATTTGGCAGTAAGTCTGTTATTAATTAGTGAGCTTAAAGAAAACTAAAAAAAAAAAAAAAAAAAAAAAAACATCTAGGGGAGTTGCAAATTGTCTTGCAATGAGTACTCTGCTTTGATCTGATGGGTATAAAACGTATTGAATGGATACAGATGACTAGCCCTATACAGAGCTCCGTTCACATTCTTTCCCTGATTAAAAAGCCTTCCTCAAAGCTCCAGGTTCCTTTGATGCTTTTTAGAAAGAGAAAAAATCCTAGGTGTGGCTGAATGATGCAATGTTGAGCTGTTCCTGCTCCTGTCAGAAAAATAACAGATGGGAAAAACAGGCTTTAATTCAGACAAAGGCAGACAGGGACCTTGCACATATCTATGTGTGTGCAGAGGGTTGAGATCGCTCAGACTCTGGAGAGTTTCTCGTTCTTTCTCTCCGACTCTATCTTCCTATCTCCCTCCGTGGCTCCGTTCATTAATCAGCCCTTTATTAAACAAAAGCAGCTTGCAGCACTGCCTAAAAGGTGCATAGATAATCTTGACATGAAGACAGAGTATTTACCCTCTTTACCCTCTAAACCTGCACCGCATTTTGCATGGTAATGGAGGGAAAAGCTCTAGCGGTGTATAAAGACTGATTGAAAATACCAACCTTTGTAAATATTACATACAATTCTGTTTAATGGCTCTTTGAGCTATTGTGCCTCAGAAAGCAAAACATATGCTGCCAGGTACAGTGCGTATAGAGTTGACGTGCGTAGACAAAATGAATAGTGTGGTGAAATATCCACTGCGGAGAGGATCTTAAATTTAATTACCACCGTTCAACACTGACTTTTTTAAGGACACTGGCAATTCAGAGGACCATTGTCTAACCACTCGCAAGAGAACTCGGCCAATCTAACATCCCACAGCAAAGAAAACTGGGCCAGGATGTACTTTCTTTGAACAACAGACAATTTAGAAGTTATAGTTTACTAGTCTATGTCAGAGGTAAAGGCACTCGGAGAGGAAAAAAAATGATAGCGTGTAAAGGTTCGATGTGTATAACAATGACAATGAGGCGTCGAACTGTGAAAAGGAGCCCTTAATAGGTAGGTACCTGCCTGCCCTAGGGACTACACTGGCCTCTTATTGGTCATCCATCCACAAGACAGCGGCACATTCTCCTCACCGCCAATCAGCCAATTACAGGCTTCATAACAGGAGGCCTGCTGGCAGCAAGGCTTTACAAGCCCTGCATTTCAGGCAGGGAGACGACCCTGTCACAGAATCATAACTATGATGAATATGGCCGTAAGTTTACAGCAACACCACTGTTTCTGGTAATGGGAGGTGGGCGTGAAGTGGCCATTTATGGGGACCAGACAGAGTGACCCCCTTTGAGGCTTTGGAAAACGATGTAAAATGCTGTAAGATGATGAGAAGGGCATGGAGAGAAGTGTTAATCTAGACGCGATGAACATTTATTGGTGATAGAGGGAAGGGGCAGCGCTAATGTTGCTTCTCACCGGCTGCTAATGAAGCCAGTTATGAGGGAGACACTAGTTTGGAGTTGAGCAGAAGGGCAGAAATGGGAGGTATTTTGCTACCTCTGCTTTAATATTCAGTTCTTTTACAGAGTAGTGCCAGTCCATTTCATCCTGCAATTATTAATCTGTCCGTTTCAACAAGGTCTAAACTGATTCTGATCAGCATTAGCTAACTGCCTGTCTGGCTTGAGTTCATGTTTCTTTGATTGTACTGAGCATCAATGACTCAACAGCCCATTATCTGCCCCGCCAATGATGCTGATCATTTAGAAACTCTATGCATTCTAATGTCTGCATTGCAGCCGATCCCGACATTACAGCAGTAGTGACTGAGAGCAGTGATAATGGCACAATACAACGTGTATGTGTATATGTATGCATTTGTGCAAGCCTGTCTGATGCTTGGAGCTCTCATTTTTGATCTGTACTCAGTGTCATCAGGTACATTAGCTCAAACTGACTAGGACACACTTTTGCCTGCAGCACAACTCCATGTTCCTCGAAGCGTGGATTCTAAAAAAACTTTCAATATTTTACGAGCATCGTGAGTTGACTGCATAGCAACATAGGCATTATCCATAAGGTGCCTTATTCAAGCACTGACTCTTAAAAATTACATTCACAGCTAAACTTCATTCTTTATTATGTGCATTTTGTGTAGTCTGTTTTTGACGTGTCGCAAATATATTTCTATTCTGCATCAGGTGGAAGGTGTAGATCAGTGGGTGGGTGAATGGATGGATGGGTCAGACAAGACTTTTTCAAACCAGGATCTTTTTTCTAAATCTATGACCAAGTCGTTTTCTTTGTAACACTTCATAATAATGGGACATGAATTATCATGAATTCATGCATGACTTTAAAGCATGAATTCATTCATGTAGTACTTCATGAACTATCAGTGATGTACAAGGATTAATAGTAGCTCATGCATGACTTAATGCATCACTTAAGGTATGTCAATCATCATGATTTCTGTTATATAAAAAAACTGAATTGTAGTGTGGTAATCATAATTCAGTAAACACTAGTTTGTCATTACTTCCTCATGTTTGTGGCCCTTTAAATAAAGTGCTGACCTAGTCAATCTTTATCATTGATAAATAAGATGATTAGTAGTGGCATATCCACAAATCAGTGTGACCCCTCAAATAAAAAAATATCAATACCTCTCTGGTGACACTTAGAAGTTTGTAAAAAGTAGTTGTGTGTGATACTGCAAAATTTGGTATTGATCCAATACCAAGTAAATACAGTGCCAGTATCGCCGATAACGGTGCAATACCAATACATTTGATTAATTAAGGTGGATGCATAATCAAATGAAATCAAATAAATCTGAATGCATTTTCATGACCTTCAAGTGGTTTTGTGATTTTTCCTTTGGATTTGGATTGTTAATAAGTTGAAACCCAGGACAGAACTTTCATATCTTACAGCCTTTTTACAAATTATACAGCTTGCTGTTCTTTCGTTTTTGGCCTGAAAACATAGCCACACATCGCTCCTCTTCCTCTCTGACATTCTTCTGCTCCGTCTTTGTGCTGCTTGTGTTTGTGTACGATGCTGGCCGCCGCCAGGCCTGGCTGCTTGCTTGTTTGCCTGGTGCAGCTAAATCACATGGCGGTACAACATCAAATCACAAGAGGGGTGAGGAGGAACAAAGTGTGCCTGCTCTGCTCTGTGACAGGAGCGGCACCTAAACAGACACAGACAGCCAGGTCGCCTCTTTGATGAAACCTTAGCATACTGGAGAGAAACTAAAACTGAAGTATTGATCTCTTTACTCTGCGATTGATCAATATCAATACCAACGCTGGTATCAATAGTATCGATATTCGGATTGATCCGCCCACCACCAGTAAAAAGTGAAATTCCTAAATATCCTACTTGAGTGAACTTTGCTGTCAGGCATTACTGTTTAAGTGTCTCTGCAGTCTACTGTATTTTGTGTCAATGTAGTCAACTTAGTTTAATTTTGTCAACCCACTCCTTTGATTCTTAATACATTTAATTTCATGCCACCATTAATCATGTCTTATTTATCAATGTTAAAGATAGACCAAGTCAGCACTTTATTTGAAGGGCCACAAACATGA
>NC_045741.1:8767681-8770561 GCF_008692095.1 Etheostoma spectabile
ATATTTAGTTATCCATGATTAAAAGACTACAATTCTCAAGAATATACGCACACTGCTGTGACTGGTCAGTTTTTTTGAAGAAGACATGAATGTCATTAATAAATCAGAAATTAAGGTGATTCAAATACCTTTACTGATGCATTAAGTCATGCATGAGCTGCTATTAATCCTTGTACATTACTGATAGTTCATGAAGTACTACATGAATGAATGCATGCTGGTTCATGCATGACGTCATGTATAAATCCATTATAATTCATGTACCATAACTATAAAGTGTTACCGTTTGTTTCCTTTCACAACCTTAACCACATGTTCAAAACCGCCATCTGTTTTACAATGTGCGCATGTCGTAATGTAATGAGACATGTAATCTGGGAGAACATATGTTTTGCTCAAAACATTCTTGAGAATGCTGTTTAGTTAGATTGTAACATAATTATTTAGGATTTTTGTGAGGAGATTTGTGAGGGGCTATAAAGCAAAGTTTAAAAGCAGTTACTGTCTACTGTACCTGGACTTAAGTAACCAGACTACAGCCTACTTTTTTGAATTAACCTGGTTTTGGTAATTGGAATAAACTTATAAATTATATTATAAAAAATAAATAAATCAGATTTCTTGGTCATATACTGTATGCATAACAGATTTCCTTTTGGCTTTGTGCATGTATGCATGTGCCTGACAAATACATCAGACAAGGAAAATATAGCTGAGACAGCAGTGCGACGGGATGAAAGGAAAGATCATTATATGTACCGATGTATCCTTACATTTAAAATAATTTCATTCAAAGTCTAACCAACATCCAAGTTCAGATGATTTGATCAAACTATGTGTACTACCTAGCCCTCACCTACTGTATGAACCAAATTACTGGGAACAAGTCATTATTTTCAGTGCAGCCTGTTGTGGATGAAAGCCCTGCAAGGATAAAATGAGAATGTGTACCTAACATAATTCTAAAGATGACTATGAGCACATTTTACAAAAGCAAGCATGTGGATGCCTCTTACGTAAAGCCTTTAATAGCAAACCCAAGTAACAAAATCAGAGTCCCCAGAAAACTTGTCTTATCTTTAGCTGTATGTTCTCATTAGTCGTTAGGAGTACACCACCCACAGGGATCACCTTTCATTAAAGTGCTAGTTAGCTAACCAAGTTCATTTGAAAGTATTAGCTAGATGACATAGCCCTTGTAGTATCTCTGTGCATGTTATCAGGGATGGTACAGTCAAACCTTCCTTCATACATAATTCAGAGCAACACATAATACATATATATTATCTTGTGGAATGGAAACTTTCCAGATATGTGTGCTCTACATGCTGGCACAAACAAAAATCTCATATGCTTAAGGCGACTGACAACTGCCTTGTTTGATATTTTGCTTGAGCCGGTTTTAATACAGTTGGTGGATTGGCCAACAGAGTAGAGAGAGATGAAGGTTGAAGATAGTTCCACTATCAGCAGAGAGAGGCTATAGCCACCGGCCACTGTGAATGGAGCAGAGCAGAGATATACTGGCCCTCTGTTGACACAGGTTTAGACTTCCAGCTCTTATCTGTATAAGTCGAATAGAGCAGAAGATAACAGGTGTTATGCATATTACAAAAGACTTCTGTGGACATTTTGTTCTATGAATGAAAACTCTCCCAGACAACATATACAACAACGTACAGATAGAATGCCATCAAATGTTCATGTTCCCCAAAGGACAATTGCAATTGACTTTGGTGATTACTTGGCCAATATTTAAATCTGCCAAATACTTGAACAAAATGGTAACGTTTTGTACTTTGCGTTTTGTCTTAGTTAACAAATGTTAACATTAGCATGTTAGTATTGTCATTGTAAGCATGTTAGCATGCCAACATTTCCATTTTGCTCAAATGACTGCTGTGCCTCAAAAGCCTTGCATAACCAATAGACTCTTAGTCTTGTTTTTATACAGATAGCAATCATTTAAAAATAAGCATAATAATATTCACCCAATAATCTGTGAAAGTAGTTGTTGACTTTTAGATTAGATATGGAATCACAGCCCAGTCTCATAGCAGTTTGTGAAATGGTATGTTATTGAATCTGTTGATTAGTGTACAGGTTACATTAAGGTCGTTTTTGTGTGTTGATTACGAATTTTGAAGTAATGTATTTCAATGGGAAGCCTATTTCGTGATCACAGAACAATTACGGTAGCGTCCCACGCGTGACCGTCTGTCCCATTGTTGTTGTTGTCGCCGGCGCGTGACATGTCATTTCCCTCTTGTTGCGTCCCCCAGAGACCGCAGATCGTGTCCTGGCGCAAGTTGTTGTGACTGTCCCGCGTGTGGGGTTTCATTCCCCCGCTGTTGCGTCCCCCAGAGCAGCCCAGTGTCATGGCAGTTCGTGAAATTGTCACGATCGAAAATCGTGACATGCACACGTAATAAACAAGAAAATTTGACATGAATAAGAATCAATAAATCCAAATAACGTGACCATTTCACAAACTGGCGTGAAACCGGGTTGGGGATTACATTGTACTGCAGAATATATATTCAAATTTTGGTTTTAATGAGGGGTAGGGCTGAGTTTCTGTATTGGAGCCAAAAGGATGCTTGCGTTCTGTATAGTACATCCTTCCCCGGAGGAATGACATTCGCCACCAGGGGTGGGAGTTCTGTTCTTGTTGTCAACCTTATCAGTGGGTTGAGAGGCATATGAGGACAGGCTTAAGACTGCTGACAGAGTCGTCAACACAACCTGTTTGTTGACAGATGTCACCAGTCTGTTGACACTAAAGGTGGTTGCTTTAAGAAGCCACGTTATCATCTTAACTGTGCTGAGTAAAACCTCAAGTTAAAAATACAAATATAGTGAATTAATTCTATGTATTCT
>NC_045741.1:8770576-8772887 GCF_008692095.1 Etheostoma spectabile
GTAGCAGTATACTCAGTATTTTGAGTAACACTGGGTAGGTTATATGAACAGATAATCAGGATCATTTATAATGGTAACTGATGAAATATCTGGCTTGGATTCCATCTGTTAATATTAATGTATTGTAATTTATGCTTTAAAATGAATTTTTCCTTTTCTTGCCACACCGTCTTGACTTCCCATTTCTTCATCACTTGTCACCAGCTGACGACGAGTAGTGCATCTCTAGCTCCATATTCATCTGGCTCTCCTTTTTCTGAGCAAGACAGTCTTCCCATTTTGCCATCAGCCCCCCACCCAACTCAACCGAGCCCAAAAGCCCTTTGATGTGTCACTTCACATCTCACCCTCAAAGCTGTGAAATCTCAATTTTCTGATAAGGGCAACCTCAATTTGTCAGGAGATACTATTTATAGATCCGACAGAGATAGAGCTGCACGACTTGCAATAATTCTTAGCGAGTACTTAGAGGCCATCGCCATATTTGTGTGAAGTAAAAGCAGAGCTTCCCCTGTCGATTCACCTGATAAAGACGCATTGAGGAAGTAGATTTGAAACTACGCTCGGCAGCACTTATATTCTGCCACTCTATTAGACATGGGTCCAGCGTGGCCCAGCTTCCTGTTTGAACCTCCTGAGGGTTTGAACTTTTTAATATATCTCAATTCAATCCACTTTGTGGCTCTTAGATAGTACTGCCCCCTTCCACACAGCAGTCAAAAGGAAGACATAGTAGTTCTAGTAGCTTTTAGCGTGAGGTGCGCACACACACACACACACATGCAGTTACTCACACCAGCAGTGTTGGGGACGCTAATTGAAAAGGTGTTTGGTCAAAAAACGCTTACTGTTGCAGCTCTCCCTCGCCTCTCTGTCCAGCCTCTCTCATCAGACGAGCAGGAGTATGCTCAGCTTCATACAGTTTTACGTACTAATCATTATCCAATCCAATCCAATCCACTTTATTTATATAGCACGATTTTAACAAACAAAAGGTGCATTAGGTAGTCCAGATGCTGTTATATAGCAGCACTTCTATGAAAATGACAATATGCAGAACGATTGATTTATTTTGCTCAAAATTGAGGCTCAAAATTAACTACTGCTGCTTTTGATAAACCTCTACTCACATTAGAAGTTATTGGAACTACAAAGAACTACTGTGTCTGACAGGAAGTAAAAAAATAAAAATTACAAGTTTGTGTGATTGCAAAAGAACAATTAGTCATGTTTTAAGAAATCAATTACAGTCCTATGAATATATCCTGGGAAGTTGCGTGGAACACCATAAAGTCAGACAAGTTGATCTTACTTAAAAATATCAAGTAAACTGATTTTCTTGAAAAAGAAAGTAAATATAATTGTAGTCTTTTTGGTTGTATACTTTACATGTACTTGGGAAGCTTAAATGTAGTATCAAGTTAATTTTGAATAGTTGTTGCGACTTAAAAAAGGCGAGTGAAATGAACTTGTTTATCTAATGCGGCACTAATTACACTAGGTACCCTCCCAATTCAATAATGCTAAACTAGTGTAACCTAAAATGTTTTACACAGAATGTCAGCTAACTAAGAAAAAAAAAAAAAGTTTGCCTGCTGACTATTTTCCAAAGTACAACATCTAGTTTTAGATTTCTGAAGTTTTTCCTACTTTCCAGACCCTACTGGGGCCCTGTTGTGAAACGCACAGCAGTCATGCCAGTGAAAGGGAGTGTATTCTTACTGAAACTACACGTTTGTTTGGCTGGTCCACACACAGAGAAAGCTGAAAAGACTTTCAGGCAGTAGACCGTTGTCACAGAAACTTTCCTTAGACTCAGGCAATTTAATTTCAATTTTGGTTTTAAGAGACTTTACAAAAAGACTAAAAATGCAGAAATCTGGCTCTTGACAGGAAATGAGGACAATGAAAAGAAGAATACTTCTATGTGATGATAGACACAAATAAGAAGTAAGATGTGAATATGAAAAAGAAGGTTTGTCTAATTCATAATCACTAAAATTAGTTTCTTTTATGAAGGTAAAACTCTGATGATTTTAAATTCCAGACCTTTAAAGCCATCCAACTAACATGCTGATCATTCACACTCCTACATAGTTATTTGGTGTTACATGTGCTAATGTTAATTAAGCAACAACTATTAATTTTTTTAACACAAAATTGTGCAGATTGCTGCCACACATTTTCCAGATGAATAGTAGCCTGATGATGTGAAATGAATGAATAAAATCATTCATGGACTAATCGTGCCAGAGATGTTTAGGCACCATTCGGTCTTACAATGTGATGGATTAGTTCTCACATTTTGATT